>NW_024037073.1:1370549-1548518 GCF_015706575.1 Patiria miniata
TGATTTTAGCTGCTTTGTGCTGAAATGGCAGCATTGAGCTGTATATACTCCAAAGGGAGCCGAGATGGTATTTGGAATGTTTATTGGCCAAATTAGCAGGGTAATAGTGATGTAGCGCCTTGAACACCAATACCTGTGGATATGGATGCTTTATAAAGATTTTATATTAATACAGAGGAATCGTGAGTAAATTGCTTTACTTCAAGTTGTATATTGTACATGCAGTTTCAATGATCAATTTATAGAACAAACTGAGTATGTGATGTCACAATAGAGTACCAAAGTCTGACGTCGGCTATCTTTGTTCTGGTTCACACGCTGATGACTTAATTCACACACTCCAGCTATGCGCTGAATCAGAATAAGTGAGATCTACCATAACTGATTTTCCTTATACTGTGTCTTACTATCAGAAAATATTCCTCATCTTATCAATTACTTATATAAAACCAATGAGGACTGATACTCGATTCTGTTAATATATTGTCCATGTCTACTCACAGGAGGAGCTGTTTGTGTGCAAAAAGCGACCAAAAAACAAAAGCCTTTTTTTTCAGAGGTTGCAAATGCCCAGAATAGGGAGAATTTTTTTTTTTTTTAAATAAACCAAACAAGTGGAAAAGTTTATTGAAGAGCACGGACAGTAGGACCTACAGCTTTATAGATTCCAACCATGAAAGCTCAAGCACCCTACCTATTGATGAGCATTCTCCCTGATTGCAGGTCTCCTGTTCTGCGGTCTGCTAGCTTCGTCGCACTCCGGACTGCCCTGGTGCCTCCACGCCATCAAGTAGGCAACGCACCATCCGTGAACGTGTTCCCTGACCGCAAGTCACCGAACACTGTGAAGAAAAGAAAGAGCAACTACATCAAAAAACTTGGAGAAGAAAGTATGAATGTTTAAACATCGATATTCAGAGGGGCTTTAAATCTTAATTCCCATAAACTTATTGTCAGGCCAGTTCTGTCTGTAACACACAAAGAAGCATTTTTATCATTTAAAATTTGAAGGGAATAACACAAAGACAGAGCTCTGACATATTAGTTGCAGTTCCTGCAAAGAGTCCATTACGATTTCAAAAGCTTACCGGGAACCACCGCTTGTCTCCCACTTTGCTAGCATCACAACAAAGGGACAGGTCTCGTGTGTTACAGGCCTGGCGTTCGATTGGCTTAGGCTGGGGACATAGGTCATCTGGCACTACCTCCTCCCGAGCATTCAACGTCCGGTAGCAGTTCACGGAGCGAGGTCTGCATACCGCCCCACACGTGGATGTGCAAGGGGTGAAAGTGGTGACCCTACCCAACTGCAGGAATACAATTCACCAAAAAAAAGTACAATTACATTTCAAATAATGTTGATACATTTCAATACATGTTGGAATCAGTCTAGCTGTATGATAATGAGACTTGCGATGCTTGGAAGTTATCTTGTAATAAACTGATATACTTCAAGTGAAGGATTGAAGACTATCTTGTTATTTCTTGCTTTTCAGGTTTTTGGGGTTATTTTAAAGGCAAGTCTGTTTTTTCAGTGATAAAGGACTTCAGAACTGGAACAAAAATTAAAAAACCAAAGTAAAAAAATTCCAGTCAGACCCCTTCTCCTTCCTTTTCAAATTGTTCAAGGCCAAAAAAATGGTCAGATTTTGTTTTCTGTAAACCCCTCCCCCAAATGAAACATTTCTTGCCTTTCTACTGCTCAAGGACAAAAAGGTCTTGAACCTCTAGCTGGATTCGAACCCACACATGTCACTTGTACAATAAGTATTGCAGCCAAAGCCATCACACAACGATGCTGTCTGATGAGTGAATGTTAAATCGGGAAGTCAGGTTGGTGTATCGGTTCTTTCCTCGCCTTCCACCGCTGTGACCCGGGTTCAAATCCCGCCTGGGCCAATATGTGGATAGGCTTTTCAGTCCCACCTGATTCTGTGGGTTTTCCCCAGAATATTCTGGGTTTTCCTCCCACCTCTAAGACTGTTATCGCTTCTCATTGACTTATCTCTACAGGTTCTTCAGACTTGTTTGCCTAGTTGAGCTCAAACTGAATGTCACAGTTTAGGACCTAGCATTGTGGCTAGAAAACGGACCATTCCAGCAGTCCACATCGACGTAAACATTGAGCGTGGCCATAATGGTGTACGTAGAATTTGGTACACAGATTGTTATTGCCATGAATAAATGCTGAATAAATGTCACTCACCGGAAATGACTCTTGCACACCGCTCCCAGAACCACTCGGTGCATAATACTGATACTGAATGTCCGGTTTCACGTTGATTCCTCCCACATAGTTGACGTTGGGGTCCAGAAACAAGTAAGCTTCCACTTCAATCGCTTGTGTGATCGGTCCGGGGATGAAAAGTTCCTCGAGATCATTTCCATTCTCGTAGAGGACTACTGAGCTACCGGCGCTGTAGCGGCCTGTCGATGGTCTGTAGTTACCCGTGCCTTGCAGGACGTACTCATTGCCAATTTTAAGAGCTTTAAAAAATAAAAGGAATTATGAATATTTACCTGTTACTAAATTTGCACATTGTTCAAAGGTAACAACACTGTAAAATCTTAGAAACATTTTGGGTCAATAAGAATGAATTGAAAAGTAATTTGAACATGAAATGTGACTTCTATACTCACTAAATATCAATTGTTGCTGACTATTTTTCTGGGATGCAACTCAGTCTTTGAAATTTGGCAATATAATTTATTTACTCATTGAAGAAAGATGATTTTTTAATCTTACTTACCAATGTAAGTGTAACGGGCATTAGTATGGCTATCTCTACACCAGTTGAGCCAACAGGTAGTGTTAGGAAATGATTGAAACCTGCAAATGGAGCGAAATGAAGAAATATGAATCTAAACATCAGAATCACCAAAAAATCACAAGGATATTTGCAATGACGTATTTCAGAAACCCAAATCAAAGTGATACTAATTTACAGAATGCCAACCAATGGCAACCAGTAACACCGACCCATACAATTGTTTGGTTGGTGGGAATCCAATAGGCAAACTAATATTTAACAGCCAGCATACCAGACAGCCAAGCAGCCATCACACAGCCAGCCAGCCAGCCGACCAGCAGCCAGCCAGCCAGCTAATGCCAGCATGCTAGTAGCCAGCCAGCCAGTCGCCCAGCCAACCAGCCAGCATGCCAGCATGCTAGCCAGCTAACCAGCTAGCTAGTCAAACAGCCAGCCAACCAGCTAGCCGGCCAACAAGCCAACCAACCAGCCAACCAACCAGCCAGTATGCTAGCCAACCAGCCAGAATGCTAGCCAACCAGCCAGTCAGCAACTCAGACAGCCAGCCAACCTGTCAGCCAGTACGTCAGTTGGCAAGCCAGCATGACATCTGGCTAGCCGCCATTCAGCATACCGGCGAGACAACCTGGGTCACAGCCAGCCAGCCAGCCAACCAGTCAGCCAGTAGGGGAGTCGGCCAGCCAGCCAGCCAGACAGCTGGTTGGCCAGCCAATTAGCATGCAGCAGCAAGCCAACCTGCCAGCTAGCCAGCCCACCAGCAAGCCAGACAGCCACAATAAACCACTAAGCCATCCTGCCATCAACAAGCAATCATAACTCATAGCCACAAAGCGTGCTGAATTCGCTTGCCAGCAAACCAACCAGAGCAATAAAACCATAACTTAGGCTTTCAAAATTTTGATGTAATGATTGCCTTACCAGTGCTGGAGCCGCCAGTGAATGAATCAGAGATGCGAGTGCATGAAGACCCATCACCATTACAAACACCACACACGTCAAACCCAGAGTTGGAGTTTTCTCTTCCATCAACAACCAAAATGCTGTTCAAATAAAACATAGAGTCTTATTTAAATTACATGGATATTTGGAATTTCATTTCATTATTGCCGGTAGTTTACTTATTGGTTTTGCACTGAAATCCCTTTTGTGACACAATTTCAATTTTATAGGACCTTTTCTGAAAAAGGGGTTTGGGACCTCAATTTTTTCAAACCACAGTATTTTTGTTTTTGTAGTTGCCAATTCTGTAATGCCAAAGAAGGTGTGTTTTTTTTTCAGAGCAAAATATATTTACAAACTTGTTGCAAGTCAAGAAACTTTGACCATCAAATTCAAATCGAAAAATTTGAAAGTGGATACGTTTTTTTCAGTTTGTTCAGTTGTCAGTTCTGCATTTTGAGGGAATTTGAAAAGTTGTACATTTTCAAACGAAGGTACATTAATAAAAAATATTTCTTTGTAAAGAATTTCAAAAGACACTTCAAAACAATCTGAAATCATTTGAAACCATGCCTGGCAACATGGTTTGTTTCAGAATTAGCTGTTTTAAGGCTACGACTTCTTTTTTGTTTTGGTCATATATAAATTACAGCAAATAGCCTAAGCTGTAGCCACAGAGTCCATTTTGGACACAATCTCACAAAAGTTCTGGTTCCCTCCCACATACCTTACAAAGACCTCCCACACACAGCTTGACAGCTTGAGTTTACGGCATCATTCTTCTCGTTGTGCCAACACCGGGTGCCGTCTGTGAATCGAAAGGGCTCCCTCTTGGCCCAGAATCGCTGGTCGCTCAGACATTTGTACTGGCAAAGCTCGTCACCTAAGGCAATAACATATAATAAAAGTAACTGACGTTGTCATTGATAAACTTCACCAAAGATTGAGCAGCCAGAGTAAAAGTCAGGTCGATCAAGTCAAATCATAAGTCAATCACAAGTCAAATCATAGTCAATCACAAGTCAATTACACAAACATAAAACTTTGAGGAGATGAACTATGACAAAGGAAAAGCTTAACACTTGACATTAGGCTGGAGGCTTGTGATTGCCTTGTAATTGACTTGTGATTGACTTATGATGACTTATGATTGATTTGTGATCACTTACGATTGGTTGTGATTGACTTATGATGATTTGTGATCAACATTTAAGGACCTGAATAAAATTCTGCAATTTACTTCCTTTACTGATAATTTTATAATTTTCTCCGCATATGTGCCTCTTTCAAGCTTGCAAGCAACTGTGACATTGAGCACTTGTAAAACAGCACTGATTGAACTACAAAAATATTCTTTTAAATTTTGTTTACCTGTTTGTTCTGTTGTGAAGCCTTTGACCCAGTTATAAGTGACACCATTGAGTGGTATGTCATTGGATGCCATACACTGCTCATCTCTGAAGTCATCTTGTGAAGTTGCACATGGCTGGAAAAAAAAATAATTATAAAGATCATACAGAGCCTTGATAACACTATACCTCCTCCAACCCCTCTACTCACTATTTCCTATTTTTGTAATAATTTAATCCATTGCTTTCCTTTCCACTGTAATATCTTCAACTTCATTGTCATTCCAAAGTTGGGAAGAACAACAACATGCAGCAGCAGAAGCATGCCTGAAGAACTGTCTGTTCTTTGACATGATTCAGGCATAAACTATAATCTTCAAAGTTGCAGTAAACTATAATCATCTCAGTTGTTGACTTTGACTATGAAATTTCTATTTATTCTTCATTCATATGCACTCTGCTGATGCCTTCGTGTTTTTCTCCTTCCGTGATAGTATCTATACGAAGTGGTGGATCTATGGGGGATTTAGTTCGTCCGCTGTCCCCCTAAATCATACAGAAAAAAGGTAGTACATGCTTGCTAACACCCCTCCCCTTGAACCAAAACTGGATCCGCCCTCTACAAATGTACACAAGCAATACAAAAAGATTGTTTTTACAATTCTTCTTTGCTGTATTGTTCTTCTGTGTTTTTCCTTACAAGTTCTCAGAAAGAACACACCACCCGGGACAAATTATACAACTCCAAAAAGTGCAACTTCTTACCTGTGTTTCACAGACCATATACTCCGTGTTGCTGCCCTCACACCCCCGCCACCATTGGAGGGTCTGAAAAAATAAATGACAATGTAATATTCAGACTGGAAAAGTAGTTCCGTGGGATAAAATTCACAGAGATTCTGGAATTATAGTAAGATAAGTTCACGCAATGAATATATAAATGTATTGGGAGTTCCCTTACGGAGGATTGTCACAGTAGCGCATTCTGGACCGAACACCGCCCCCGCAGGATCGGGAGCAGGGTCCAAACTCAGCCGATCCAAACTGACCGCCCCAGGACGACCACTGACCATCCACAGCATCGGGCAGAGGCTCACGCTGGACACACTGACCATTAATGCACCACTAAGGAGGAGGAAAAGAAAAACCGAATATCATTTTGAAACTTTTTAACAAATAATTAGACCTGCAGAACTTGGACAAATGAATATCACTTTCTATGAATCTCTTCAGTTGATGCACATATAACTAAGAAAATCTTATTTGCTAAAAGTATAAACTAGTAAGTATTTATAAAGTATAAATAGCTTGCCGGCAGAGATGTAGTCAAGTCCATCACAAGTACATCAAAATCCAGTCAAAAGTAAATCACAAGTCCAGTCACAAAAAAGTTCAGTTGCAAGTACATCACAAGTCCATCACAAGCAACTGTGGATGAACAGTAACTATAGGAAATGCCCTTGTCAAAGTTTATTTAAAGCTTGTGAGTTGGATTCAGACTGGAGGACTAGTGATGGACTTTGCAGGGACTTGTGTTCGACTCGACTACATCCCTGCTTGCCAGACTCCTGTTGAAAATATTTCTCTTTTTTTTCCCTTCAATATTCCAACTTATCACTTAACCAACTTTGGCCACGATTTCAATATTTCACTTTTGGTAAGCAAATAAAAAAAACACATCAAATTTATTACATTTCCAACTAACCCCTCACTAGAGAACAGCAATTTATTATTTAGTTTATTATCAAATTCAAAGGCTTACCTTATCAGTCCCACACTCGGTCCCTTCCATAACTGGAGTGCCTTTAGATCGCCAAGCCCTGCTTGGATCTTGGCAAGCCAGAACAGTGCAGTCAACCTTCACAGAAATATTATATAATTAGTTTCAGTCCCTAAGAATATGTATAAAATTGCCCCCCCCCCAAAAAAAAAAAGAATTAATAATAATAATAATAATAAAAAAAATAGTGAGGTACTAGTTTGTAAGAAAGTCTGTGACTGGGAACATTTCTGTTCCCTCTGGATGGGATGCCAGTCCAAATTAATCCAAAACTAATGCTGACACCATTTGTACCCATGAAGAGAGGCAAGTTGAGGTAAACATGCTTGCCCATGAACACAATGTATAACCAACAGCTAAATTTGAATCACTCAGCTGACCATATGATTATGAGTCACAAACCCTTACCAAGATAGACCACATAATGTGGACCTAGTTTCATTTTCTGTTTTGGAGAAGGATAATCAAAGATTACAAGTTGTTCAATACAGATATTGTCATTATACTTGAATTTTACATACTTGTCCATCGACAGGCATTGTGTACCGGTCGCTGTCAAATGCCAGTTTGCATTGGTCTGCATAGCTGTAGACGGTGCCCGGTAGTTCATTTACGGAAAGCGGTGCCATCAAAGGCTCATCATTCAGGCAGTTACTGACTGGGTTTCTGATATCATCCAAAAGAAAAAGGTATTGTTCATTAACCCTTCATTCATATCAAAACTTATTGTCTGTTATTAAATTACTTTGTTGGTTTAACTAGTTCTAGATTATGATATGAATGTAGTCACAATGCTGTTGGTGATATTCAGTGTTGTTTTGTCAAATAAGAATGCATCATTTCTTAAGATTGAGCCGAGGATTTATAATTAAAAAGTACGTTTATTTTAACAAGTCAAGTTTTATCCTACTTCCTAAAGTTAGAATCAAACAAGTATGTTGATGACTACATCAGTAAAGTAAACTGCATTAGTTGAATGGGCTCTTGAACAATAACTGTCAAACTGTGTATATCTATATAGTTTCCTTTTGTCAACGTTTCAGTCAAGAAATGAAGATCATCGCTGAAGATGGTCTTACCTCAGGAACTCCTGGATATTAGTCTGACTACACATAGACCAAGAGAGGGCTCCCTCACCAGCGGATCGAAGCCCAGACATGATGTTGATGCCGTCTGGACAACCGTAAGTGCTGTCATGATTCAAATTCAGTCTGAAAAAAAAAAGGCAAATCTATTTAGTTCGTAGCCATCATCAGAGCTGTTTCTGTTCTTATTGCTAATTTTGGGGTTGTCACACTGGAAAATAATTTTATTCGTTCCCATTTTGACCTGTTGAAAATGTTCCCGTTTTGAAAATGTTGGTCTGGATAATCCATCATTTCGTTCAGTTTACCTGCCCCAAAATAACTGAGCTGTAATAAAGTCATAAGTCAAAATCATAAGAAATATATGAGGGAAGAGGAAGCGAGGCAACCCCCTCCCCCTTGCTTCCTATTGTGTCTTCACTTTTGGCAGATCTATGAAGAAGGGGGGTCTTCGGCTGCCAAAAAATAGAAAAATCATGCACAAAACCACAGCCAATGCTTAATACCCACACATTTTTGGCAGTAAACCCCCCCCCCTTTCCAAACCTGCAGGCCTACACCACAAAAAAATAGACCTTTATTTTTAAAATGACAAACCAATAAGCTCTGTACTGATGACATCACACTTTGTTTACGTGTGTGCTTTCCTATGGTGCTCAGTGGACCGTGGGCCCCAGCGCAAATGTAAACAAAGTGTGACGTCATCAGTACAGAGGCTTGTTGATTGCCCCTCCATAAAATTACAAGGCTCTGCCTCCATCTACCCAAATGCAAATTGGTCCCATACATCACTGGTCTGTAATCACTAGTCTCTGGCTGGACTTGTGATTGGCTTGATTAATACTCACGTGTGTCCAGTCTCATGTGCAATGGTCAAGGCACTGCCTAGACCATCGTCTTCATTCACTGAGCACTGTTGGAAGTGACGGCAGGTGCCACCAACGGGTGCGCGGCCAAGCAGCGAATCGGAGCCATCGGTGGGGTTTATCAGGTTATATCTGAGATGACAAAAACCAAACAACAAACCAAGATGAGGTTAGTACATCGCTCGGATCTGTCTGTCTGAATGTGACAGCATTATGACCTATGCACACGTATGTATTGATCAGTTTGGCAGGTGGAGGGGATGTGGGCAACAGAGGCGTAGCCTGGGTTTTTTTCAGTTGGGGGGGGGGGGGGGGGGGGGTAGGGGACAACAGTAATTTATGGGGGCACCCAGAATGGATCAACAGTTGCAGTGAATTTGGAAAGCAGGGGATCGGGGGGGGGGGGGGGACCAGACCTTATTTGATGCGAATGGGCATTCTTTAAAAAAAAAATCAAGGCAATGAAGTAGCTTTGATTTAAAAATAGAAGTCCTTTCCCCTTCTCTGGTTTGGGGAGGGGGAGGGGCATGACCCGACCCCATGGCCCCTGGATCCATCTATGTTTTTATTTTTTTTATATGATGGCTGCTCCACCTTACCTAGTTAATAGCATAGCATTATCCCAATGCTCTGGGTGTACATCGTCAACTTCGTTCTTTGTTCCTTGCCACTGGCAGAAGTCATCCAGTAGCTGGTAGCCATTGTTGCTGACAGTAAAAGCATCCTCCGTCGAAAACCCATCCGACCCCTTGAAATAGAAGTTGTTGTTTTTATTTTAACGATTATTGTTATTGCACTAAATTTATTTCAAAACAAAGATAGCCACAGAGTTACAATAAACTCAATATCTGAACTGTTTTTCCCCATATCCTTGAGGGTTTAAAGGCAAACTAAGAGTTTTTATTCAGTTGAGGCAAGATTTCTGACAATGTAAACTGGAATGCTATTAATAGAATATGTGGTTGCTTCGGCTTGACCATTTTCGAGGTTTCACTATTAGATTCCAATTTTTATTGTAAGACCTCTGACTTCTCCAAAAACACAAACTCCACTTCCAACCAAAATCTGTCTCAAGTGTGAAACAGATTTAGCACTAGCACTTTTTGGATTGGCACTTTGTGATTTGTGATATACTTTGGTGGTTTTTTTTTTGATGAGTGATTAAAAAAAAAGAAAAAAAGTATTAAATCCTTACCGAGCCGACTTGATCGCTTTCCAAGACATAAAACTTGACGAGATGAATTCGAAGATTGGCTCCCAAGCTAGGATCCACAAACCGACGCGCAACCTGGAAGAAGAAACATCTCATCAGTTATTAGTAAGCCTATGTTTCTTCTTCTCCTTCGTTTTACTTTTTCAGTTTAGAAGCATCGCCTATGCCGAGATGATTGACACGTGATCAATGCCAAGTGAAGGTTTGATTGTGCCAATGGCTTTCATTCTGTGATCTCACTAAAAAAACCTGTTATTTATAGTTTCAGCAATTTTCACGACTACAACTCCAGTGTTGAAAGTTATCGAAAACACACCATGTAATTAAAAGGATTTGGAAAAAAACATGAAGTATATGATCTGCGGTATAGCAGACGGAAAAGGGACCATGAATAATACAGAAGGTGAATAATGAATAATTTGAAAGTGCAATATCATATTAAGTGACTTACAATATTCAAAATAGTCATAACGTAAGACTCCAAGTCGTCTCTGTGGTGTCTGCGCATCTCATTGTCCGCCATGACCATGAGTTCCATGTATTTCTGACCTGTCTGGAGGGAGGACGGCAGGAGTTTGCCGTCCAAGGCTGCGACCATCTCCTCGTCGACTGTCATGCCTGTCTCGGGATCTTTCATTGCTGAGAAAACACGTATAGATATATAATAATTAATCAATCAATCAATCGATCGATTTTCGACCATCAAACAGTGAATATGATATTCCAATCTGATCAATCATCAATCGATTTTTTTTCAATTATCAATTTATGATTATTTTAAATGAATTATCAGTCGAGTCTGTTTAATTTATAAATCAATCAATAACTATATTCCATAATCATATTATTTGTTTAAGAAACTGATCAGTTTCATGAATCTGCAATGAAATTATCACCATCATTCGAAATGTCAACAATAATTAGTCTACCAACTACATGTAGATTTTTAAAAATACAAATTCGATAAATAACTACATTTGTAATTAAATTAATGAAATTATTATTCAATCTCTTTCACTGTCTATCAATGGATTGATTAATTTAAAAACCGAAAATACAATCAACATTAAATAGTTTAACTTTTCTAAAAACGTGTGCAGTCTCTAGTAAACATAGGACTAAAGGCCTTACATCACAGAAAAAGGCATGCGCAGAAACAAATCTTTACGAATGAGACAACGATTAAATTTTAAAATTTAAATCTAAACAACATCCACCATGGAAAAACCCACGCCGTATTTTACTTACGTGGCGGCGGGCTACAGAACTGAGCTGCCGGGTCACTATCACCCGCAGACCGTCTGTATACAACGTGAGGGTCGACCGCATCTCTTCGTCTCCGTCTATATTGCTCCGCGTGGTCGCGTCGGAGGGGTTTGATGAAAATGTCGTGTTCGCCGTAACTGATTACTCCGGCCTGTATTGAGAAAAGGAAGAAAATCAATGGTCCGAACTGCTGTGTAGTGCATTAATGGAGTAAACTCGGAAACTATCGGCCATTTTAAGGCAGAATCAATAAAAAAAAAAGGGCATTTGAGGGCCCATTTTCAGACTGTGGAAACTTTCAGACAACCATTAAATGAAATTCGAACGGTTTCTGATTCTGTTCTTAAAAATTCACCGACATTTTTGGAACACGTTCTCTAGTTTTCATTCACTTGATGTAATGTAAAACTTTGTTTCAGGCTGTAAAGGCCTAATCATTCTTTTGTGGTTGTAAACTGTAGAGTCGTTCCTTTTGTCCAGCCCTGCCACCTTGTTATAAGATTTTGTTCCAAAAATGATTACATTATTTCGGTATTCTTCAGTATTTACGTCATTTCAGTGTTCTGCCCTATCCTATTTTAAATTTTTTGAATGAGTGAACTTATGAATAAGCGAACAACTTTTTTTACTGCGAGAAAATAGCAATTCAAAAATATTGTATGAGTGGGGGAGGGGAGGGGTTGGAACAAAGAAATGGTAAGGAATGTCAACCGTGAAATAATAATTGATGCAATCGTTAAAACACCACGGCAACATTCTGAAACCGTATAAAAAGACCGCTGACAAAATGAGTTGACTTCTTACCAAACCGTTGCATTTACTGATGGCAACGGACGAGCTGTTATGCGACACCAACTCCCCGAAGTAGTAGCAGTCCCTCTGTACCTCCTGACTCGCCACCACCGTGCCGTTCCGTCCAAGCGTTTCCATCCGCAACCCCTGCCGGGCCAGCCAGGGGTTCTTGCTCAGGCGGAGGTGGTAGTCCTCCCGGAACGCGGTGAAGTGGACGTCGTGTTGGTGGCGGTGCGGCACGGCATCACGGAGGGGTTGTTTTGTGGGAGAGTCGGTGGGCAGGTCCCAAATGTCCACGATGTCGTAATTTGGGTCCCCTACAGGAAAAGATTTGCCAAAATTGTGTTTGATTAATTAATAAGTCCAGGGATGGGAATGGATTATTACACGACAACAAAAAGGGTCAACTCCACTTTTGGGGGGTAAGACTCTACACGTTATTACACACAAAGAGTTCCTGGCGTGCAAAGAATCTGTGTTCAAGTATAGTTTTTTTCTTGGCCTGTTAAAAGCCAAACTCTGAGCACTGTTGGTTTTGTTTCTCCAGAATAGTCCGGATATAAATAGCGTTGAGCCTTCTTCCTAATATTTTTTTAAACTCAAAATTAAAGCTTGAGAATTCCGAAAACTAACGGGTAGGTCATATTGTCAGATGAGTTCACATTACCATTTTTGGATGTCACGGTGATTCCTCCGAAGTAGCTTTTGATGTCTTCATGCGTAAGATCATGTCCGTCCTGATTAATTTACCAACAAAGAAAAAAAGTGACTTCATTTTAGAATGCTTAATTACGAACGTTTGTTTGGTGAAGTCACTTTGATTAGTCCTATGTGTATTGTTTACGAAGAATAATGTTGTTAAAAGGGCGATGAGATTGTGCTGTATGTTTCGGTAACAGTCTTGTTACATCATTTGCAGCTAGGATAAAAATGGGGTCCCGTTTAAGAAAAAAAATCACACTTTGTTCTCTCTCCGGCATCCCAAACCAAATCAAAATAAACCGCTGTGTGGACCATCGATCTGTTCGCGCAATTTCCACTGAAGAAAAGATTGTCTTTTCCCCGGCAATCACAGTTAACTAGGTCATTTTACTTTGTAAAGTCGAATATACGGTTAACTGTTATATACCTTCATACTTTGAAACATCCGTCGACACTCCAAGCCGTACTTTTTAGAGGTCAATTTAGTTGAGGTCAAGGCCATCAACAAACGACATTTCCCAACCAAAACAAATCCGAATACTCAATTATTCCAGGTAAAGCTAGCATGGAAGTTGAAAACACACCTTTTCGGCAATTGCAAAAACATCTGTTGAAACTTTAAGGGTACAAGTAACGAGTTGTATTCTACTTCCGATTCATATCCTTGACCTCAACTTGTATCACGCTCAAGTATTACTTTTGCTTTGTGTAATGGCCATCAGGTATGTGTTTTCCCTAGTACAATTTGGTTGAGGAATAAGAAGACAGTTTGAAATTTATTTTTGTCGCATACCAGTTGTGCAAAAGCGCTTTCTTTTGGTTTATTTTGTTTGCGAGGAAAGACAAAGTTGCAACACTCTTTTCGCTCCTTGCCGTGCTCATTTTATCACTTCATTGCAATAGAGCCGTCGTAGATGCGTTGATGAAATTAAATCGACCAGCAATATCAATCAATGCACAGTCAAAATTTCACTTCAGTGATGCGTCAGGCAAAACAAAAACAAAACAACACTTATAAACAAGTTATAAAACAATTGCTTCCAATAACTTTAGGCCTAAACTGTGGTTTTAATTTCTTGTAAAAAAATACCACTCTGATTCACAAGCGAAAATCCTTTTTCGACGTTCAGTATTTGAATTTATTATTGGTCAGAAAAGACATACCTCCCCACCTTTTGATAATTTTTTTTTAATACAGTGTATCTTACAGCATAATGTAAAAGCGTTCTCTTATCGTGAACAGGGTAATCTCTTCAAAATGAATTACACTTATAGAAAAACCGCAATCAACGATTCGAAATGGCCAACTCCTCATTTTTACCGTGTGATTCATTAAAATCAAACAAAAACAGATGAACAGTTGAATTCCTTTCTTGAACTTTGTTTGCATTCTCAAGATTTGACGCACGATGAAAAAAACTGTCCTCCAAACACTTTTCAAAGAAGTGAAAGAGTAAATTTCATGGGAAGAACCTGCATGGTGTACTTACCAAGATCGCGGGTGACGAAGTCACACTTCGTGCCGATAACACCGCTGCAATGAGGGCAACTACAGACACAAAAGTCAAAGTCATTTTGAAACAACTCCAACTACCTAAAAAGTTTATAAAAAGCTGAACTCGTCTTATAAGAGAAATATTCTGCTAGCTTCACTCTGAAAATGTGAGTCCGATCACCCGAACTTGCCCTTAAATAACAGTCCAGGACCGGTTGCGAGGGTGAGTGACGTCATCTTCCTAGTAAAAGTTGTCCACAAACCCAGCTGTGAATTGGCCAGCATACCCGGACGTGGTAGAATCGTGAACTTAGTCATTGCCAAATTACATCATGACTTCAAAATGTTGCCCATAAAGTCACATTAAATTTGGGTGACAGATCACGGTTTTTGTGCGCCTTGTTGCGTGGTTTAGTTTTTAAAGGAGCACTATTTGTTTTTAATACTTAAAAATGACTTTGTTAATTAGCTTGGTAGTGATTATGAATTTGAGATTCGGTCAATGGCGTAACTATAGGGTTAAACTTCTGCGGGGGCACCTTGGGGTGCATACAATTTTTAAGTGCATGGGGGGTGGGGGGCACTATGATATCAAGTTATATTTTTGATCAATTCAAGATTTTCAATGGGGGCACCCGGCTGGAAAGGAGGGGGGGGGGGACCGGCGTATTATGAGGGGGCATCAAGGACGGACCCAACAACAAAATTCCAGGCCACCGCAAGCGCTGCAAATTCGAAAAGCGGGGGGGGGGGGGCTATTTTGACGCTAGAGGGCGATGTTTTTTCTTATCAATTTATTCACAATTCAGAAAGTCGTACGGTTAAGGGAAGTCCAACAATAATCATCTCAACAAACAACTTTTTTTTAAAAGACACTTCCATGCATGGTAAGCGGCAAATTTCGTAGTTACGCGACGTGGATTTGTCGTTAACACAGCGCATTCACTACATCGTGGCCGTGCGGCATCTGTTTGTCTCTTCTGTTGATACACTATCCTAGACGGTAGCAATAATTGCTTCGGTTTAGCTCGGCTAAGTTCGTTATAGATGGGCGCGGACATCCGGGATTTTTTTATTTTTTTATTTTTTTAACATTATTTGGCTTTACGTAGCTCCCATACCTATGTTCTTGGAACTCAATTGTTCTTGAATCTAGGTTGCTGAATGGTAACACATAGCAACCAATGAAAACTGGTGTGCAAACGAACAGATGTTTACATCGGATGACGTCAGCCCGCCCCCACCTATACCAAGAAAGTCTCTAAAACACATCCAAAATAGAAACTGTGAGTCCAACTTAGGCCCATATGTGGGAGAGGCACATTGTATTCCCCTTCAGTAAAACCTTATGGTAAAACACTTGAACAAGTTCGATATTTTTCTCCGAACTAATTTTCAATTTGTATATTTTATTTTGACGAAATGGCGTAATTGAAAACAATGGCAGAACCAGGATCGTCCACGGGTGGCTGGGGTTGTTGAAGTCCAGGATTTTTAGAGGGATGGGGTTTGGGAGGGGGTGGATGGGGGGGGGGGGGGGGGTTGGACTAGACTTTGAAGTCAACTCATAGAGGCCAAATGCCTAAAGCATTGAATGAGCTAGATCTGCAATAATATGACGTTATTCAGGCAACTGAAGGAAACGTTTTTTCCCCCGCAAACCTTCCCCTTCAAGTTGGATCTGCCTTTGAAAAATAAACTTTTATTTTGGTTCACTTTCGAACAAAAAGAGATCCATCTGGATTATTGTCGGGCTGCAACTAAATCGAAATTTGCACAATAATTATTCGATAACTAAACGTTAGCGATATATTTATTTTGCTCCATGTGTCATTAATTTAAAAGTAAATAACTTTTTTGTATTATTATTTTCAATATATATAAAAATATTAGCAATGAAAGATAATTATTTATCGGGACCAAACACGAAAAGAGTCACGGGGATCGAGAAAGCAACTTTAAAAATCCACCACGCACTGACTTGTGTCTTGTCTCTGGCTTGAACTAATTGGACCTATGGCATGCAATGTAGCTTGAACAGAGACCGTCCGGTCATAGCACTTCCAGTACCGGTTGAGTACCAGGAATACATGATGACAACTACGCAGGGTGTTTGTAACTTACTGTTACCACCGCACATTACTAGACATACTCACTTACATGTACATGATCAGGTCATATCCTGCACGGGCGGGACCACGCCCCCTACCAAGGCCTCAGATTTGGTATTTGCTATAGGTGGTCATACACTTAAAGGGATCTTGAGATGAATCTTTCTTAGGAACACATTTTGTGCAACTTTCCGTCCTCCTTTCAATGTATGAAAACTATTTGGCATTATCCCTTTTGGTTGTTTGAAAAGTGCACTTCTTTAAACATTTAACAAAGTGTCCATGCTTTTCCGGAAAACTGAGAGCGCTGTTGCTGTGATGTCGTTTCAGGAAGAAACTGTTCAGTTTAGGGGTTTGCTGTTCAAACTGTAAACCCAAAGATTTGCGCATTAAAAACATATATGTGAGAAAAGTTTTTATTGGCATTGGCGTCGCCAGGATTTTTTTTCCGGGGGGGGGGGGCAAAGCAAATTTCATTATATTCTCAATTTATCATTTTTTCTAGCGTGAGTAGGGGAGCATTTGCCCTACCCACCCCCCCCTTCAAAATAATTTTTCCTTTTTTCCCCCTTGTTCCTTTTTTTCGTTTTTTTCGTTGCCCCCCCCCCCCCCCCCCCCCTCGCGACGCCCATGTTCATTGGCTTACTGCCAGGTTCGGACACAAAACGAATCGCCAAAGAAACTGAGAAAATTTAGCAGCAAAGCACCCAAAATATTCTGGCAACTTTTGATATTACTTTTTGTATTTTTGTCATTATTGTATCATGTTTTATGTAATCCAGGGCCCCCAGGGAGAACAGTTCATTGACAACTGATGGGGCTACCCTGGTAAAATAACACAAAATAAAATTAAATAAATAAACAAATGCTGAAATAGCTGAATTATTGAGGTTTCTCCCTGAAATGACATTGCACTTTTGCTCGTGAGTATGGAAATTTACATTAGCATAAAAACCAAAAAGAACCACAATACCCTTGAAAATGGCAAAACGAGAATTGAAAATAAGGTTAAATGAGGACACTATAAGGTGCATTTTCAAGGATTGCATTAGAAACATTACATGGCATGTGCCCTTTAATGATCTTAAGAAATGGTGAAACTTAATGATTTACTTTGTCGTTCCAAACCCATACAAACAGAGCCGCACCCGTATGTGGTTAGAAAATAACAACTATTTGCTTACTTTGTTGCTATGAAGTGAAATTAATATTATGGGAGCGGGACGTCCGTGAAAGGTTTGTCTGTGGCTTACTGTGACATAGCAGAAATAATAACAGAAGAAGCTTTCTTCTTAGTGAAACTGGAAAATTGGAGGGCTGAGTCAAGGCTGGGGCGTGGTTGGAGTGGCTACCCCCCTCCCTCCCGACCAAAAATAATTATTTAAGTCATATATAATGCGAAAAAGAAAATCCCAAATTTTCTTAAAGGCATATATAGGATCATTTTCTTTTCATGCATTTTGTTCGGTTCCATTTATTTCTTGATTGTTTTCTTAATGACAGAATGCCAGACGGACTATTTTCACTGGTTGTTCATGGTACTGATATCTTTAATCCAAGTAAGCTGTTTGATATTAATTCGGTAGGTTACTTTTGCGATAATTGCAAAGGATCCTATACGCCTTTAAAGTCGTCACTCAATGTTGCAAATCATAATAATTATTATTCCACTGTATGCTTCAGGCTTTATGATCTGTTTATACGTTTAATACTGCAACGACTCATCCACCACAGCCCCCCCCCGAAAAATCTTCACTATGACACATCTGCCACCCTCTTTTAGACAATCTTGGATCCGCCATTGCACACCGCACGATTTAGAAATGTGGTATTTGCTAGAAATATTTGTAAAACATTATGGATTAGCTATTTTGCATACACTGTGTTTGAGCTTACATTGGCTATCAAGAAAAGAAAATATGGGTGGCATTCGGTAACTAGAACCCGATCTATAGTTTCCTTATTATTTTTGCTTAAGAAATTAGGCGGATTTGGGTCCATCCAAGCTCTTAAATAATTGCAAACGTTTCTAGGTAACAACATTCGCAACAATGGAAAATAAAGGGGGAGGGGTCCGACACTAAATGCACGAGATACATCATTTCACCACAAATGTTCACACAAATGCCAGAAACTCAAGACTGCGACCACACTGAAATCTTTGTGTTCACAATTCTACTGTCCAGATTCGTAACCGTTCAGGTATCGTAGCGCCCTCAATATGTCTAGAGGCACATGAATGTGCTCATCGCATTTACCAGATTAGAGTCAGATTAGAGCCAAGTATGCGATAAAAGCGTGCTACTGTTTTCCTTTGACGAAAGGTTTTAGTTTCGTTCTTTTATATAGACATTTTATTTTCTTTGTGTACACAGCCAGGAACATTTAGGTCTCTCAAGTCCCGAAATGGAAACATGTTCTCGATATTTCAACAATGAAACTTGACTAGAAACCTGGATGTGAGAAATTCCGGACTTGGAGGTCGCAGTTGGTTGTAAGGCCGCAGCAATGATGTTTACCGCTATGGCTTCTGTTCCTTGCTCTATGCTTATTTATAGATTGTCTTCAGTAGCGAAATTCATAGCCCGTCATCATAAGGAACCTAAATACCTGACGGGACACGGTTAACTTAGGTTTACGCAGTGTGCTTTTCCGCGTCTCACATAGCAGAGGAGTTTCTCTTTTTGTCGTTGGTTATCTAGGATCAATTTCTCCTTGAGGGAAAGATCGGGGGTGTTTTTGAGAACGGACCGCTCCCCCATATGGTGCATGTGCAAGTACAAATCGAACGCAACCACTCACGCGGAACAAACTTGGACTCTGTCCCCAACCTATATTACTCCACCCTACCCTGTAGCCTGCATTATGCGGACCTCAGCTGCTTCACTTAAATAAAATTTAAACCCCACAACATCAATTTTGTTCGGAAATTCTTTTATTTTAATCTCTTTATTTCCTTAAGTTTTTCTGCCCTCAATAATAAGTCAATATATTTCTCAAAAACGACGGATCGGAGGAGAAAACCACAGTGTTCGAAAACAAATATGATTAAATGCCAAACGACTGGATCAAGTTTATTAGAAGCCGCTTCATTCATTCATGGGTGTGTTCTCATCGCTGGTTCCCGCGATATAATTGATAAAAGTAACTAGTGGCAGTGCACCATCGATCGCACTGCATCTCACACATGTACCGCACGATTCATTGAGCTGGAATCTTCTGGAATTCAAGTTTTCGTCTGAAATTTAAGGTAAGGAAAGCTTATGCACTTTGTAGAAATCGTAAAATAGATTGTAGCTCTTATAGTTTATTGTAATATGCGTTTACGAGTGACTGACAAGTCTGTAAATTTGATATATATTGTGAGAAAAAAACCCGTTCAAGCTAATTCACCGGGCCAAAGTAATCATGTAGGCTAGGCCAAGGCGTATGGGTCCGGTTACTGCACCGGGTCATGCAGATCTGAACAACTTCCGGTATATTCGAAATCGAGATAAAGTGGAGTCTGCCTGTGCCTCCGATTTTTTTTCTTCACTAAGTAATGGTGTAGATAGGGAGTAATTGCAGAATACCTCGCCACTTGGAAATACACTCCTAAAATCTCTGGCTACGCGGTCACTGGCGGTTGGAATCACTGGCATGACTGGAGTGGAAAAGCATGAAAAGAAACAATTCAACTTAAGTCCAAACCAAATGTTGCCAGCTACGCGGGTAACTGAGTGGGGGTCCCCTTAAGAACGAAGCAACACAAAATGAATGGGAGTTGCTGAAAAACTTGAAAGTCCAAACCAACTACCCTGTTGCTGGCTACCCAGCTACGAAGTGGGAGTCCCCTGAGCTTGATATGCTTGAGAACGAAGCAACATAAAACGAATGGGAGTTGCTGTAAAAAATTCTAAGTCCAAACCAACTAGGGGTCTAGGCCTACCCTGTTGCCGGCTACGCGGATACGGAGTGGGAGTGCAGTGGAGCTACTCCTAGAACTATGATGTTCCGCAGAGTGGAGTCTGCGGAGCATCATAGTTCTAGGAGTACAGTGGAGCATGACGTGCGTGTGTAGGCCTAGTAGTACATGTATACAGGTAGCGCTGAGAAGGTTTATTGAGTGCAAACAACCGTGACGCTGTAGCCGGCTACGAGGTGCATAGATCGAGTGGCAGGGAATTTTGCAATTGTGTCGGTAAATTTTGGTGTCGTCCTTATAAGTTTGGATACGTTTGGTCTGCACAATTGTCATTTCGGAAAGAATTGCGTACTAGGACTTCAAGTTTTTTCAACTTTACACTGATTTATTTTCAAGCGCTAAAAAGTTGCTTCCTGTATTTTAATGTATCCATTGAAATAAGAGTAATTAATGAGTATTTAATAAACTAAATATTCATGGGAAATTAAATATTCATAATGATGTATTGCACTGTCATTGGCCCACGCGTCGTTGATGTCATGCGCATCGCTAGACTTGACTAGACTCTTCAATCATTGTCGATATTGCTGCCCACAATGTCTGCTGTCCAAAAATGTGTGCATGAAAAATGTGCTCCAAAAAACACATTTTTCATGACATGTATTCGCATAAATTATACATGTACAGAGCTTCCTGGATTTGTCTTGGAATGAAATCACAAGGTAAGGTGAGCATTGATGTGTTCGGCGGCAGATAAGTGGCACTCAACTTTCATTCCGTCATTTAGAGCCTCTTAACTGACGGGTATCATTTTGCAAGTTATGGCAAAATAGTATGCAAAGTCTATGGCGTAAATAAGCCCAATCTATTGTATCAAACTCTCCATTGACAGTTGACTTTCATTGTATAGTGAACATCCACTTAGCTAGTTGCAAACATGAGATAGAGCCGAGTTGTTTAATTAAATATTAAATATAATTAATGACTTTTATTTTTCTTTCTTTGGCATTTGTGTTCTTGGGACATGGAAAATGTTATTTAAAAGAAAAAAATACTTCTTAATAATATGAAAATAGATTTGGGAAGAATACTATACATGGACATCACTAATGTTTCCCTGCAGTGACCTACATGTATCAGCCATCAGAAAGGCTATGTCCTAAAAAGTCAAGTTTAGCAGGGAAAACATTGAACATTTTGAAGCATTTACTGAGAAAACACTTGGAATTTTTCAGACCAGTGTCATAGGGTTTGTGCACAGGGCGTCAAGTGATGTCCAGGTATGGAACTCTTTCCCTTGATTTGTATTTTTACATTCAATTTTGCTCCGTTTGTGCAAGTCACTCTTGTTAAAATAACAACATCAACCTTTCAAGCGATGTGTTCCGAATGCAGTGCGCACGCAAGATTCTCCAACTTTTGAGAGCATGGAGAGTTACCCACGTGAATGTAGCCCTGCCCCTACCGGTAGATTGGTCAATTTATAACACCAGTGACCATGGGATTAATGTGGCAGACAGTGACTGAGGTCCTTGAGTTTGAAATGTCATCACATCAATGCAAATGAACCAAGCACCCATTTTATTTTTTTTTAAAGAGGTTGTGGAATGCTCGAAGACATTTCCGTCATTTTTCGGGTATGTAGCCTAAGGTGTGATGAAATAAAAACGACTATTGTTTCTGTCATAAGATGAGTACAAAAGGTACTTTTGAGAGCTGTTTTTCAAGTCCTGTCATGCCTGTTTCGACCCGAACGTGCAATTTGTGTAAAAGTCGTCGTTGCGGGCAGCAAACAAAACACAGTAAATCGTGACGTAATAAACAGGACTCCCGATGCAGAGTAGCATAAACGAGTCCTGTTTATTACGTCACGATTTAGTAGTATGTTTTGTTTGCTGCCCGCAACGACGACTTTTACACAAATTGCACGTTCGGGTCGAAACAGGACCTGAAAAATAGCTCTCAAAAGTAACCTTTGTACTAATTTCATGACAGAAACAATAGTCGTTTTTATTTCATCACACCTTAGGCTACATATACCCAAAAAATGACGGAAATGTCTTCGAGCATTCCACAACCTCTTTAAATGATCTGGCATTCCCAATGCACAAACAGATTTCCCCACTGTATCCTGTGCCAATGTGCTGTGTCTTCTTCTGAAATGAAATGCGGCTAAATCTCTGCAACAAAATATGAGGAGCACTAGGGTTTTGGAACTACTCCATCCTTACTCTGCTGAATTGAGATCAAAAAGAAAAAAATCTTTTGGATTTCATTGATCTGAATAGTGAATAAGGGATCTTTTACTCTAGTTGTGGGATAAGGCCAAAAAAAAAGTCTCCGGTTTCTGGTATGGAGCTTGCCCAAAAAGTGGTGCGGCGACGCGGCTTTTTTTTTTTATTACCTGATTTTTTTTGCTTCAAATGTCGGCTGATGACTGCAAATGGTGCCCGACTAAACTTAGTGCAAATATATGGGAGTCCAGAGAGGCCACATAAAGCTTATTCTCGACCATAACCCAATCTAAAAACATGTTAAAATTGTGCAGCAGCAGGATTCCAGTCAAACCAGTGAGTTTGGCGGTTTTGAGACATCATCTTTCATTGAAAAAAAAACTTTTTCATTTTGCCGACGCGCATGGCTACGGCGATGCGCGCGCATACCAGAAACCGGAGACTTTTTTTTTGGCCTAATGCTAGATTTGATGACAAGTCGTATTTTGTCTGTGAACTTCAGTCGAACTCCATCGACGCGGCTGGTATACGTAATCGGCCAGGTTGTGACAAATCTAGCGATTTACGTTCTCGCACCGTTATTCAGATGCAAGCAGCGCAGTGCATTTTGCAGTGAGATCCAATCGCGCACTGTTATGCAAGTCAGGACTCTTTCATTCCATTACATGGGGAGTTCTAAACATATTAATTATTATTCCAAACATAAAAGAATTTGACATAAAAGAATTTGTGAAGTGTAAGTCTCATGCTGAAGAAGAAGATTGAAGCTGGAATAAGAACCAGTCAATTCAGCTTGGCAATTCGGTATCGGTACCCGTGCACAGTTACGTTGCTCACCTATTTCACTGGTACACATTGCACTATCCTAGACGTGACCACCAGCGCTTGCATATGCAAATGTAACACGTTCTTGTGCTTCATTTCTGACATTTAGGGAGTATTTGCTAGACTTTACGTTCAACAATAAGCCTTCTGCAAGTAAAGGTTGACCTTTGTTTGCAGCAATTTGTACACCGACTTCACCAAACTTTGACTACAACACTGTTCTTTAATTTAGGCAGTAATTTAAAGGGCCTAATTTTGAAATCGGAATTCACCTGACTGACAACATTTTAGACACTGTTTTTGGGGGCAAGGTCTTGCATAGTTTGTTAGTTATATTTACATTAAAAATCAATTGGGTACTGGTAGGAAATTCATCCAATATATGTTTGATTTTTTTTCCGCCTGCCAATACTATATTTGGAAATGTGAGATTTCTTTTATTTTTTCTTTATGCTTGGTCTCGGTCTCGGAAGTCTTGGTCTCAGTGTTGGTCTCGGTCTTGGCCTTCGGAAGTCGAGTCTCGGTCTCAAAAACTGGTCCCGGTCTTGGTCTCGGTCTCGGTCTCGAATGCCCCGGTCTCGGATATGGAGGTCTCGACTACAACCCCGTTCTTCATACATGTACATGGTCTTGTAGCTAAAATTGTTTTGGAACAAATAAAAAGACAATACATGTAGGGCCTATCTGTGCAAAATATTCTAATGTATGAATTTAAAAAGGGGGGGGGGGTGGCCGGGAAAAAAAGGAAACAGGCGGGGATGAAATGGTAATTTTTTTTTTACTTAACTCAAGTTTCTGGACAAGTCTGAAATCTACTTGTTTGTTTATACATAGTCTGGCTGCCTAAAATTGTAATGTCAACTTGTAGACAACGATACACTTTTTTGGAAAAAGATGAGATTGTTTTATTGTGCTACAAATATGGAGGACTACTTCTGAGTTTATTTTCCGGTACTTTGTGGTTAATGAATGCCTTGTTTTAATTTTAATTTGTTGAACGAGAAAAGGTGCAAGAGGTAAAATTTCTAGAAATGTCATGTAACATGCCTATTAAATTCATGCATTGGCCTGCATGCATGGTACATTCACACCCTTGCGCACAGTGCAGTGGGAGTGGGACCACAATGTCAGGCCATTGCGGCCCCTCACCGCAACTGTCACACGCTGTACAAAGCTATTGTATTACCGGCCTACACTCATTGTTCCTGCCTAGAACAAGGTGTGTCATTGACTGAGCCACACTCACACAAGGCCAATGTCCATATATAGGGCTGCGCATGTTTGGTGGGTGTGGTGCCTGACTAGTGCACTACTGGCTAGACTTGTCAAGTCCCTGTGTAGCTCTGGATTTCATTCTTAAAATCACAAGCAAAATTACCGGTACAGTGCATACTAAGTAATAAGTTGGACTAGAGTAAAAAAAACTGGACTCACTACAGCTTGCAAGTTGTTCTGTTTTTGATTTCCTGATTTTTGTTCGACTCGGTCTGGAACGATCTGAGCAAATTCAGAATGAAATTAGAAATTGATATATTTTATTGAGTCAAGCACTTGATCGTTGGTGGTTATCAACAAAAGTAAACATGAAAGGGTCACTTGTTTGACCTAGAATAAGCTTTAGCTGGGTTTAGTGTGTGCAATTTACATTACGATCACACTCTAATTGGGTTGAAAGTCTTTCGTCATGGTACATGGACATACAATGTACCATGCAGCCTGTTCAAGGTCTATTTCTTTTCAACGTGTATTTGGTTCTCCCATATGCGTTTTATTGATTTGATCCAATTGTTGTAGGGAAATGCAATTTTGTGAATTGGAAACATTAGACTGGCATATCAGTCTGTGAGATGTGTGATAGTACGATTGTACACTTTTACTGACACCCCTCAGTGGGAAAGATTTCCATTATACGAAGTTCACAAATTTTCCTCTGTATTGACTAACAAGCCCCCAGATAGCAATTTCATGTCATCAAAGTCAATTTGAGCAGTGAGAAAATACAAGCATTTTCTTAGAAAACACTTAGAATTTGTCAGTCCAATCTCATAGGGTTTGAACGCAGGGTGTTGAGTGAACTTCGTATATGGAAATCTTTCCCCTCGGTGTTCTTCACAACTTTTGTTCATAAAGTTGCAGCACATATGTGGCAGTTTGGTCTTTAGCACCAAAATCCCATGGAAAGAAAGTTTGCCAAAAGAATTAAGTTAAACCATAACAAGGAGTGTTTCTGTAGCACTTGGGATCTCTTTCTTGAGTAGTGTGTAATTAGAAATTTCAAACACTGCTCATTTTGTCTTTTTTTTTTAAGATGAGCAGAACACAAAGTTGAATTAAAATTAATGCGTCCAGTTATCGATATCTTCTTAGATTTAGAACCACACCAAACTCTCAAGAGTTACATGTACATGGTGCAAACAAAAAGCTCCTCATAATGATACATGTAAATGAGGAGTAAATTGATTCTCCTCTATGCAAACCATTTACAGTCTTATTTAAATGAAAAGTTAGATATCCTCAACAGTCAGTACATCCATGGAGGATTCTTCCATGGTGCATCATACTACATGGAAACATCAGAGATTTGGTCCCTTTAAGAATAACAGACATACCTGGTGTTCTGACGATATCTTGAGTGCATTTACTGGAAGATTGCCTTTCATAAATAAATCAATGTCTCATCAACCAAGATATCATCACTTGTGACATGTGTGATGGCACTACTGTATCAATGTACATGTAATAGGACAGCAGTGTTTATGTGTTGACTCAGTATGGAAGGAATCCTCATAAAAAAAAGGCCAGCAATCGTCCTGCCATAGGCACTGCCAGATGTTACTTAGTGGCCACTGGTAGGGTAGTATGGTGGAGGGATGGCCCTATCGAAGTAAAACACCCAGTCGAGGTAAAACACTGGTAGCCGGGTAGCTGGGATGGGTACCCGTAAAAGAAACCCAACACCCAAAATTCAAATCCCGGAAGTTGTCGGAAGGGCTTTATAGCTTTATTGTGTAAACTGCAACTTTTGCGAATGTCATCTGTATGTATGCATGTATGATGTACATATATATGTACATAATCCTGAAATCTGTATTTTGTTTTCCATGTTCCAATTCATGTTTTCCATGAATTGTTAGAAGTTTAAGAAGTCTTTGTCATACTCTTCTTTTCTTTCTCAATTCACATACAGTTGTCTGCCAGTAACGCCGCCAGCGCAAGAACAACATGGGTATGGTGGACCCAGAGTTCCGTGGAGCCGGCCAGAAGGAGGGGCTCAAGATCTGGCGAATTGAGAAGATGGCCGTGGCCAAGATCCCGGAGAAGGATTATGGGTATTTCTTCATGGGGGACTCCTACATCGTCCTGCATGTTAGTATTGCAATTTTTTATGAAGCTCTTAAATGTAACAGGCAAATTCTTGGGGAACATTTCCAAACCTTGTCTTTGTCCCTGGATTCAGATTCATATCTGGCTGAAAATCATTTGAATGTTTAATATCAAAAACAACCCGAAAAGGTAATTTAAATTTTTGCCTCATTGTAGAGGATTTGATGTTTCTGAACCAGAACACAAATATAGTGAGCAGAGTCTCTGAAATCAGGGGAATAAAAATCTCCTGAAACTGAAACGAAAGAGGACTGGAAAATATTTTAAGTTCCATAGCGTACTCCGTTTGTGTGTCTGTATGGGTGTCTGTACATGTGACATGTATGTTGAACTTGAAATACTAAAAAAAGAATCGGATGACAACTGACAAAGGATGTTATTCGTGATCTCCACCAACTCCCTGCACCATACCCTGGGGATCAAAACATTGCTTTATATGGGCATTGTGGCCTAAACCACAGTTCACGGATGCCGCGGTATCCGTTTTGTTCATAGCTGTACTGTATTGCTTCCTGTATCTGCTTTTACACCAAACAATGCCAGGATTGTTGGACTTGAGATGTGGGTGTAGCTACTATGGGAAATGCTAGGGCAGAGATTTTTGAAGGATGTCCCTAGCTGGATAATGCAGGCTGAAAGTTTGGCAACAGAAGTTCCTTCAGACGTTGTGCTCGAATGAAGTTAGAATCACTGGTTTTGGATGCTCTTAAAATAGCTCAAGTACATTGATTCGCACTTACATTGTATGCTTAGAATGTTAACTGGAAAAAAGTCTGTTCCTGCATGTAGCATTCAAGTGTACATTTCGTACATTCATGACAGACACGTAGTGTTCCAGTGGGGGAGTGTGGCTAGGGTTTGTGACTTCGCGATCAGAGGGTCAGGGGTTCGAATCCAGCTGCTGAACATATCGTGTGCCCTTGGGTAGCCTTTCTCCACCCAGGAGTATTAATGGGTACAGGCATTAGCTGGGGAGTAACCTGCGATGGACTGGCATCCCATCCAGGGGGAGTAGAAATATTCTCAGTCATTTCTGCCAAGGAAACTGGAGATAAACGCAGGCCTGATGGGCCATATGGGCTCGTGACAGACTTTACTTTACTTTATGAGAGCACATGTAGGATATAAAGTGCAATGCATTATGTCCTGAGCACAAGGTTAAATCAGGTCAAATAAGGTCAGAGTCGGGAATGAGGAAACATGATACAGTAAATCCCCTAGGCCAATTCAGTGACTTTTGTACTTCCTTACAGCAATTAACTTTTACACAGTGTAAATCTGATTAAATTGATCACAGCCCCGGTATTGGATTTCTGGCTGTTTTAAATGCATTGTTTACAAACTTCAGTCAATTGTATCTTGCTTCCTTTTCCTTGTGGTTACCTGTTCATTTCATTGTGGCCACCTGTCCAGAATGGCCACTTTGTCAATGGTATCCATCGTGGACACTTCTCCATGATGGCCACAGTATTATGGCCACAGTATGAGGGCCACAGTATGAGGGCCACAGTATGATGGCCATCATACTGTCACGTTGGCCAAAGTATGATGGCCACAGTATGATGGCCACTTCTCCATGATGGCCACAGTATAATGGCCACAGTATGATGGCCACAGTATGATGGCCATCATACTGTCACATTGGGCAAAGTATGATGGCCACAGTACATGTATGATGGCCACTTCTCCATGATGGCCACAGTATGTTGGCCACTTCCCCATGATGGCCACTTCCCCATGATGGCCACATCTCTATATATAGTATGGCCACTTCTCCATGATGACCATCTTTCAGCGGCCACTGCAATTAATTCCAGTTGCTATTGCATTGTGTATACTATCCGGTGCGCAGATTATCCTATAAACTGTGCCCAAAAAACTGCCCATTAATTTATTTATTTATTTATTTTGTTTTATTTTACCAGGGTAGCCCCATCAGTTGTCAAGGCACTGTTCTCCCTGGGGGCCCCGAATTACATGAAAACATGATATAATATCGGCAAAAGTTACATTACCATAAAAGAACCCAAGGAATTAAAACCACACAAAATTAAAACCATAGATTAAAACAGACGGTGTATAGATAAAAAGATTTAAAATGGAACATTAATCTTGAATTAAAAAATTACTTTACACGTATCTTGTTAAATATGAGGGAGTGAATTATCGAGTGTCCATGGTCCTTATAGGTCTTAAAATACAAACCATAATTATGTAAAACCAGCACCACTGACCTGTAAATTTAATGCGATTTAAAATCAGTTAAAATAAAAAAAATCAGTAGGCCACCCTTATATTCATATTTTGCATTTTCACACTCTCAATAAGTAATCTTAGTTCTTACCCAGACAGGGCATTATTGTCATAGGTTACTTATGGCATGCAGATTCCAAATCCAGTGATACGAACAGCTTACATTTTCATCGCTGCATTTCAGCGCAGCTGCTTACACGGCCCAGTAATTAGATTAGTGTTGTAAGTCATTACAGAATCGCGTTAAGTCTCAGCTGGCTTGCAGACAAAAACTACTAGGCATCGAAAGAAGAAAAAGTACAAGTTCATGTATGCGAAAAGAAGCTGATTGCCCGTATGACTCTCAGAAATCAAGACCTGGTGGTGACCAAGTCTATGCATAATTTATTTCTGTTACCTTGTTAGTCACCTTTAACCTCGCTTGTCACCTTTAACTCTACGTCCTTCACAAGCACAAAAACCAGTGACACCTCTTGGAGAATTCAGAGTTAAAGGTACCGTACACTACTAATAACGGGTATGGTATACAAAATTAGCATTTGCTGTAATTTTCAGATGTAAATGGATTTGGGGTTAGCATTTTGTAGCAAATGTTGTCACATTGGCCTGTTTAATTAAAGTTTTGTGTTCATGGATGCCGGAAGCCCCCCCCCCCCCCAAAAATGCTGTTCTTGTAGTCTGGCTCCTTGACCCTACTACAGACGAAAAGGGGCAGCTTATTTAATTATAGAGAATTGTCAGGTCAGGGAACCAGACTAGCTGGCTTGCACCCGTTCACAGATGTGTACCAGTAACAGATTGCAAACAAAATGTGGACTTAAACTAAATTTGGTAAATTGGGGGCAGTATTTGAAAAAAAAAGTCAGTTTTTTTTCCAACGATGGAAAACTTTGGAAATTGATACAAAAATTCCACTTGTATTGAAAATGACAGCACACCAGATGCCATGATTTCACATGATGCTTAAGACTATCGTTCACTTACAGTCAAGTACAATAGTGAATTTAATTTGGTAGTTTGGTTTTTTTAATGTTTGCGAAATTGTACATTTCCTAAAAGTTTGACCATGCATACCATGTTCAAATCAGACTGAGCTACAGGGCACTTCGTTTTGGGAAACTAGGAGCAAACATTGTGTATAAAACATGATTTTCATTTTGATTTTCCTCAAATACTTTGACAAATACTAGTACATGTAGTTAAAAGGTGAAGCAGTTAAGCATTGACTGAAGATTCATCTTAAAAAGACTTGAAAATAGCGGTTAAGTGTCAGACCAACTAATCTCACTCTCTGTATTTTAGCTTAGACCCTTCTGAATTCAACAATATTCATTAAAAAAAATGTGCATGGTGTACAATTTGCTACATTTTGTAAATCCACTAGAGTCGCTGTAAAATCCAACAGAAATTATCGATTTCTGCAGTTGTGGGCTGTAGTACTTTATGAAGAAAGGTCAATGGACGGAGGAGCCAGCTTTTTTGTGTTCATGAATCCGTACTTTGTAAGTTAACCTTTATAATGTACTTCCCGTCTACGTGCAGATCGTGCCCTGTAGGGTACATTTTGGTCGGCAACTTTCACCCATGAATGATGAAGTTCTGGTTGACCTGCACTCATGACCTTTACCTGCACTTCCTTTAAATTCACGGGTCACCCCGCATCAGGGATTGACAGGGGATAGGTAGAGGTCAAGGGTGAACTCTCAATAGTTTGTATAAAAATGGCCATAAATTAGTGAGTTGGCATATATAGGCCTATTGTACATACATACTTGTGTATACTTTCTATTTAAAGGGAATGTACATCATTGGCTTTTGCTGTTTTAAATTTTTTTAAAAATGAACTACATGTATTTGAGGGGTTAGTATAATAGATCAAATATTGTTACACTGACATGTTTGAAGTTTTGTGTTCGAAAATGCTGGAAAAACAAAAACGTTCAAGTAGTCTGGTTCGCTGACTCCACTAAAGATGAAATGGATCAATTTATAGATGCCGGAAAATTGTTAGGTCAGGGAACAAGTCTAGCTGGCCTGCACCCGTTCATGAACATGTAACCAATAGCAAACAAAATTTTGACTGAACAAAATGGTAAATTTGGAGCAGTAGTTGAAAAATAGTTAGGTTTTTCCAACGGTGGTCGGCCGACCACCGTTGGAAATTTATACAAAAATACCATTTTCTTGAAAATGACTTCACACCAAGTGCCATAATTTTACAAGATGCTTGAGACTGTCATTAACCAACATCCTAGTAAGGTTTTTCGTAAAAACCTGGTAGTTTTATTTGTCGATATTTGCAAATGTTGTATATTCCCTTTAATATGGTACGTGTACATTTAACTTAGGAGCTCAGGGCTCAAAATACCCTTATAAGTGTGTTTGAGTGAATTTTAGTGGTTTCCCCTTACCCAAATAGTTCAGTGGTCTTGTTTCTTTCGACATTTACATTTGTGCATGGTGGTGTGTATAATTTACGGGTAGTATGGAACCGGGCACCCTATTGAAGTATAACACGAGTACAAGAAACCCAACCCCAAAATTCAAATCCCGGAAGTTGTCTAAAGGCTTTAAATAGCTTTACGGTGTAAACTGCAACATTAGCGAGCATCATCTGTCGTGCATTAAAATACACATAAACACGAAATCTGTTTTGATTATCAATATACATGTAGCCTGGTTTTCATTTTGAAAATGCCCCACAAATGGCATTCGGAACCGTTCTTTTTCATCGCTTAAGAAGTTACTGAGTAATTTGTAAAGTTGGTTTGGTTATCCAATTTCATAATCTGAAACCGGTTCCTGACATCAGCGGTCTGGTACCCGGGTACCTGGTTCCGATGCACACTCCGAGCACTCAGCTTACAAAACACAACAGAGTACAGTCGAGTCTCGTTAATACAAACTCGTTCGGACCTAGCCAAATTGTTTGTTATATCAGAATTTTGTTTTAAGAGGAACATCAGTCCTATTCATTGTGCACATAAATGCACAGTCGGGACTAAGACTTTATGTTTGTTATAACCAGAATTTTGTATTAACAGAGTTTGTACTAACGAGATTCGACTGTAATGACATTAATAGTTTACAATCTTAATGCTACTAAATTTGTCCAATACATATAAAATGATATTACTGTTTGTGAGGAAAAAATGGCATCGTAACGCTGTTCTCATTTGCAATTTAAGCCTCTTTAGCAGGTCAAAAGTTTAGTTTGTTCTGCTCTAAACAGTGTCCGAAATTATAAGGCTTAAATCTTGCCTGGGATTTTTCAGATATGTCTTTGAAATTCTTTTCATTTCAATTTCTTTAGCCACTACACCTGTGATACAGGAAATGTTTACTGAAAATTAAAGCACTTGGTTTGTCCGTTCTAATATCTTCATATATAATATGTACATGTACATGTACCATGTTGTCTAAACACTTGCATCAAGCATAGAGCAAGGAACAGATTTACCCGTGTGTGCAGTACACTGTACGTGTGTTGGACCTACAGTACATGTACAGTATGTATCAATGCAATGTACACGTAGCTGAAAAGGTATGTACATTGCATTACACATTCAGTGCTATCTGTAATAACACACTCGGTGAAACATACTGAATTTTTTGCCATATAATTTCTAAAGCTACTCTTTAGACTTTAGGAAGAAACTGTTTATTTTTCAAATTCCAGAGAGGCTGTCCATTGAAAAGTCTTATTTATGTCTGCCCCTCATGACAGTTTTGTTGCTTATCCATAAATACATGTATTGTCCAACTCCATTCGTGGATTTGTGATTCATTAGGTATTGGCCTGTGAACGTGTGTGGGAAAATGTTATTCACTGGGTAAATCAAGGTCTTCGGGTGCGTTTACATACAATGAATGACAGTGTATCAATTCACAGTGCGGGCCGAGGGGTACACGCTACACTGCACATCAGACAATAGTCACGGAAATTCGTTTTCCAATCCTGAAAACAGATCAAGCGTGCTGGGCTCAACCTCGACAACTATGTCATTGCATTATAAAATGTAGCCATTGTCAGCATTAAACCCTCCACAGGTATTGAGTGGTGCGCTATCAAATGTACGGGAGGCAGAATTTTTATGAAGGAGGTTTATAGATGGTATTTTGATAGTGAAAAGTTTGGAGTAACTTTGGTCTGGGGAAAACTGATCGCTTTTTTATCGATTCAAGATTGGACAGGGTAAAAAACTTATTTGAGGTGGGAATAAAACACGTTACCTCCAGGACACTTTACTTACGTTCTACCAACTGAGTTATTCAAATTATTCAGTGCTTTATTCCAAAAGTCATAGACATAAGTTCAAATCCTAAACTGTATTTTTGTTCACAATTTTTATTTTTAAGGGGGATCCATAAAAAATTAAAATCCAAATCATAAGACTCCCGTGTTAGTATTTACCCAATTGTTATCTGCCTGATCAATTAAACGAAAGTTGAGGTCAAAATTTTTAGTCATCCTTTTTCAATAATTTTCAAAATGTTGTAAATTGTGCAAACTGATACAGAAACTGAATATTGACCTTGACTAGATAAGCCTATAGTCAGCACACAAAATAATGAAAAACAAAATAGGATGTCACACACATTTTAGATCTTATGTATATACGTGGTGCAAGGATGTGCTGCATTGCCGTAAAATCACGTAGGCTTTTGAGGTCAATTTGCATGCTCTCTTTCTTAAAAACAAGCAAAAATAGTATCCAATTGTGATTGTTTTATCTGAATTCCCTTTTGTGCTGCAGACAAGGTCTTCAGGCAACAGCTTTGTATGGAACATCCATTTCTGGCTTGGAAAAGAAACATCTCAGGTACAGTGGAAACAACCAAAAACAAAAATTTGAAAGATTTCCGAAATTTTTTTCATTATTCTTACTTATTCCAAATGCATATAAATACGTGATGTTTCATGGATTTCTCGTGATATTCATACATTTTGTATGAAATATTTACAAGTAATTCACTCAGGTGGGACTCGAACCCGCGACCTCCTGCATTCCAGTGCAGACGTCTTACCACTCGACCACCGTCTTACCACTCGACTATCGTGTGGTAAGACGTCTGCACTAGAAGGTGGGAGGTCGTGGGTTCGAGGCCCACCCGAGTGATTTTTTCCAACTTTCACTCGGAAGGTGGCACACTAAGCGTACAGTGTTTGTACGTCGGTGAAAGTAATTCAATTTTACATTGATTGTTTTATAACGCCTGAATACATCCCGGTCATCTGAGTGGTGGGTCGTTTATCAAGTGTCATCAAATTATTTGTCCCGACCCATGGCCCGGCCGCACCGCAAAAATAGAAGTTCCATTGCATGGTAAATAGAAGTTCCATTGCATGGTAAATAGAAGTTCCATTGCACGGTAAATAGAAGTTCCATTGCACGGTAAATAGAAGTTCCATTGCACGGTAAATAGAAGTTCCATTGCACGGTAAATAGAAGTTCCATTGCACGGTAAATAGAAGTTCCATTGCACGTTAAATAGAAGTTCCATTGCACGGTAAATAGAAGTTCCATTGCATGGTAAATAGAAGTTCCATTGCATGGTAAATAGAAGTTCCATTGCATGGTAAATAGAAGTTCCATTGCATGGTAAATAGAAGTTCCATTGCACGGTAAATAGAAGTTCCATTGCATGGTAAATAGAAGTTCCATTGCACGTTAAATAGAAGTTCCATTGCATGGTCACACTATTGGTGGCGCTAAAAAAACACAACGCTGATGGTTCTGATAACAAGGACTTATTCAGGGGTTGCTTAAAATAAATATGAATGGTTCACTTTCTTACATTGGAAAGAATAATTTAATTCTGTTACAGATGGAACGTTCTCCTCATGGAATGGAACGTTCCATCTGTCACCTCATGAAATTATTCTTACCATTGCACTTGTAAACATTCTTTATTTGTAAAAGCACTATAATTCACAAGCAAAATGGAAGCAAGGAAGCGTTCACGTAAGGATTGCACACATCAGAGAAATGAATTACGACTAGACAAATATGGGAAGTCTATCTTGAATTGCTTGAACAGTGATCAGATTTTCTTGATTGCGTGTAGGATGAGGCGGGTGTGGCAGCATACAAGACCACAGAGTTGGATGACCATCTGGGCGGGTCCCCCACCCAGCATCGGGAGGTGCAAGAATCCGAGTCCAAACTCTTCTCGTCTTACTTCAAGCAGATCATGTAAGCATACTTTTCGTGCTTTTTGTTGTATACTTTTTACAATTACTCATTCTTCGTAGTTAAACCTAGTCCGAAAATTTGGGACTCTCAATACTGTGTATTCCGAATCCATTACTATCCAAAAAAAGGGCCGTATTCTGTAGGATTTTGTTGATCAGAGCAAGAGCAGCAGATCTTTTGCCCTAACTGTTGGATACAGCAGGCTGCCTCGTAAATATCTAAGGAAGAACCATCGGCTGGAGTCTCGATCCTGCATTTGCCAGATATCATTGTAAACTAGTTGTCAGATTTTAGCAGTTCATGAAACACATTATTTCCTCAGAAAACATTTGACAGAATGTTGCTTTTTTTTTGGGGGGGGGCAGTTGGAGAAAAACCCCTGCCAAATCTAGGGAAAACTAACAGTATGGGACTGGAACTGAAGTCTCATAGCAACCTGAGTAGGTTTCTGACGCTCGTCACAGAGGTGAAAGTGAGGCAAGCGCCACCATGCCAACAGACAGATCGCAAAGGGACCATTGCTTATCTTTTGTATCAGGGATTCTTGTCATTTTTTCTTCTTCTTTTCTTTTTAGCTACCAGAAGGGTGGCATTGCCTCCGGCTTCAGACATGTGGAGAGGAACAAGCATGACCCCAAACTGTCAAAGGTCAAAGGCAAGCGCAACGTCAGGGTCATCCCGGTAAGTTTTCACGCGGACGCTCTGCGTTATATCACCAACATTGTACCTTGTGTGCAGGGTCTTTTTGAGCTGTGTAGTGGGGACGAAAATGTTAAAAAGTCTTTCGAAACAATAAAAGGTAATGTTCCTTGGAACTTGAGGTGATGTATTCCATGGAGTCCATCAGATCGTCATACGTGAACTTTTTACAGTATGTCGCATGATCGATTCTCAACCGATAAGATATCACAATCTACTACTATGCTATAACAATATCAAGATTTGGGTACCGTGTTTGTTTGGGTTTTCTAGGTTGACATGACATGGGATTCCTTCAACAACGGCGATGTGTTTATCCTGGAGCTGAACCCGAAGATCTACGTGTGGTATGGGTCCAAGGCTAACCGGCAGGAGAAATTGAAGGTAGGGTTAGGGTGGGTGGGACATACCCCTAAGCTATAAGAGTGAGGCGTGGCTGTAGGGTTCAGGAAACAGAAAAGTTAGAACATTTTTTTTATCCAGTTCACGTCGGATGACGTGTATACACCCAAAGGTTTTGCGGTATTCGGAACTGATGACGGATAAACACGCAACGAGCGAGGCCGGAAATATCTGTCAGAGATCTGCTCACAGCGAGCTAGGCCAGAATATTAAGGGAGGAGATCAAAAGGATTTTTCCCGTTCTGACGCGAGCGCACGGGAGGAACGGGCCTATTGTTCCTAATCCCCCCGGGCGCCTGCGTTCGCCCGGGCCCCGTTCCGACCGCGGGATCACGCTCGAAATTGCCTAACAATAGCACAATGAAATGGTCACGCTGGGTGCCCACAGCACGGTAGTACAATAGACCTGTGCGGTGACGACGGTGGATAATGGCAACTGCTCAAATACTATCCGAAGAAACATCGGCCACACTGAAATTTACAAGGAGACTTTGGAAATGTTGTGATAAAATAATGTTTGTTGTTTTCTCATCTCTTGCAGGCGATGTATAGTTGAAAGATGGATAGTGATTTAACTTGTTAAAATGCTCAACAAATCGAGAAGACGTTTCGGAAATTAGAGTTACATTGTACATGTGCATGTTTGATAGTTTTGTGTATTTGAAGGGAAATGTGCAACATTTTACAACAGTGACGTCTGATGGAGTGACTGAAGGAAATATTCCTGAATAAACGATCCCAGCTGGACCCGCCAACCAACCCATGGACTAAATAATGTCCCGGGGCCACCACGTGGTTGATCTCAGGAAAGACGCACTGCTAAACTATGTCAGGCACAGCTGGCCACTGGTTATCTACTGTCAGATCAGCGAGGCTGGCTACATTTATATACAATTGTAACAATCGTGAATCGGTAGTTGGCATTTTTTTTTCGTTGGATGTCTCATAACCAAAACCATTTTTTCGGTGAGGATATTGAAAAGCATGAGCAGGTATACCAATAGCCCCAACAGTAACATTATCAACTACCCAACAAAGAAGTTGATAATACTTCACATTTGTTTGCATTCTTTTGAGCCTTATTATTGGGCCATCTAAAATATTGTTTCGACGTACATCCCCGTGAAGAAATTACACCGTACGACTTTACCTTCCCTGTAACTGAAAAAAACTTCTTTAAATGTTCCACAAATTGAGAAGACTATGTGGGGTCTTCTCCTTTCTTTAAAAAATACATTTCGTGAGTAGTTTTAAGAGATATATACGGGAATAAAGGGAGTGATTCCTTGATTGCGGGGGACGTATTAAGTCGTGAACCCTAAACACGACGGGTGGCGTCAGCACAGAGGTGACTCTCCGACCCTTAACTTTGCAAAGGAATCAAAGTTAAAATTTTGTGAAGGCTTCTTGAATTATCAAAAACAGTGGACTTTCTAATCACAGCGTTGAAGATATAAAATTCAAGAATACAATTTCCTTTTACCAACAAGCTTGGAACAAAGGTTTAAAACAATTTCCAACATGTCCAATAACTTTTTCTCAGCAAACGAATTCTCCAAAAACAAATTCTAAGACAGCTAATGGATTTATCATTGAACTATGGGTTTTTGAAGTGCCTTATGCATATTTAAATTTTATGCAAATAGCTATAGCAGATGCAGTTTCCAAACTGATAATCTATGATTGGCATACAGCAGCGGGGTGGCGATAGGCGTGGGGTTCGGGGCCCGCTTAAGGGCCCCGGAAAATGTCTGATTTTAGATGCTCTGTGGTGCAATCTGAGGCGATTACTGGGCACTTCCTCTGAAATTTTGAAGCAGAATTTGTTTTAATTTTAAGAAGAATTTTCCTTCATTTGTTAAAATGTACTCTTGTTCTAATAAAGTTCCTTCTGTACTCAAAGTTGAGAACCATGCTGTTCTCCCCAGGATTTTTTCAAACCTGTGGGGGAATTTTTGTTGTGATACAGCAACCTGCGAAGCCACGGCGTGGGTTCGGAGCCCGCATAGAGGGCCCCGAAAAATTTTGAACTTAACAAGCGCCGCAAACATTCAGTCTGGTCGGCCCTACATCGCGCCGTACACACGGCGCAGTGTCAGTGATTGCTGCACTGTGAACGGCCCATCCCACGTGGCCGAAAATTCTGCACTACTGCAAAAACACGCTGCGATGTTTCTCCACAGGTTCGAGTTTTGCAATCTCGTCATTTCAATGGAAAATACATATACAGAAAATGAAGATCACGTTCTGTGAATTAATTTGCAGAAAATCTCTTTTTCCATCGATTTTTGTTTGGTATTTTTACTATTTTCACAAATTTCCCGAAAGCGGCAGCATTCCTGAGCTGCCGCTTTCACATACAAGGTTTCAAAATAGTCACATACAAGATTTCTGGCTACGCAACCGGCAGTCCCAGGCATCACAGGGGAGCCTCCTAGCGACAGTATTTCTAAGCAACAAGGTTGGAATGTGATGGGCATGCAGCCATGCACCTGTGGCTCAGAGTCAGATAGCTAATCGCTCCAGTTGCGCGTTGAAGGAAGTCATATTCTTGAAAGCAGACGGTCCGTGATGAAAGCAACCAATGGCATATTTATTTGCCGGGAACCGGCTCATTTCATTGGCTGAGATACTATCATCACTGTTTTTCATCTAAGAATCTTCCAATTACTGGCGGCAAGTTCTCAAAGGCCTTAAAGTTCGGTGGCCTACAGGCTTTGTAACGAACAAGAGTGGCATTGTATCAATTTGAACAATGCGGCTATCAATCATTCTCTGGAAAGGCTTTTCGGAGCTGAGATTTTTTTCGGAGCTGAGATTTACTAGTCCCTAAAGTTAATTGAAAACTGAAGGAAATATTCCTGAGTCTACGACCCCAGCTGGACCCACCATGCCAACAAATCCATGGACTAAATTAATGCCCCCACCACGTGGTTGATCTCAGGAAAGACGCACTGCTAAACTATGTCATGCACAGCTGGCCACTGGTTATCTACTGTCAGATCAGCGAGGCTGGCTACATTTATATACAATTGTAACAATCGTGAATTGGTGGTGGGCATTTTTTCGTTGGATGTCTCTTAACAAAAACCATTTTTCGGTGTGAATCTTGAAACGCATGAGCAGGTATAAACCAATAGCACCAACAGTAAAATTATCGACTACCCAACAAAGAAGTTAATAATTCTTCACATTTGTTTGCATTCTTTTGAGCCTTTATTATTGGGCCATCAAAAATATTGTTTCGACGTACATCCGCCGCGAAGAATTACACCATCCTACTTTTACTTCCCTGTAAATGAAAACAACAACAATCATATTAAAATTTAATTCATAAAAAAGAAAACGAATCCGTGGAAAGGTTTTGCGTGGTGGCAATGGAGTTTCATCGAGATGAATATTACAGCCCCATTTCCCTCATATTTCCTTTAATACTTGTTTCTTTTCATGTGTTTACGTCGCCGTATTTCACATACCTCTGCTGTTGCTGGCGGCCGTGCACGGGGGAGAACGGAACATTAACATGACAAAGGACGCACACAATGAGACTTTTAATGAGCTCGGGTACTTCGCTGGGCGCCTGGTAAGCCGGGCGTTCTACCCCGGGAGAACGGTCCTATTGTTGGGTTGAGTTAATCCCCGTTCAGAACGGGAGGAACGCGGGCGCTCGCGTCGGAACGGGAAGAATCCTTTTGATCTCCTCCCTAAAGACAAGGGGCCATGCATTGGTCCTTGAAAATGCACCTTTGTGACCCATTAATCCTTATTTTCAATTATCGTTTTGCAATTTTCAAGGATGTATTGGTGCCTTTTTGGTTTTATGCAAATTCAAATTTCCATATTCATGAGTTAAAGTGTGATGTCATTTCAGGCGTAAACCTCAATGTTACAGCTGTTTCAGCATCAATAAGTTGCCAGAAGTTTGGATGTTTTGCTGTCGTGAATTTTCTTTTCTTTGGCCATTCATTGTTGTGTCAGTACATTGGCATAAGCCAGTGAGCAGACTTTTCTCAAAAATGTTTTCAATGAGCAAATTTTTGGGCTCACAATTTTAACAGGAAACTCCTAAACTGAATGGTGTCTTCCTGAAATGATAGACATCTAATAAAATCTAGAAATGACAAACTGCCTTTGCATTGTGAATTGTGTGAGCAAAATAGGCTGTGTCACGTGGCCTGTGATGATTTGTTACGCGATGCGTGAATATCATGTGGCTTCGAATCACGCGCATAAATGCATGTACGTAAGCGCGCAGCCGATGATTGGGTTGGTACGAGTGGGATTTGGTTGAAATATTCTATACGCGCAGCATTTTGCTCCCAGATGCGATACCAAATGTCGTTTCTAGGTTTTATCAGAGGTCTATGCCTGAAATGAAATCACAGCAAAAGTTTAAAGAAGTGCAGATTTTAATAAAATTTACCAAAAAGGGATGGCAAATAGTTTTCATACATTCAAGAGGTGAAGAAAGTGGCAAAAAATGTGTTCCTAAGAAAAATTCATGTCATGGACCCTTTTATGGAGAGGAGCTGAAAATTTCATGAGTGTCGTCTGTTGCATGTTAAAATGCACATAATGTGAAATATGTCTTGATTTTCAATGTAACCTGGTTTTCATTTTGAAAGTTCCCACAAATGGCATTCAAAACCTTTCACTTTCATTGTCTGAGAAGTTACTAAGTAATTTGTAAATTTGGTTACGGGTACTTAATCCTGGAACCGGTTCCTGACATCGTTAGTTGGGTACTCGGGTACTCGGTTCTGATGCACAACCCTATTCATTTCTTTTTGTTTTGTTTTGAAGGGAGGACAGTATGCCAAGATGGCCAGGGATGACATGCACAGTGGCAAGGCCCACATCGTGTACCTTGAGGAAGGTGAAACACTGCCTGAGGACATCACTAAGGCCTTGGGATCTCCCCCGAAAACCTTCAAGAACTCACCGGAGGAAGACGAAACCTTTTCCAGGAAAAATGTCTCCAACACCAAGCTGTACCAGTAAGAGCGCTTGATTCAGCCAGTTGTCCAAGATGTGATTTCTTGTTTTGTCCAAGATTTTATTGATCCTAGTTGCTTTATACAAGGAAGCTCTCTGAATCCTTCAAAATCCTCCACTATAGACCCTTCGCTTTGACGTCACATGATTTCTTGGTAACGTGTACGGTCAGCCATCTTGGATTACACACAGTGTAAACGCGTTAGCAAGTAAGTGTATGATGGCTACGCGTTCTACGCGATCATCATGTAACAAAACCCAGATAAAAATTCCTAAGCCCGTTAAGACCAGATTCTCCAATTGTTAACAGGCTTTGACCCCTACTCAATAAATGGAATGAAGACCTTGAGTTTGTATCCTAGTATCATCCATTTCCTTGTTTACACACCTACAGTACCCCTAGAACTATGGGGCTCCAAGAAGCGAAGAGCCTCATAGGTGGAATGCCAACAGTTGCCATGTAGTACTACTACCACACAAATTCAAGACAGAAACTAATGTATTTGCATAATGTGCTCAAAAAGTGTTGTTCATTTTGCCCCCAACTTTTTTGCCCCGACATACTCAAATTTGTTGTGCTGAACAAAGAATGGGTCGAGGTGGTCCCGGTTTTGCCAAAAAAAAAAAAAAAAAAGAGATGAAAACAACAGTGGACATCAAATTTGACGTGATTGCATGCAATGGCATGTACGATCGCGAACGTCTGCACGCATGTTTGTAATCCAAGATGGCCGAAAAACAAATTGGTGATGTCATCAAAGACCACCCTATACAGCAAACTTGCATCTTTTCCTCAAACTTTTTATTTTCTAGTGCATCAAGGTTCATATGAAGCGTTTGAAACATTGCCTGTCTGTTCCTAAGTCTGCCAGTCCATGTTTACAATTTACCATGGTTTCCTTTTTCCTTTTTGTATGTTAATATTTGTTCTCTCTCCCAGTGTTACTGATGAGTCGGGTGCTCTGGTTGTCACAGAGAAAGCAGTTTGCCCTCTGACCCAGGATCTGCTGGACTCCAATGTAAGCCTGCCCTTGAAACCTGTTGATTTTTCCTGACGTCCTCCACCTCTGTTTTTTTAGTTCGCTCTGAACATGTTATATTAACCCTAACCTTCCCAAATCCTCCAAAATCTTCTTTACAAAATGGGGGATTTTGCAGGATTGAGGTTACACTGCAAAAGTATGTTGCTGATTTCGGAGGATGCACTATGTCAAGATCTTGGGCCAGACCTTGTGTTGTTTATGCTCAGCCGTGCATAAATTTAGGCCTATATTATACTTGAAATCCTCCGCACTGCGCCAGGATGTCACTGGCTCTGCCTCAACATATTGACAGTGATTGCTGGAGGATTTTGCAGGATTGAGGCAGTGGTCACCTCTCCAAGGACCACATTCAAGAAAAAAACAGAGGATTGAGGCTGTATGCAATTTTTACATGGAGGCGGTTTTAGGATTTTGCAGGATTGAGTTTACATCCTAGCAAAAAAGCCTAGGAATTTAGAGTTAACTTGTAACAATGGATAAAATGGGGCTTTAAACTCCATAATCCTATGAATTTGTTTTCAAATAAAAAAACCCAGATTCTCTCGGCATCCAAAATTCATGTTTTACTCGTTTGGAGATGACAATACCCTAAAGCGCTGTGACATTGAACCCTCACTATTACTGAATATTCAGCGGCTTCCAACATTTCAGCATGTTCCTCTCCATGTGCTTTCACAATAATCACCAGAGCTTTGTTTAAAGCCATGTTCATATTGGAGTCTTTTGGGGGTAAAAGTAACTTTACGGAGGCTGTTGTCAACCTAACCAAATTAAGTCCAGTGCAGACGGCTAGTAAACCTCAAAAAATTTCAAAAGCTGACTATCGATTTTAAGTTCATGGTCCGCAGTGGTGAGTTTCACAGGGCCACTGGGTCGTGGAAGACTTAAATTGGCTAGTAAACCTCAAAAAATTTCAAAAGCTGACTATCGATTTTAAGTTCATGGTCCGCAGTGGTGAGTTTCACAGGGCCACTGGGTCGTGGAAGACTTAAATTGTTAATTTTATTTAACAAATGACTCTCTGTGGGCTGGAATGAATCCAAGTGTGTTGAATAACCACGAGGAAATGGTAACAATCACATGCGGTAACTTTTTACAAACTTAAAAGCTACAGTCCATCATTTGCAGCTATCTGAAAAGTAACTGACGTAATTATTGTTGAAAAGCATACTTGGTTGAAAGATAGTAAGGGGATTCCCTGTGGAATTATTCTTTCCGGCAGCTGTCATTTTGAAGAAATCAATGAAAGAAGGTCTACAGACGCATCCTTGGAAATTTCCGTTAGTAGTTCGTTTTTTTATTCGGCGAAGCGCGCACAAGCGTTGACACAATGCACATGCGCGCGCAGTTGCTATAATTCATCGGCTCAGTGAGAACGTGTCTCGGACGCTGAATTCAGGCCCAATTCAAAACATGACTTAGCAACTTTCGATTTGAAATCGAGATCCAAGAATATTGTTTTCTCGGAATATACAGCATTCACTGAGCTGAAACTTCATCATGCTAGTTGTTCAGCACCCTTCTTTAGATTTTGAGCACTTTTGTTGCTTCAGACAAACATAATGCACAAGTTACAAATGATGGACTTTACCTTTAAGTCTAATGTGAATGCAGTTCAAATTTTGTTTGGTTAGTTCACCTTATTTTATGTGCTTGCTTCCAACAGGACTGCTACATCATCGATCAAAGCAGCGCCGGCATTTACGTGTGGAAAGGCAAATCAGCCACTCAACAGGAGAAAGTCAGGGCCATGAAGAATGCCGAGGTGAAGTATTGCCACGGCGACGGCTGCCCCGGCGACGGTCGCTGTGGGCAGTCCGTGGACTGTGGTTGGCTTCTTCATTGCACTGAGGCAGTCTTGTGGGGTCAGGGGTCATAAAGGAAGAAACAAAAATCTAGAAGAATTCAAATTCAAATTTGAAGAATGACAACATTTTTTTCAGACAATTTTTATTTCATTCGGTATTGCACACTAAAAAGTCTAACCAAGGTACTTTCATTCCCATTGGCTGATGGACATACAGATTAGCAACCGCTTTGGAATGCTTGTATTCTGATTGGCTATTTGATATGCAAAGTAGTCACCAATTTGACCTCTGACCCCTCAGGCCTGTCCATTTCCCTATGAGGGTTTGAAAGGTTATTGCCAGTTTTTTGTTGGCACTGTTGTTGCGGTATCACCTGAATTCCCCACTGTCACTTGTCCCTTTTCTGCCACTGAAACTTGCACAGGGTCCCCTAGTATCCTCCCCAGTACACCCACTTTGAATACTATCCTTTCCTTTACTGCAGATTCCCTCGCTTACTAACACTAACCTGCAACACTAACAGAACACACAGTTACACTTATGCTAACAAATTACACAGTTTTTTTCAGTTGTGATTTACTCCACATTACTAACAATCAAGAAAAACTTCAACACTTTTTAATATGACAACTACCACAATGTGAATTGAGGTATTCATTTTTGTGTTGTTTATTGTTGTATACAATCCACCATGTCGTCATTTTCATCACTTTTCATTTCCTTTTCCAGAGAACATTGTTTCTTTTATAGAATCATGTGCTGGTAGTCACAGCCTGTTATCTTGTTCTGAAACAGAAATGTTTTTTGAAGAATTGCACATTCGGCTATGAAACAATAAATGTAACGCAGAAGTCAAAACAAATCCGTCAATCCCACTTTACATGCATTCCTCTCCCCTTCTTTCCCCGCCTCCCAAATAGACACTGGGTTATCTTGCCACTTGGGTACAAACTATGCGCTCAATATATTTCCCCCGTAGCATTGAACGATGCAAGTTGAAACCCCCCCCCCATGCACCTTCCTTTAGTGTGAATATTATGAAATAATGCTCGATAGATACACTGAAGTTCAGTGTTGAGTTTGTCGGTAATCAATCTTGTAGATTGTATACAGTTTGCCATGGAAGCTTCCCCCCCCCCTCCGGCTCTGACTGAGTGCGTTCGATTACTTCCCCCAGCTTACTCGCGCCTGCTCCTCGCGTGATGACAGACATGCGCAGTGGAGCTAAATAAACGAATGGTTTCGGGTAAAGTTTCGTGCAAGAGCTGGAAAGTTGAACTTTGACATGACACTGAGGCTGCATCCGAATCAACTGTCTAGAGCTAGGTCTAGGTCCGCGGCCATTGAAAATACAACGCGGACGGGCTGACAATAGACGTAGCTGTAGCTCTGGAAGCACATGGCCTGAGGTGCTCGCCGGAGATCACGTTGGCAGCCATATTTATTGCATGGCCTTATGGGATACTTACCCAACTAACCGGCTCGGCGAGGCGGTTACTTGGGCCAGGCTCGAGTAAGCGCGAGAAGTCACGTGAGAGGTAAATCTAACACTGTTGCACTTGCACGAGTAAGCGCGGGGGAGGTAATTGAACGCACTCATAATTAGACTTGACAGCGCCCTCTATCGTTCCTGCACATAGCCTAAACAGTGTATCATGAATCTGGACAAATATGCGATAGATTGTGTAAATCCCACTTTTCCCCTCCTTTTCTCTGGTTTGCTTATATTTGGTGTTTCATTTCTGCACATACAATCAAATTATTTTTGATGGTGATTTTATGGGATTTGAGGTTTTTCGTGATTCAGAGTACAGCATGGGAGAAGTTAGTAGATGCACCATGTGAAGGGTTTGATCGCGAAACGAGAACTTTCTGAGAAGAACCAGAGGCGTTGACATGATGGTTTAGGCAATATGCTTTAACCGTTATTATGAGAGCCACCACTCAAAACCATTATTTTCTAATTTAGAGGCAATTGACTCGCATGGCGTTGCTTCAAACTTCTCCCAAGAAGGCATGAAATTTCTTCTATCATTTTTCTAAATCTTATGCAGTTCTTCGTTTTGCATAGTTAAATTTGCATACCCTGAACTCTTCGAGAAATTGATGTTTTACTCCCAACAACTTTTCAATTTGTATGTTTTGTTTGAATAGAAAAAAGCCAACTTTGTTCCCATTTTGGGCGTCTTAGACCCTCTGAAAAGGGGCTCTCAATGTGCACACGAATGAACCCGCCCTGCGAGAGCCAAAATATTGTCTGGCAACCAATAATTTGAATTTTTTGTGAAGAAATAATTCAATAACTAAACGTCGGTGGATTTTTGTGGTTATATGTCTCATTCAATAGTGAATAACTTTTATGTCGCTTGAACAATAGCAATTTGAAAAAAAAGCATTACTTTTACCAGTGAAACTCAAAAAATATTACGAGGAACACAGCTTTAATAGGCATTCTTTTTATACACTTTTCTCTGAACACCATTTTATTTTGTCATTCATTGCCTTTTCACCCACATGTAGCTCCTTATCATACTTGTAGTCAGTTTTATCATATGTTTGTGTTAACAATTTTCATTATTCATTTCTTCCATATGTATTCATTCTCACACAGGATAGAGTACATGTACTTTATTCATGTAGTTTTGTTGTAACAATCATTTGCCTTTAACAAAGATCCTTATTGGATCGCTCTGTTATGCCCTCTAACTTTTTTTATGATTCATGTAGTTTTGTTCTAACATTGTCACTGTGGGCATGTTTTCATTTTGTTTCTCAACAGAGAGTTGAATAATTCATCCTCATCCATTTTTTTATTTCATTGTGTTGCATCTGTATTTGTGTTTCATATTTAAGGTAATCAACATGATATAATTATTATTCATGTACGGAGTGAGTCAAAAAGAAAATGACAGAGTTAGAAACAAAATTGAAAATTTAAAAGGGGGGGGGGTACTCATTATGCCCACCATGGAAAAATTATGTACAAATTTCATAAACGAATGAAACTTCCCACAGACGTTAAGTTTCATGAGAAAAACATTTCCAGATGTGGAGCCATCGCAAACTCGCCCTTTTAGGGGCGTGGCAGCCGTATTAAAAAAAGGGCGGGCGGGGTAGTCATCATGGTGGGGACAATTCATCAGTATTTTGTCACACATGCACTGGACTATTAAACAAGCAAAACGAATACTAACAATGAAATGAAAATGATTAAATGAAACAAAATGCAGACCCGAAACATGTACAATGAAGAAATATTGAACAAATGAAGAAGTATTGAACTAAAAACAACCGCAATTGATAAATTAACACTGATAATCAAAAATTACTCTGAAAGGTGGAAACAATAATAGTGCACTTTTGTATACAGATGCAATCATCATTACTAATTCATGCATATCAGCCATGGTCACTTTCCAACTGACACCTGGGACTTAAAGAGTTTCATTAACAGACCTCAGTGGACTAGATTTCATTCTGTTCATTGCTAATCAATTACAGTGACAGATTTGGAGTGGGAATGATCAGATCTTGTGATTTTTTGCAGTGGAGAAAAAATGAGAAATACATAATTGGCCAATCACGGATGCAAAATCACCAAAAATGCTCCTTTTGAAAAAAGGTTCATTGTAGTTAGTTTTTCTACAAAGTGCCATTTTTGCTTCAGGTTTTGTGTGAATTTAAACTGAAATTTTTGCTGCCTTTTTGAAAAATGTTTGTAAAAACGGCTCAAAAGAATATATTATGCATTGGATTGCTGCGTTGATAATGTCATGGTTGCAGTGATTTTCAACGAACTGATTTCATCACAAAGCAATGTGTTTGTAAATCAGTTCTGAAGAGGAGTTGTCATAAGTTATATTCATGGCTATTTAACCAGTTTGCGCCGGATGATGTGTATACACTCAAAAGTTTTGCGGTATTCGGAACAGATGACGGATAAACACGCAGGGAGCGAGGCCGGATATATCTGTCAGCGACCCGCTCGCAGCGAGTGAGGTCGGAAATATGAGTGTGCTCCCAAGGGTGATGGCTTCAACCCGCTTGGCTTGAGGTCAAGTGAAAAGTAATCTCGCGCCTCGTTTCGTTCTTGTCAAAATAACCCTGGCGCGAACTGGTTAAGAATAAAACAAAATTGATGTAAACCTTTCAAGAATATTTTTTTTCCTCAAATGGAAGATTTTTTTTTCCAACAGTGATTTGCCATAATTTTCCCCTTGCAAACCACAAGATCTTTTCGTTCCCATGGAGACAGATTTGGAAGGTGATACAGTAATCACATTGACAACAAACTGATAATACCCTGTTATTTGCCTCCTCTTATGATTTACGACTTAGCTCATTTTATAGGTTTTACAAACTTAGACAGTAGTGTATTTCAGTAAGAGCAGTCAAAGGATTGCACGCAAGAATATACTTTTCAGACTCTTGATTCCAATCACAGGTTGCACTCCATTTGTATAAATGTGATTAACATGTACATGTACATCATGAAAGTTATTTTGAAGCACCATCATCTTAATTCACGCTGACCCTTCCAGATCCTTCAAAGTCCACCAAAAAGTTTTTCGGAAGTTTTCAGAATTGAGGAAGTTACTACCCAGGCACTATTACTGTACATGTACATGGAAACTACGTACATGTATGTGTTGATGTCTCTACAAAGTTTGAAGTCCAAAGAATGTGCCATTGGGTTTCTGCACTTTGGTGGAATTTGTAGGATTTGGGATGGTAGTGAGCTTAAAATAAAATGGTGTTAGGGTTCATTTACAGAGTGAATTAATCCTGATAAACATCAATATTGAATTTTGAAGATGACAATATACATATATGGGTCATTCTCTAAATCTGGGGTCCACTTTTGTTTCTTGTCCCTGTTACATCTGACATCGACGCGATCTGACATCTAACATGATTTTATAATTCTGGATGAACTCCTTAATGTATTCGTCCTTATTATGTGAAGCAGACGACCTACACAATAAATAACACAATTAGTCTGAAGTCATTTTTAATGAGACTTGAATGGTAAATTACAAAGTTTAGTTACAGGGACAGGATAAACGTCAAACACTTTGGTACCTAAGTATATAGAATGACCCATATACAGTATATTTTTGGACCAAAAAAATATGCCAAAAAACACCCAAAGCTTGGAAACTCCAGTAGCCCTGTATTGAATTTTTTTTGTACGAGGATTGACTGCATAACACAATTAATACCCCAACAAAATGTTTGTACAGTTATCAGTGTCCTAAATGTTAACCGTTCACAAACAGAAATGATGAACCAATTCATGTACATGACATTTAAATGGAGTGACAGACAGGCCATGTGGAAGGTTGAATGTGGTCATGGCATTAATGTGCATGCAGCGTGCTTCCAGGCAGCTGTCGTTATTCGATACTCAATTAAAGAGATTGAGAACCAGACACTACCGAGCACCGAATTTAGTATAGCTGCTAAGATGCTGTGCGGTTTGCTTGTCTGCATTTTTTTCATTAGCATCCCAGCTCACGAACAAATTCGAGGTGTATCTTGCGACATCGTTGATTGTATAATTTTTGGAATGAAAAGGGTTCAAAGATGAATGTTATGGATTCTGTTTTAGCAAACTTACAATTCTGTTTGCATCTGTTATTAGAAATTTGAGAGTGGTTAAAACTGCTGACAGACTGCAAATGTTTCAAAGAAATTGCCTGCACAATGCCTTTCCGATACCAGTTAAATGTCATATAACTGCATCAGACTGTTGTGAATGTTAACAAAAAGTAAAATGTATCTTGAGAACTAAAATTTTGACATTTAAGCTATTTATATCCAAATCATGACTGTATTTTGTTTTATTTTGTGACACAGTAGCTTAAAATACTGCAGTGATATTTTTAAATTTTGCTTAATCACAAGTGTGATTGTATGTGTAAAAATCATTCTGGTGCTGTACATTGTACGCTAGTTTGAGTTTTACAGTACACAGTGCTAGTAAACTGCCCAATGCTATACTTGTGATAACAACGCATATTTTATAAATGGTAATCAAAATGGGACAGAGCCACACCCTTTGGCCCAAAAAAAAAAGTCTCCGGTTTCTGGTATGGAGCTTGCCCAAAAAGTGGTGCGGCGACGCGGCTTTTTTTTTTTTTGTAACCTGTTTTTTGCTTCAAATGTCGGCTGATGACTGCAAATGGTGCCCGACTAAACTTAGTGCAAATATCCACAGAGTCCACAGAGGCCACATAAAGCTTATTCTTGATCATAACCCCATCTAAAAACATGTTAAAATTGTGCAGCAGCAGGATTCCAGTCAAACCAGTGAGTGTGGCGGTTTTGAGACATCATCTTTTATTGAAAAAAAAACTTTTTCATTTTGCCGACGCGCATGGCTACGGTGACACGCGCGCATACCAGAAACCGGAGACTTTTTTTTTTGGCCTTTCCAACTTTTTTTTTTTCACAAGCAATGTTTCATAAGTACAGTACTGTCAGTTAATATGAATAGTAAAGGTTGCTTCCAGTCTTTCAGAAAAGGTAAAGCAAATGTTGTGGGAAAAACTCACGAATATATTTAGGCATAATTTGCCAAACCATCAGTACATGGCAATGGCCTGTGGTACAGTATAGTACGGGCCAGTAGAAATCTGGCAGTTTTGCGCAACTGTGTACTGCAATTTAATGATGCAGTAATAATGCTAATTTGACCAACTTTATAATTAAAAAAAAGAATTACACCTCACTTCAGATGGATATGTTATCTTGCAGTGTTGTAGTCAAGTACTTTTTAAGAGCACAGGAACTTGCTGAAACTAGCATTTGTGTTTTAAAAGCATATTGGAATGAACTGCCCAAATTACATGTACATATGCACAAGCTTTTTCAGAATGTGCGAGTACAAGTATGCAAAATAGTACTTGACTACAAGATCTGCAACTCTATGAATGAAATATTTTCAAAAGAACCACAAAGGGAAACTCACTAGGTGAATTATAATGATTTTGGAAAAGTTGAACAAAGAAATTGACTGGAGCGGGGTTTTGAGCCTGCGACCTCCGGATTATCGTTCAGGTGCTCTCAGTTGGTAGAGCACTGGAACGGTAATCCGGAGGTCACAGGTTCAAACCAAGCTCCAGTCAATTTCTTTGTTCAACTTTTCAAAAAATAATATTTTGAAAATGTTTTTCTTTAAGGATTTTTTTTCTTGGCTTAGTATCAGTGTTGCACAAGTTTGACAACATTGTCCTGTGGTGAAAGGTTCACTTTCTGTTTTGGATTGATTTTGCGGTGTTATTTCTTTCTGACTTTGCAGCAGTGTGTTCTTGCGGTCGTCGAGTGTTTTTGCATTTTTTCTAAGTTTCTTTTCCACGGAATACAGGGGTTCATAAAAGCCAAGCAATACCCCAAGGGTACCAAGATCACTGCCGTCAATGACGGCGGGGAGCCGACCGCCTTCAAGTACATCTTCAAGAACTGGCGGGATAAGAACGCATCCAAGGTCGGGGAGGTCAAATCGCCCAGGGGCAACATTGGTAAGTTGTGGAGGGCCGGTAGGAGTCGTTCATGCCGTATGATGTAGGCTGACTGTTCCAAGCCGGTTTGATTTAGCTATTAACCCTAACTCTCTAGGCCTTTTTGCTTGAATGTAGCCTCAGTCCTGCAAAATCCTCCATTGTTTCTTGAATATGGTCCGTGGAGGGGTGACCACTGCCTGAATCCTGCAAAATCCTGCGGCGGTGACTGCCAATATATTGACGCTTGGCCAGTGACATCCTGGAGCAGTACGGAGGATTCCAAGCATAATCCAGGCCAATATTTATGCATGGCTGAGCAAAAAACAACACAAGGTCTGGCCCAAGACCTTAACAAAGTGCATCCTACGAAATCAGTAACACACTTTTGCCATGTAACCTCAATCCTCCAAATTCCTCCACTTTGGCAAAGAAGATTTTGAAGGATTCAGGGCGGTTAGGGTTCAGCTTGAAATGTTCAGACCAATCAAGTGAGAACAAATTTGACCAAGATCTGAATTTATGGTGAACCCAGGCTGGGACCTCGACTGCATAATAACATGCAAAACAAAATCGGGCCAACTTGACTCGCTCTTCAGCTGACAAATTCTCAAAAATGTTCAGGATGCGAAGACAAGGTCCTCAGCATTTCACCAGCCAAGTTTCAGGTTTCAATTCAACTGTTTAAGGAGACCTTTCTTCAACAATTTACACCTGAGAGTGATCTCCTACACAGTATTGAGGTCCCAAATTTGCCCAGTTTTAAGCAAGACTTGCTAGGCAAGACTTGTTAATTGGTTCAGTCCATGTATTGCTGCTATCTTTTACAACCAAACTAAGCAAAGCTGGTCAGTCCCTGCAGCCTGGCTTGTTTAAACTAAGCCAAACTAGTTCATACCGGTTTAATCTGGATATGTTAATTTTGAATGGAATGGTTAAGAAGGACAACAACACAACAAACAGAACAATTTTCCATAAAACTCAAGTCCATTAAATAAAACCACCACAAAACAAAACACTGCTTATATTTTCAGGTATTTTTCTGACCGCTTGGTTTTCTTTTTGTGCTCAAATTAACAATTCAGCCAAGATTGACTACAAGAAATTTGACGCCACCACCCTGCACAAAAAGAGTACCTGTGACTTTGAGGCAGACCCATCCCTGGCTGCGGCACATGGTATGCCTGATGATGGAACCGGTGCTGTCAAGGTAAAAACTACTTGTTTAATTTTCCACAAAAGTCAATTCCATAAAAAAATCAAATCTAAAGTTTATTTCCAGTCAACAGGAACGGTGGAAAAATAGGAGGAATATCCTTGTCTCAGTTCACTTTGAGTGGATGACGAGTGGTGGAGTTGTTTTGACTTTCTTCATTTTTTCATTCTTTGTTTAAATTTTCTGTAAATGTTTGACACTGATCTTCAACACTGAAGATCTTTTTCTTATTAAAATCGTGTGTATGTTATAAACGATATTTGAGGCTTGCTTGGTTCATTTTTTTTTTTAACCCCGGACCCATCGAAATCCAACTGCATGTTTTGTTGGGATCTGTTGGAGTGAGGACTGCACTGGTAAACTGATTATGCTTTTACATGGGGTTTAGGCATACCACCATAATCAGAGTCCAACAGTCTGCGTGTTGAGTTTGTTAGAAGGTTCTTTGTAAGAGTGAGGAAGGTTCTTAGTAAGTCACTCAAGGTTAGAGTTAAGAATAATAAATTATTTATGTATTTATTACATTTGTTTCCCCAGGGTGTGCCCAAACAGTTTAAAACTGGTTTCCATTGGGGGCCCTGCATACACTTACAAATGACTACACATATACACAAATACAATACATTGCATATACAATATAGCACAATGAGATAGAATAAAAGCATATGGGATTTAATCATTAAGTTAGAGGTCTACAGTTTGTCTGCATAAAGGTTGTATGCATAAACTTTTGTCTGAAAAATTCTCAAGAAACGTGTTACTTCTTCATGGGCCTATTAAGTTGAGAGGGTGTACTGTGAATGTTAGGCTGGTTTGGGTTTGGAAGTTACAGCTTAATATGTATACATGTGGTAATGATGAATCGAGTCGTTGTTTTCCACAATGTGTATAGCCTTGCTTTTTTTTTCAATTTGGCATTTCTTTATAATGAGCAGTGTTAGAAAATTTTCCCATGATTGGCTGAGAATTGTTTGTTCCACACTAAACAAGTATGCAACTTTTCCTCAGATCCACTGATTTCCTTGTTTGATTACTTCTCTTGAATGCCATTGCAAATTGAAAAACACTGTAAAAAGTTTTGTGTGGTTTGGAGTTTCCTTGTTTTTTTTTCTTCTAAATTCCTAGTTGCATGCCTAACTAAAATCGAACCTTGTGTCAGGGCGTCTATGAAAATTGTGGTATTCTGCTTGAACCTGTTGTTGTTTTGGGTTTGTTTTCCTCGGCAGATTTGGCGTATTGAGGATTTTGAAATGGTGGAGTTGGAAGCCAGCCTGTATGGTCAGTTCTTTGGTGGGGATAGCTACGTGATCCTGTACACGTATAAGGTCCGTGGCAGAGAGCAGTATATCATCTTCTTCTGGCAGGTCAGTAACTTCTACTTCTTGTCCTATGCGGCTACTCGTTTACAGCCTATTCAGCGACTTAACGAGTAAGAGCGTGATCATAGATGCAATTGAGATCTAGTGATTATTGAGGAATGTCACTTGAGGTCACAGGTCAGTGGTCTCCCACACGCCCACCATATTAAACGTCTACGGTTGCAGACTAGTAAATAAACTGCCATAGACCCCAGTCGTGAATTCACAGACTTCCGAAATTCAGGAAAAATACTCACAACTCTTCAAGGTGTTTGAGACACACCTGAAATTAACGTTTATTTCATCATCTTTCATTTTCTGTTCATTTGTTTTGGGGTTTAACCAATTACTTTTTGGAGAAAATTCCATCCAAAGGTGATCAATGCAATCAGTCATATTTCATTGTACATGTACTGTACGATCAGTCGATCAAGCGCCGTGCTAGACATCCAAAATGGCAGATTTGTAACTGTTCACATGCAAAACTTCAATAGACTGTAAGAATTGTACGCGAGGGCAGGGTGCGTACGTGCACCTGCTGATACTGGTAGTAATGGTGCTCATGTGCCCTTCAGTATTGACACTCTTGTTTGTTGGGGTGTTTGTTTGTTTGTGTTTTTTATTTCAACTTTTAAGGGGGAAAGCATTTTCAATATGACTACACTGAAGGACGTGTGTCTGATTATTATGATCATGATTATATCGTGTTTACAATTGTAATAACCTGATATTGATGAAAATCATTGATGATTGATAAGTGTCGTTTTGGTCCCTATCATCATTAGGGTTAATAATTTTCATAATGTGTTTGTTATAAATTGAATATTGAATATATAGTATGAGTGGAAGTTAGTGGTCGGATTAGGAGGACAAAAAGGTAACCAGTAAATTTGAAGACCAGGTCTAATAAACAGATTTGTCAGCTGTCTTCAAGACCACTTGTGATTATTAAGACATTCATGATCTTTACTTGAAACTCCTCCCACCACTCCCCCGTCTCCAACAGGGCCAAGAGTCGTCTCAAGATGAGAAGGCGTCGTCGGCCATCCACGCCCAGAAGCTGGATGACTCTATGGGCGGGGCCCCGGTCCAGGTGCGTGTGGTGCAGAACAAGGAGCCTCGGCACTTCCAGATGATCTTCAAGGGCAAGATGATCATCCACTTGGTATGTACATATCTGTAGTTTGTTCTTTCAAATAAGTACTTGTAAAAAAAACCTAATCGGTTACTCACGTTACCAAACTGTAACGTGAGTAACTGATTTTGTGCGTCTTGTTTATCATACAAAACACATTTTTCTGGATGTCATCTTTGGTGCTTAGGTAGGACTAGGTCTACTCTATCTACCATGGGGATAACAGTTATTAAACCTTTTCAGTAATTACAGCCCAAGGAAACTCAAAAGTACATCAAATGTAACTTGAGTAACCTTGGAATTGCCCTTGTGCAAAAATCTACATGTTTAATCAGCCTTAGAAAAAAATAAATCATGCTTCACCCAAAACTTTTTCTAACCATCATTCCATTGTTAACCTGAAAAAAACCTGAAAAATTGTATTAAGGTATTTTAGTTGTAAAAATGTTCTTTTCTTTATGCTTCCTTCTCTAAAATCAAGTTAATAATTAAATTTTTAAAGTGTTTTGATTGTTGACCTAGGCCACCATTACTTTGTTTCATCTTTATGAAAGTTTTGCCGTGGTACACGGGTTCGAATCCTGACCGTGGGAACATGGTGCTTGTGCTCTTGAGCAAGGCACTTTACCATTATTGCTTCGTCCTTCGGATGGGACGTAAAGCCATAGGTCCCGTGTGTTGTGTAATGCACGTTAAAGAACCCAGTAACACTTGTCGCTAAGAGAAGGGGTTTGCCCCGGTGTTTCTGGCAGTGGCAGCAATTATGCGCCGCAGCACCTAGCAAAAAAAAAAGAAGGTGCTACATAATGGGTCTCATATGTTCATGTACTTCATTTACCTGGCTTTGGTTGCATTCTCCCCAGCGCTTTGTATCCTCTGGCAAAAAGCGCTATATAAATACAGTTATTATTATTATTATTATTTTTTTTGGGGGGGGGGGATATCTCATTAATCATTTCCTGTCATTGTTTCAGTTTTCTACAATTACCTTTTTGGTGGCAATTTTCTTCACCTGTTTGAGATACTCCTTACATCCCTCAGGGAGGCAAGGCCAGCGGTTTCAAGAATCGTCAAGAGCAAGACAAGGCAGAGGCCACGGCAAGACTGTACCAAGTCAGAGGGACAAATGAGCTCAACACTAAGGCCATCGAGGTGAGTGCGATGAAGCTGAGATGGCCATTGCACAAAGAGGTCTACATCTTTCTAGTGTTCTTCTGAATAGTCTGGGAAAACCGGGAATTCCTGTATTTTTTTTATGAAACAAATTCTTAGATTTGCCTTTTAGCCTTCAAAATCCTGCTAAACTTGAATCTTAAAAAAACAGTCACATTGATGTGGCAAACATGGACTATTTTTGAAGATTACATACATCTGAAACAATCTACAACTCAAAAATGTAATCAGTGGAGTTGCAACCGTGAAAAATAACAGTTAAACAGCTGCCCTCCCCCTCTGCTGAAAGTTAGATTGTTTAAAAATGCGCATTATCTTCAAAATTAGTCAAAGTTGGCCACATTAAAGTGACTTGCCTTCTTTGAGAATTTCTTCAACCCAGACCTGGGTGACCTGTGACCTGTCACATGCGAGACATAATTTGCCATCAACATGACATTAATCATCAGATTTTTTTATACGAACCGCCGTTCACTTCTTTCTTCTGTTGAAGGTTCCAGCCAGAGCAAGTTCTCTCAACTCCAACGATGTGTTTATTCTCAAGATGCCCAATGAGACCTATCTGTGGTGTGGTAAGGTAAGCATTTGCCTGTCTGAAGTTCCCAACCTGCTTATTCAGCTTGTCTGGGACTCTGTGACAGTATCATGCCAGGCATGGAGAAAGAAAAAACTACTCCCTTGCCTTAAAAACTGTTTTACTGAGAAATTGTAAAATTGGAATTTCGGCAGAGTTGCCACAGTCATGGAAAACTCCTGGAAAATTTAAAGCTGTCATGGAAAGTCATGGAATTTTGTAATTTTACAAGGAGTCATGGAAAGTTGAGATTCCAAGGAAAAAGTCATGGAAAAGTCATGGAATCCTGCTCAAACCACACTGGATGGTGGGTCACATTTGGTTAGGCCAGCCTTCCACTTTACATTAGGAAGACAGTGACACGATACAGGCTTTCAAGTATTCCTACTTTTTCCTACTTTTTCCTAGTTTTTTTTAGTACCTTGATCTTACCTTTCCTACTTTTTTTGAAATTCCTACTTTTTCCTACTTTTTGTCCCACATTTCCGAAATATGAAATGTCATCGCAATATTTTTCATAACAGTGTTACACACTGTCGTATGTAAAGCAGACAATGAAGGTTTGGGCACAGGAACACAACTGTTTTTCCAAGAGCTTAGTTAAGGATGGAGCGCAAGTGTTGTGAGTGTAGAACATGCCATGGATGACTAACAACAAAAAGTACTGAAAGCCTGCAGAAGTCTTACTTTTATCCTGATTTTGTCCTCCAAAGTCCTACTTTTTTGGGGGAACATTTTGATTCTACTGTTCTGCTTTTTCACCTGGGTCTGCTTGAAAGCCTGCAGGATACCTTATAACAGAGATGCCACTTTTCAGGTTTTAACCTGAATTCAGGTTTTTTTTCAAAAAATGTGACAAATTAAAAGTGCTGGATTTGGTCTGAAACATCCAGAAAACACATTTTTGAAAGGGGGTAAGGGCAGTTTCAGGTTTTTTAGTAGTGTTTCAGGCTTTTTATTGATATATATGGGGGGATCTCTGATTATAAAGTGTTGGTGACATGTACATTAAGTTTTACTAGAAATATGGGAGGATCAGATGGCCGTGAGTGGTAGTGGAGGCCATTTTGGTTGATGGTAATGCACATTGCTTAGACCTTCATTTTCAGTGTTATGACCGGCCAGTTTATCGTAAATTAGCTTTTAAAATACAAAAAAAAGTTGAAGGAATTTTGGCCTTAAAAGGTCACGGGAAAGTCGTGGAATTTCATTTTAAGATTCCTTTGGAAACCCTGTTTCTGGCAAAATCAATTAAAATGGTTTATTTGTTTTTAACAGGGAGGCAGTGGTGATGAACGAGAACTAGCCAAGGCAGTGGCCAAGACACTAGCTGGCAGGTAGGCCAGAGGATGATGATCTTATTCCTCGCACTTCAACCATCCAATGTTTACTGTCCATACCTGTTCATTTCATGCAACTATGACGGGGGCAAGATTTGTCAGGATTTTTCCTGATTTCGGGATTATTGGACAGGATTTCTTTTTCTGAATTCAGGATTTTTTTCAGGATTTTTCTTGATTTCCGGATTATTGGACAGGATTTCTTTTTCTGAATTCAGGATTTTTGTCAAGATTTTTCCTGATTTCCGGATTATTGGACAGGATTTCTTTTTCTGAATTCAGGATTTTTGTCAGGATTTTTCCTGATTTCCGGATTATTAGACATCTTTTTGAAATCTGAAATTCCAGAGGCTGTGTAACAACTGATGATGTTCTGGTAGTACCCAACGGATAACGTATCACCGACCGATAATGTCACACAAATTGACCGATATTGTATCACTAACCGATAATGTAACAAAAATTGAACGATAGTGTAGAAAAATGTACTACACTATCAGTCAATTGTGGTAACATTATCGGTCCTAACCGATAATGTAACGAAAATTGACCGATAGTGTAATAACTTATTCCAATGCAGGTCTCAAAGAGCTTCGCAATTAAAACCCCTGTTCAAGAGACCAGTTTTCTGCAGCAGCTCGAGATCAGTGCAATCTGGTCTTCACCTTCACTGGTACCCATTTAGTAAAGTGGATTGCCCAAGAACACAAGCACCATGTTCCCCACCATGGTTCTATCCCATGCACATTGTAGTTTTTTTTGTACCATGGCACACGAGTCGAACACCTTCACCATTGAACCACATCAAGTTTTAAGTGGTAGGCGAAAGCGAAGAGCATTCTGAGTTTCAAAGTTTGAAATATGTTGTGAATTCTTTTTTCATTTTCAGGGCGTCAGATTACACCATGGTGCCAGAGGGACAGGAACCCACAGCTGTCTGGAGTGCATTGGGAGGCAAGGCGGCTTATGCAAACACCAAGGCCTTTGAGGTATGCATTGAGTGTTTCTCTCTCCCGCACACCTCAAGAGCTTTGCTCAAGTCAAGTACGAGTCGGTGACACTCAAGTCAGTTCTGAATCTGTTGCTTAGTTCGGTCTTTTTTTTTTTTTGGTAGCCCTAGGCAGAAAAAAAAATAGTTCTGCTTCCTATTACATACCTTTGAAAAATAGGGTCGGTTGGTCGGTCGGAATTTTGGTTTTTTTTGCCAATTTTTTTTATGCAGATTGAATGGGGTATTCAATTATATGCAAAGTTTTAGCCTTAATTATTTCCATTGCACTACGAAAGCTATACACAAAATGGCCACAAAAAGTGAATAAAACCTACCTTTTTGTCAATATAATTAAGTTAGATTATTCCTTAAAAAAATAATGGAAAATTCAGTACAAAAGTATTGCAAGAAAAACAACAATTTAGAAAAGGAATCTATTTTCCGGATGAAACTCGAAAATTGCACTTGGTGGGAATGCTACTTTAAGCAGCCACTTGTAGAAGACCTTCAACTTGTAGAGGACCTTTCATTTTCTCCTCTCAGAGTGAAGCGCCTGACTTCCCCCCTCGCCTGTTCCAATGCTCCAATGCCGCTGGTAACTTCAAGGTGGAGGAGATTAACGAGTTCACACAGGAAGACATGGTTCAAGATGACGTCATGTTGCTGGATGCCTATCACACGGTAAGATTTTATCTTGAGATATATCAAACCTGTCCCAGTGAAACCTTTTAAAGTTTATTCATTTATTTCGTATCCTGCTGAATAATACAGATGATACCGATGATGCACGATAAAAATGATCGGTAATTTTCGAAAAAATAACAGACTAGGTCAATTTGAACGCTTAATTTTCTGAGTAGGAAATTCAGAACAGTATTTCTGAGTAGGGATAATAAATGTGATGTTTAAAACCCTTAGGGGCCAGGTCGCCTTCGTTGTTTGGCTCAGGCCATTACTGGTAGCCAGTCCCCTAACCGGTTTTAAACCATACATTTAACGGCAAGGCTGTCAGTAATTAATTCGATAGAACATTGCCAAACCAGATTGGTTGGGTTAGGATGTTGATTTAATTTACATTTAGTTTCAAGAAATTTTGCAATGTTCGATAAATAGTTTCAACGAAATATATTTAAAGAGTAAGCATAGTGGGAAAAAAGTTGGATGTCAGACTTATTTTTCTCTTTTTTGAACACTTTGCTGTTGTGTAGGTGTTTGTGTGGATTGGGTCTGGTGCCAATGAGGTGGAGAAGAAAGAAGCCATCAAGATTGCACAGGTAAGTCTAGGAACCAGCAGCCAGTTTCACAGTACCTGACCCTTCCTTAGCATTTGGTTTTTAAAACACACTGAAGAAAAAAACAACAATCATGAACAAAGACTTTTTAAAAAGGTTCATGTAAGGCCAAAAAAAAAATAAGTCGGTCTCTGTTACGCGCGTGCGTCGATTTTAATCATGCGCGTCAAATTTTTTTTTCCAAAAAGTTCCGCGGCAGCTCTAACAGCGCCCTCTATTGCCGCACCTCCTCAATTTTTTTTTACCAAAGAGCACCAAGGAATGGGAAATTGCACCAAGGCAAATGATCGAGAGCACCAAGGCAAATTATGGAGGACACCAATGTACATGAGGACACCAAAAAAGCAAAATAGTACCCCACCTTGTCTGTACAATCCAAGCTTGAAAAAAAAAAAAAAAAGCCCCCCCCCCCCCAAAAAGCCGCGTCCCCGCGTCAATTCCGGAACTTTGGTCTGATCAGAGACCGAATATTTTTTTGGGGGAGCCTAAAGAACGTAGTATATAATGACAGTGACAATGCATGTTGGGATTGATCACTATGGCAACAAGACCTGCTACAGTGGTACCCGGGTCGACTCGGGTTAGCCCCGTGCCGTTGGATTAGCTCTGACGTCATTCTCGGGGCTTACACAGGTCAGACACCACAAACCCGGCTCATGGAGCGGAGTCAGTGGTGGAAATATGTCAGACGCATGTGTTGTTCAATCCAAGAAATGGACGAACATTGCAGCTGGACGGATTAGCCTGGCTGTCCTGGCTAAACCGAGTCGACCCGGGTAAGCTAATCGAGCACACCCTTTATCCCATCCCAGAATGTAGTTTTTGAGTTCCCGTCCTGTTTAGTACCAGTCATGATTTCAAAAACTTTACCGCAAAACAGTTTTGGATTTAGTTAATGCTCTGCTTTGTCTCTTTTCTTCAGGAATACATTTTGTCGGATCCTAGTGGCCGAGACGTGGATGCTACATCGTTGATTAAGATCCAGGAAGGCAACGAGCCGTTGCATTTCACTGGTCACTTCCATGCCTGGAACCCCAACTACTTCAAGGTAAAGCAAATTCCCCTCCCCTTTCCAGCCTCGGCTTTGCTATGTCCTGTTTTCCCCTCAAAATATAACCCTTGTTCCTTAAAAAGGAGTGTGGAAAAAGGACCATGACTTTGTTCCTTACACCCCTTGTTATCAGCTGTATCCTCCAGAAAAGGCCCCTCCTCCCTTCAAGATACGGCCGCCCAACCACTGCCATCCCACCTTCCCTTATTCTCCCTGTCCACTCCCCCCCCACCGCCCCTCCTCCCTGCCTCCTACCCCTCTCCACCCCGACCCCTCCCAACCCCCAACCCTCCCCATCCTCCACCCCCACCCCCATGCTCAACCTCACCCCCCTTTCCCGCCCCACCCCAACCCCACCCCGAACCTCACCCCATGCACGGCACAACTCCTGTCCATATACATGTAGCAACTCTTTATGTCCAAGAAAAGACGTTTAAAACTATGTCAGTGATTACTGCATTTCCCCCCCTGTTAATCATGTATTCTTATGAATGAGACACAGATACATATACCCTGAAGCAAGACAATGCCAACCCTGACCCCACCCTCTAAAGTTAATCCTAATCCTTCTTAAATGACACTAAAATCTAACAATGTATTCCTGAAAGGGACTGGAAAGAGAATATACCGCCCTGCGGAGCACCCGACATGTAAGGAATCCGTTGTAGAGCATTTCTGTTGCATTTGATGCATCGGCAAGGCATGGTACCATGGGCGACATTACTGATACTTATTTTATGAATTTATTTTAGGTCCATGAGGGGTCAATAAAAGTTGCCAGAAATTGACTTTCTTTTAAAGAATACCAAAGGAACTGTACATAAAATGAAAAGTTAATTGTTGCTTTGCAAAATGCATAGGGAATGCATGGACTAATAGAGTATTATTATTATAATTATTATAATTTATTTCTGGTATTGAAACCAAGGATTCCTCAAAAGCGCCCCAGGCACTGTATCTCGCAAGCCTGAAGAAACCTGTCGAGAGAAGAAAATGAGAAGAAACTACAACTTAAGAGGTGGGAGGAAAACCCCAGAAGAATATTCTGGGGAAAACCCACGGAATCAGGCAGGGACTGAAAACCCAATCCACATATTGGCCCAGGCAGGAATTGAACCCGGGTCACAACAGTGGAAAACTTCTTGGACGAGGCTGTTCGTGTATGATTTTGTTTGTTCGTGAAACAGTCGTTGAATCACCTCCGCCCGCCATTTTGAAAACAGTTTGGTCCTCCTCTCTTCCGAATCGTGCGGCAACTCTAAAAATTCTGTCATGAGTAAAATATCAATTCATTTACCTCAAACACTAAGCTGTGAGTGTCTTGTATCAACCTTGATAAGTTGTGCAATGACAGGCTCTAGGACGATCATGATTTGCTGTTAAAATAGGTTTACATAAAGTTTCAGTTGCTACACCAAAACTTACGCCACCTAAAATTATTGCACAAGTTACGCCATAATTTGTTACGCACAATGAAACTTCCGTGAAATTGTCACCACTAAGATGTTGCGCAGTGTGAAATGTTTTTCAACTTACGTAATCAATTGTGGCGCAAGTGGACGCAATAATGTAAAGTTTTGTGAAATCAGCCGCAGCACTACTTAGTATCTCAAGCATGTCGATAACAGCAGAATGCAATGCATGCATGCTTGACTAATTCCTTTTGCATTGAGTGATATTAACAAATAAAATGCAAGAAAAAAATCAACTTCAGTCATTTGTCTTTAATTTAACAACAATTTCTCAAAACTGAGTTACATCCAAAACCCTGAGGGATAACATGACAGGTTTATTTTTCAATAATATCATCTTTGATTTAAATACTTCGCTTGTGGCTAATTCAAAACCTGGTAAAAAGTGTATCATTCATAAGTCTAATTCATGACAGACTTTATCTATTTGTCTTTTTATTTTTGTTTATGTTCTGTTTACTCTTACCCAAACCTTACATACTCGATCAAAATCCATCCCCCATTTCGACGGATTTTGGCAGATAAGCCATTTGTACTAAGTCCATCAAAATCCACCAGCACCAGTGATGTTTCAGCGGATTTGGTCCTGAAGCATTATGTGAAGTAACGTGAGTGATGGATTTTGACGGACATGGTCATCTATAAAACTAAGTAGGGAGTTTATTAAAGAGTTAGTCAACTTTTGTTGTTTATTGAAACTGTTTTCATTCATCACTGACAAGCTGCATAAGTCTACTCTAATGTATTGTATTATTTTGTTAGTTTCAGTCTTGGCAGCATCTCGTATCTTCGTTCACTGCTCATGACATTCTTTACTTTTATTTTCTTTTGCATCGCCCTCCAAATGTAACGGAGCTAACTAACGGTTAGCAGCAAAGTTGTGCTAACGACAGAAACAATTATCTTAATCGTTAAGCATGTTTCAGGGCCTGGACGTACTGATGCTATGTGCATTTAAACAAGAACTATCATCTCATTATTTTGAGCAAATTCTGCGTCTTCAATCAAAGTAAGCATGCTCTGTGTTGTGCTTTACAGCTTACCAAAACCGTTATTTAAACAACTGCTTGAAATTATATTGGACAAAGCCTGGTATGCTGTGAGGATTGTCCAAGCGAATTCTTCATAATTGAAATGTGGGTATTTTCTTTGTTATAACAGGAGCTGCCTAACTTGGACGACATGAAGGCGCAGGCTAAGAAGGAAAACGAGAAGATTGCTATCGCGGTAAGATATTGGACAAACAATTTATCGCATCATCGGCCCGATTCACGGGCTCTCCGGTAGTCATCCATCAGCTGAACAGCGCCCTCATTTGTCAGACTTCAGACACACTCGTTCATTTGTGCTCGCTGTCCTTTTCCAAGGCTGCCGGTGATGGCTAGTTTCTTTGAGCTCTGATTGGATACATTTTTTGTCCAATCAGTGACCAAGGGTTAGCAATGCTGCATGCACAAAGCTTGTGCACAGACGGCAGTCACGGCACATGTATTGATCGTCGTGGTGAACTACCCACAATGCTTTGCATTTTCTTCACAATTATGTGGGGCATTTTGGCAAAATGAGACAGAACTGGGCACGGGCCGTAGTGGGGGAAAATGCCAAAAAAAAAAATTTTTTTTTTAAATTTCAGATTTATTGATATTTTTGATTGTTGGTACGTCGACTTCACATATTTTAAAGAAACTGTGAAAATTGGGAATAAAAGTGTTTTTAGGGAAAAACAATTTCCATTTTCATTATCACGACTACAAAACAGTCAAAAGCTCAAAGGACTTTTTCTCGCTTTGCTTTTTTGACATGTCGATATATGCGAACTTTGAACTGTCATAACTTGTGAACAGAATGTCCGATTGAAGTGCAACAAACAGCGCTGTAAGGAGAATGTCATTCTCTTTCCTAATACCCACAAACTCTGCCCAGTTCTGTGCCATTTTGCCAGAACGCTTCACATAATGTGAAAAGAGATTAGCCATCACCAACTCCCTTCGTCAGGGCAGTTGAGCACGAGGCAACATCCCAGGTAGTTTTTGGAAAGTTTCATTGCTGCGATCCATTAATTATCATTTGCTAGAAACTATCGATTTTTGAGAATTTGTGTCATGTGAGTGTGATATGGTGCATGTCATCATCTAGAATGGAGTCATTCTGTAGATTGCAAGGTAAGACTTAAAGACACCACCATGTGTGTACAGGGTGAGTCAAAAAAGTGAAACCCAATTATCAGGACCATTGTTTTAGTGAAGTTCTGCATGTAGCACTTTCAAAATCTAGGATACGAAAGCCCAATTCATAGGCTTTCTTTTAGTACAAGAATCATTCAAATCACTCATGTACTTTTCAAGTTATGGAATTCTAAACACAATCACCGTTTTAGAGTTCTGTCCACGGATAACAAGAAGGTAAGTGTTCTTTCAGCAAAACGAAAACAAATCACATAGGGATGTGTGTGAATTGTTTTCGTTTTGCTGAAAAAACGCACACTTTTTTTTGCGATCTGTGGACAGAACTTTAAAACAGTGGTTGCGTTTAAAATTCTGTAACTTGAAAAGTACATGAGTGATTTGAATGATTCTTGTACTAAAATACGCTTTTCAATTTGGCTTTAGATTTTCAAAGTGCTAAATGCATAATTTCACTAAAAAATATTGCTGACAATTGGGTTTCGCTTTTTTGACTCACCCTGTACTGTACTATAGCTTTCGTCACATCTTTTCAGTCTGAATAATTTCCATCTAACAGCTTTTGTGAATGTAATTTGTGTTTGTTGTCGCTGTGTCCATGTTGCTAATACTTTGTTGAATCATAACGCATGCCATGGTCCTGACCTATCACATCTGTTACATGTTTCTGTAATTTCTCTCCGCCAAAATTCTAATCTTACTTCTGCTTTTCTTTCCCCGTCCTTTTTCATGAATGTCTTTTGTAAGTCAAAGGGGTGAACATGTCAAGAGGAGTTCACGTCAAGTGATATCGATATAACGTTGAGGCTATTAAACCCATTTGTTCATGCGTTAGTATTTGGGTAATTCCATGGTAACTTGTGTTACATTAAACGGGGGTCTTCTGTCAACTCTGTGCTGTTATTCTATAAAGTCAGAGCATTTAGGGTGGTTTTTTTCTCACAGGAGATCCCTAGAAGTTAAGCAACTAAAGTACAAAAAAGAGGCCAACAAATTAAGTTTCTGTTGGCATTTGGCAAGAGGTTTTTTATCGGTAGCTTGAGTCACAAAAAAAGGACACCTCGCAAAAATTGAAATACTCTTGCATTTGGAACTTTCTGCATACTGTGCACTGTTTCAAGAATCTTTTTTAGTATCCTTACATAATTAGGGTGTAAGTCATATGCGGCAATAACAAGGATTAAAACATAATCAATCATGAGATCTCTAGGGGGATATATATTTCAGTAATTCGCGTTACGGCAACTCACGTTGCAGTCTTTGCGCCCATCTTTGGTACAAGTTAAATACAAGTAAGAAACTTATAATCAAAATATAAAAAACCTCTTTTGGCATAATCTATGAATCTTTCTCTCTGCCTTAAAAAAAAAGTCACAATAACACTTGCATTTTGCATGTGAAAACAAGTCGCCAAAAGGACTTCCTAAAATCCATAATTTCAGCTCCTAATCCAATTTTGTCACAAAAAGTACATTTGACCATGTATTCCTTTTCACTGGCTCACCACTCAAATGAAAGTTCCTGTGGTCCGCTTTAATTTGATACCGCATTGGAGGTTGTGACACTTGTAGTTCTGAAGATTTCATAAATGTTCCACTTTTCAGCCATTTCCACTTTGGAGTGGAGTTGCCCATGTTCGATTTTGCTTCGTGGACGTTTTCCATATCATAGTAGTCAATCTGTTCATGTCATCAGACAAACCATAACATTAAAAATTACTCAAGGCATCACTGTTTGTCATAGTTTTGATCATTAGTAGAGACATTAGAATACCATAGAATATTGTGACTTGATGGAAGCATGTTTAATTGTTAACCCAATGCATGGTTGCATATAACTCAAGATTGATGTTTGTCATGCTGCAAGGGTAGTGAATTAATGTATAATTGAGATGTTGCCTGAATTTTTTTCTCAAAAACTTTAGGTTTAATTTATTTTTTACTCACAAAAATCATTTAATATAACATTAAATATGACTAATGCTAGGGGTTTACATCGGACCGGGTACCCGTGAACCAGGCCGCTGATGTCGGGAACCGGTTCCAGATTATGGGATAGGGTAACCGTAACCAACAACAAGAAACTTCTCAGACAATGAAAAAGAAAAGGTTTTAAATGCCATTTGTGGGATATTTTCAAAATGAAAACTAGGCTACATGGAAAACCAAAACAGATGTCATGTTTATGCGCATTTTAACGCGCGACAAAAGTTGCAGTTTACACCGTAAAGCTAGAGAGCCCTTCAGACAACTTCCAGGATTTGAGTTTTGGGGTTGGGTTCTATTTACAGGTACCCGTGTAGGGTAACCGGTTCCTGTACTACCCTTAAATGCACACCACAACAGGAAGAAAATTGTGCATGTGTTACCTATGCCCACATTGAAGATTGAAATGTTTGTCTCAAGTTTTCCATCTTTTTGGCAAACGACTGTTGAAATGTTGTGCCATCAATTGTGTGCCAAATTGTCCTGCATTAAATTGAACACATTGCAGTGCATTAACTTTTACATGTAAATTCATGAAATTTCACAGGGGGAGATGTTTTTCCAGAAGTCAAAAGCTTGCAAAATTATTCACTAATTTGTGGATAATTTTAAAAAACCATTTTTTTTTTAATTTTTAATTTAAAATTTTAATTAAAAAAAAAACATTTGATTTAGTGCTAATTTTCCTTTTTTTCTTTTGGTTTTTTTCTTACAATTTGTTACTTATCAATCAGATCAGTACATTGTATTTTAGGCACAATTTTTGGTTCTCAGGAAAATGTGTTTTATGGACTCAAGATTTAAAGAAACCATTCGAGGGATCTTTCTTACATTTAACATATGGAATCAATTAGCTTGAAAAACCTTTCCCCGCAGCCCGCTTTTCTAACTTCTGTTTTGCATTGTGTTTTTGCTTGTTCTATTAATCCTCTTTTTTTGTTCTGCATCTGTTTGTTGGTGTTTGTTAACTCTAACCCCGCAGTCGGCTCCCGTCATGGTGAGAATTGATGAGGTAGGTTTCTATGACAACTGCATCAAAATAAAGTGTCTCTCTTTCCAATTTTTGATTTGTTGAGAGAAACGTATCCTGAATTCAAAAGAGCAGGAAAATATTGCTTTGATTGAAAGAACTTTACTTGAATTGCCTTGCCTCTTTGAGATTTCTCACTAGTTTTTGATCCGAGGGTCGAACATTTTGTTGATTTTTTTCAAATTTGAGAGTAACTATGGCAGGTGTGTAAGTGCCACCCCGGTAGTGTTTTCTTATTGTGGTCACCGGATTGGTTAAAAGTCTAGTTCATAGGCCAAAGGTAGCAGGTGTAGGCAAGAGTTATTTCTGCCTGTGTAGTATGGAGATGAGTGTGTTATTTATAATTCATAAATACCTGAGACATTTTACCCATTTCTTTTGGTAGAGAGCCCGTCACGTGGGTGGTTTTAAACCGCCGGTAAAACACCGCTGTGTTCTGTGCCACATCGCGCAGTCTGTGCCACCGTGTGTGCCAATCTCCATATAATGGAGATTTTTAGTGCTACGCGCATCAGGCACATACCATAGACATGGGCAGAGGGGTGTTTCACAAAACATGAAGTATAATTGTTGAACAAAATCGTTGGAAATTTGTGATTTTTTTACTTGTTTTGACTTTTTGACCGAAAGGTATTTATGAAAGGTGTTTATGAACGTTTAAAACTGGCAAGGGGCCTGGACGAGGATAATGGCCCTCGCCTTGGGCTTGGGCCATTATCAGCAGCCAGGGCCCTAGTTGGTTTTAAACGTACTTGTTTAATACCTGCCAAACACATATATAAGTTTAGGCCCCTGAGCTCGTGCACTGTCTGAATCTGTCATTTGTAAGCCAGAACTGAACGTAAAAGACACCAAGTCCCTGAGATAATTTGAACCGCAGTTGTGGTTCTCTAGGAACCTGCTGAAGCTATACAATAGCATTGAAGGCTCTGAGTGCTTCATTACTATGGCCTCCGATCATCCTGAAAATCTAGTCTCCAATCGAAGCTTTTAATGAGCTCTTTCCAACTCTCATTAAATTCTGTCTGCAACAAATTAATGATCAACTAGCACTGGAGAGTAAAGACTTTCATGACTATTACCCCTGATCAACCAGCCAATGATTCTTGAAATCTACAGTGTAACTTAACAGAGCAGATATGACTCGGTGCCTTTCATTTCCTGAATCTCGATGTGACAATCAACCAGTTCTGTTTTCATCACATTCCATCTGAAAGCATACATTGTAATTTGTCAGTAAATATCAGTTTTTGTTCACTTTGAATATTCTTCAACCCCCTCCCTCTCCTTCTTTTCCAACTAGATCCCTAAGAAGGATGATGGTGAAGACTTCAACTCCCTTCCCAAGTACCCACTGGAGAAGCTGCAAGCTCAAGAGCTTCCTGACGGTGTGGACTCCAGCAAGAAGGAGGTAAGGAGTTAAGCCCCGCCCCTCGGGAACCTGTCATGGGTGAAGGAGTGGCCCTTTAAAAATTGTAAAAATCAGGGATTTTTCAACTTGACCTTTCTTGGGAAAAGAAAAATTTGTTACGAACAGATGGACCTGTATATTCTCTGGAAAAAACTCAGAAGCCCTTTTTTTTAAAATTCAATTTGCTTTTTCCCTGCTCTTCAACAAATTGATATTTTTTCACATAACAATTTTATAATTTCTGGTTAGAGCCCCTTGAACAAAGACATTGACAAATTGGAGAACCATCAACAAAGGGCTGGATAGCTCAGTTGGTAGAGCACCGGAACGGCAATCCGGAGGTTGCAGGTTCAAACCCTGCGCCAGTCAATTTCGTTGTTCAACTTTAAAAAACTTATTTTAATATTTATGCCATATTCTAATAAAAAAAACTCTACTTTGTTTCTTTTTTGGGTGTCTGTAATCCTATGAAAAAAAATCTGCAATTTTGGGTTTCTTCTGTTGGGCCACCAATCAATTTACAGTAAATATTCCCTAACTAAACATGCTAGATTTTTTTCATTTGATGTCTTATTCAAAAGTGAACACTCTTTGTATTGCCAGATTTAAAGAATTTGATTTTTTTTTCCGGGTCAAACTTCGAAATAGTGAAACAATTTTTATTATTATTGTGGAAACATTTTTTATTATTATTGTAACATTTGTTTGTAATGTTCACTGTGTTTCATATTGTGGTTGTGTCCTTTTTTCCCCTTTTTGTTTAGTATTATTTATCCGCTGCTGACTTTGAGAAAGTCTTTAAGATGAAGTTTGAAGCTTACGTCAAGTTACCAGCATGGAAAAGAACCAACTTGCGAAAGGGAAACAAGCTTTTCTAGACATTTTTTTCGAGCTGTCAAGAAAAAAGGTTAGGTTGTAATTAAAACTTCTCAAAACCGATGTATTATTTCTGACGCTGTAGTTTTAGAGAATATTAAATTCAACCGAATGTTTGGAGAAAAAGCTGCAATTGTTTTTGGTTTCCTCAAGGGAAGACTGCTCATTATAGATAATTTATAAACAAGTCTATTGCATATTGATTTCGTAATTTTAAGATTTGTTAATACAGAGTTTTTGTTTCCTGGAATATTAGTTTGTGTGTTAATAAGAGGTGTCAGAGTATTTTGAATTCTTGAATTGAAAAATTAAACAAATATAGCCTTATTGATAACTACTGTTTCGTAAGGATGAACGTTTGAATGCACGGCTGCAGAAGTTTTTTCAGTTAATTTTTTTTTATTGGTAAAAATACATGCTTTTTGGTACTGAATATTGTCATTTTCTAAAATTTCATGCATGTCTAATCAAATGCACCTTTATTTTCCTGAGATCCGACTCACAATTTTGAAAATGGAAATATTCAAAAAGCAATGGGAATTTGTGCCCATTATATTTTTTTGTCATAGGTTTTTTTGGGGGGTAGTGTGTGGTGGAAATTACAGTAAATATAAGTGCATGACATACAAATTTTAGTTGAACTTAGAAAATCGCTCAGGTTTCAAAATAGGAAATGTTAGATATAGAGGCAGGAAAATAGAAGAGTGACGGTTGTGGTCTAGAATTGAATGGTAAGTTTAACGTTAAGAAAAGAGACTGATTATTTGCATGTTACATTTTTGCGAAGCGTTTGGCTAACTGCAGGCTTAAACTTTGTGTCTTAAGTCTGATGCCTGTACACACGGTGGTCAATATTCAAAGGTCGAGTCAAGAGACCTGACTGACTGGCTGGCATTGTTTTGATAAGGCTGATTTTATTATTGTATGTTTAATGAGTTGTATCACAAGAGGGCGGTGTTTATATTCAGCAGTCTCACGTAAAGGCAAAGAGTTATCTTGTAGGTTGAGCTGACAGATTAGCTGATTTCTCAGCAGATTTTTGGAGTATCTTTGTCCCTTTCTGGGAGTCCAGAAACATTTGAGTGTGCCTGTACTTCAGTTTGTGCTTTCTGAAAAATTCCTTTCCCTGCTAATATTTTTTTTTAAATACGCTCTAAAGCTTGTATCAAGGATGTGACGAAAAATTGGGAAACTTGATTGTTTTCCCAGCTGTCTTTCACAGCGTCACAGCCCTAGTGTCTTTCTCACCGATCCATTCCCTGATGAGTCCGATTCTGTCTGTTGGTCTGTCCATCTAACCATCCGTCAGGAGTCGGATATTTCAACCTTTTCTCCACTCCCTGTACTGTTGTGTGACCCCGTGTATCTCGCGCTGCTTGTTGATTCATGTTCCCTTCCTCTCATTTTCAAAACAGCTCGTTTTGGGACTTGTACCCAAAATCCAAAAGTCCATTTTTATTACTCGTCTGTAGCTGCCGTTTCATCTTTCTACTTTGGATGATTCAAGCAATCCAGTAATTATATAAGTTGGATGATTCAAGCAATCCAGTAATTATATAAGTTGGATGATTCAAGCAATCCAATAATTATATAAGTTGTGCTGAGATACTTTGAACACTAAGCTTTACATTGAAGGCTTAAGGTGGACACGGGACAAGGAAGGTTTGATGAGGGCCTATAGATCCTCCACCACTTGTGACATGTTTAGAAAAAATGCTAACGTTGTCCAAGAAATGTTTTGAACGTCGGAACACTTGGCCCTTCTAAACATTGGCTCACTCTCAGAAATGATTCACACTGAAGATCACCTTAAAGGCACGTTTCTCAAATTCTAAACTGCCTTTACGCATTTGACTGGAAAAGTCTTGTAAAAATTAAGCCTTTTAAAAAAATTCCCATACTAAATGTTCTATTTTGTTGGCTGCATTTGGCCAAAAAAAAAAAACATGCTTGAGAATTTGAGGACTGTATCATGTGTGGTGAGTAATGGAGTGCCTTTTTCTATAATAATGAAACAATCTTGTAAGATTTCATCCGTGCATGGTGGCTGTTTTTAAAGTACACTGTACGCAAAAAATGCATTGCGTTAAAAAAAAGGGACAATCTTGTTAGCCTTGTGTTCTTAGGATTCTTACTTTTGAAATAGTAGTCTAGAATATATGGTTTCTTTAATCAAATATTGTTTCATAGATGAAATATAATATCAGTATAATCTATAGTGGCTTATTTAAAAAGAAAAAAATAGAAGTAGATTTGGAATTGCTAATATAAATATGCCGACAGAGGAACTATTTTTAGCATTTAATGGATACAGTGACTTGATATCACAGATTTTGCAGAAATTGAAGTTTACAAAAAGTGCCAGATTTTTAATGAATAAAAGGACAATTCTATAAGCTGCCTTAGCAGTGCTTTATTTACATGTACCATAGAAAATGATAGTCTTTTAACATTTACGCAGATCTTTATGATTGATTAGATTTTGGCTGTGATTGATTGATTAGATTTTTTGATTGATATTTTTGGCTAGGGAATCATTGTTTTAAATATTCACTTGTAATTGAAATCTACGACACAAAAATTTGATTTTTTGTTTTTTAAGTCTGTACTTAAGCATCTGATGTTGTGAATTCTTATTTTACATCTGTTTTCATCAATTCCTGCCTAAGGTGTCATTTCAAATAACAAAATGACATTTTTCCCCCCGATTTCTGCTATTTTTGTCTAATGGACAAAGAAAGGCTACACATTTGGAAATCACAAAGCATATTTTGTTGAATTTCCTTCCATTCAGTCAATGAAAAACAGGTCAAGAGAATCGTTTCTATTTTGCATCCAATCTATTTTGATTGCTGTTGCATGCCAAAGTCAGGAACGAAACAAGATTTGAATTGCTTTGTGAAAAAAACTATTAAATATCTTTCACATCTTTCACTTTTTCATTTTAGTTTTGTGATTGTTCATGTTGCCATAGTAACCATTTTGTTTTATTTGAAAAGTGTGGATTAGTTTTTGTTTGTATATTTTGTGAGTTGTTTTTTTTAATTTGTAATTATTATTTGAGTTGTAGTTGCACCAAATACCGAGGCAAGGTAACTCTCGATTTGACAAAAAAAACCGATTTGGTCATGCCAACTGTCATTTTTCATGACGAGAGTTAGCATTTTCATTTGTCCCATAATTTTTTTGGAGTCATTATAAACCACACATTTCCACAATTTTATACAATTTCATTTTTCGGATGCGAATTCAGTCATTGTGGATACTGATTATCTATTTCATATTTCAGTTATGCCATTTTCTTAAAAATTGTAATAAAAATATTAAAGTGAACCCCGTTTGCTATTTCCCAGGTTTGCAACGTTGCTGATGTTGCTTGCATCGTGACTTTGGGCGCGATCCCTGGCTACATGGCATATGTAGGGGTTTATGGCTTCCGACTAGTGCCCTTTGAATAAAGATATTGACAAAATGGGGAACCGACAAAATGGGGAACCGCCAACATAGGGCTGGATAGCTCACTTGGTAGAGCACTATAACGATATTCCTGAGGTCCTAGGTTCAGACCCCGCTACAGTCAATTTCTTTATTCAACTTTTGATTAATTTTTATTGCACTCAGATGGAATGAATTGGGTAAACAAGTAACAATTTATTGTGTAGTTTGATAAATTCAGATTGTATTTCTGCAAAATGCAAAACTTTTGCACAACAACTCTTCAATCGTGCCTTGTTCATATCACATTCCTGCCTTTGGTAGTGTTTTTCTTTTTAACCCTAAAAATTTAAATCTGGTTTTAGGATATTTTACATTTTACAGAAATTGTATCCAATGGCATGCATTGTTAACCATGGAGCAAGTTCGGGCGAGGACCATTATTAGTCGACTAATGGTTGATATGTGACGAAACTCACGCCTGCGCACTAATAGCAATGCGCAAACGCCTTCAGTCAAACGATGGTCAGAACGTCATCTCGAAACTTTTGAATCCTGGCTCCCCTGTGCTTCATAGGCGAACCATCCTTCCTTGAAGCTAAGTTTAATAGTCAAACTGTGGTCAGCTATATAGTAAACGCCCGAACTTGCTGTATTTTTTGGCCCAAACTGAATAACACTAACTCTTGATGTTAGAAATGGTAGTTCAAATTGTATTTCCTTAGTGTTTACAACAGACATACAGGGCCTAGGGGAAATTATGGTAGTGCTTTGCATGCGTTTGGTCGAGTAGAAACAGATTGTAATAGTTTTGTGCCTTGAGACAGAAATAAAGTTTGAAATATAAACGATTATAAATGAACGCCAGTGTTTAGTGTTTGACATTTTGTTCCCTTTTGCTGGTCCCAGAGGGTCGGCCTTGAGTTCGCTCTTTACTTACCTCACTTACTGACTGTCACTTTTGCTGGGCAGTGCTATTGTATATGATTACCTCTTAAAACTAATGAATGGGTTCAATTTGGCGTATTGTGAATACACACACGAACATGATAAAAACTTAAGTTAATAGCAATTCTGAATCGACTTTTGGCAGAAATCGTAGATTTGTTTGGCAAAAACAAACTTTCGGATTGATTTTACTCCATATTTTCGACGAAATTTCACTCTCAAAAGGACATCTGTCCTGTATTGGAATGCATTCCAGGTACCCTTAGTAGGCATCTTCCTTGAAAGTTTCACTAAATTTCATTTTTCGGCTATTTGTCCAGAAATGCATTGAAATGCAATCTAGGTACCCTGGGGCATCTTCCCTGCAAGTTTCAAGGAATTTCATTTTTTTAAAATTTTTCGAAAAAAATTGCAAGGGGTTAGCCTTACATTTTTATCAAAATTTGGCCAAAAATTGACTTTTCTCCAAACAACGCAGAAGGTCCTTCAGAGGCAAGAGGAGCATCAATCACTATTCAAACACCCCAAATTTTAAAGATTTGGGCAAAAGCATTGATATTTTTGACGAAAAAGTTAACATTTTCGACCGATTTTGTCCCAAAGCTTAGGCAACATTTTCTGTACAGAAGCACGTCTGTCATTAAATCGAATTGGAAAGTCTTCTATGGTCCATAAGGCATCTTCCATGCAAGTTTTAGGGAAATTCATTTTTCAGCCAAAATTAAAAAAAAAGGCAAGGGGTTTAATAGCCTTACATTTTTATCGAAATTTGGCCAAAAATTGACTTTTCTTTAAACAACACAAACAGTCCTTCAGAGGCAAGAGGAGCATCAATCACTATTCAAACACCCCAATTTTGAAGATTTAGGCAAATTTCATTGATATTTTTTAGGTAAAAAGTTAACATTTCGACCAATTTTATCTCAAAATTGAGGCAATTTTTCTTTTCAGAAGCACGTCTGTCATCAAATCGTATTGAAATGTCTTCTAGGGTCCATAAGGCATCTTCCATGCAAGTTTAAGAGAAATTCATTTTTCAGCCAAAATTGAAAAAATTGCAAGGGGTTAGCCTTACATTTTTATCAAAATTTGGCAAAAAATTAACTTTTCGCCAAACAACGCAAAAAGTCCTTCAGAGGCAAGAAGACCATCAATCACTATTCAAACAATCCCAAATTTTAAAGATTTTGGCAAAATTCAGTGATGTTTTTGAGGGAAAAAAAGTTAACAACTTAACATCATTTTCGACCGATTTTGTCCCGAAATGTAGACACATTTTTCTTTTCAGTAACACGTCTGTTATCAAATCGAATTCGAATGTCTTCTAGGGTGCATAAGGCATCTTCCATGTAAGTTTTAGGGAAATTTATTTTTCGGTGAAAATTGAAAAAAAATGGCAAGGGGTTAGGCCAAAAAAAAAAGTCTCCGGTTTCTGGTATGCGCGGCGTCGCCGTAGCCATGCGCGTCGGCAAAATCAAAAAGTTTTTTTTTTCAATAAAAGATGATGTCTCAAAACCGCCAAACTCACTGGTTTGACTGGAATTCTGCTGCTGCACAATTTTAACGTGTTTTTAGATGGGGTTATGATCGAGAATAAGCTTTATGTGGCCTCTCTGGACTCCCATATATTTGCACTAAGTTTAGTCGGGCACCATTTGCAGTCATCAGCCGAGATTTGAAGCCAAAAAAAAAAAAAAAAAGCTCCATACCAGAAACCGGAGACTTTTTTTTTTTTGGCCTTAGCCTTACATTTTTATCAAAATTTGGCCAAAAATTGACTTTTCTCCAGACAACGCAAAAAGTCCTTCAGAGGCAAGAGGAGCATCAATTACTATTCAAACATACCCAAATTTTAAAGATTTAAGCAAATTTCATTCATATTTTTGAGGTAAAAAGTTAACATTTTCGACCGTTTTGTCCCGAAATGTAGGCAAATTTTTCTTTTCAGGAGCACGTCTGTCATCAAATCGAATTGGAATGTCTTCTAGGGTCCATGAGCCATCTTCCATGTAAGTTTTAGGGAAATTTATTTTTCGGTGAAAATTGAAAAAAAATGGCAAGGGGTTAGGCCAAAAAAAAAAGTCTCCGGTTTCTGGTATGCGCGGCGTCGCCGTAGCCATGCGCGTCGGCAAAATCAAAAAGTTTTTTTTTTCAATAAAAGATGATGTCTCAAAACCGCCAAACTCACTGGTTTGACTGGAATTCTGCTGCTGCACAATTTTAACGTGTTTTTAGATGGGGTTATGATCGAGAATAAGCTTTATGTGGCCTCTCTGGACTCCCATATATTTGCACTAAGTTTAGTCGGGCACCATTTGCAGTCATCAGCCGAGATTTGAAGCCAAAAAAAAAAAAAAACAAGCTCCATACCAGAAACCGGAGACTTTTTTTTTTTTGGCCTTAGCCTTACATTTTTATCAAAATTTGGCCAAAAATTGACTTTTCTCCAGACAACGCAAAAAGTCCTTCAGAGGCAAGAGGAGCATCAATTACTATTCAAACATACCCAAATTTTAAAGATTTAAGCAAATTTCATTCATATTTTTGAGGTAAAAAGTTAACATTTTCGACCGTTTTGTCCCGAAATGTAGGCAAATTTTTCTTTTCAGGAGCACGTCTGTCATCAAATCGAATTGGAATGTCTTCTAGGGTCCATGAGCCATCTTCCATGCAAGTTTTAGGGAAATTCATTTTTCAGCCAAATTGAAAAATTGCAAGGGGTTAGCCTTACATTTTTATCAAAATTTGGCCAAAAATTGACTTTTCTCCAAACAACGCAGAAAGTCCTCCAGGGTCAAGAGGAGCATCAATTACTATTCAAAAACCCCAAATTTTTAAAGGTTTAGGCAAAATTCGGTGATGTTTTTGAGGAAAAAAGTTAAAATTTGCGACCAATTTTGTCCCAAAATTTAGGCAATTTTTTCTTTTCAGAAGCACGTCTGTTATCAAATCGAATTGGGATGTCTTCTAGGGTCCATTAGGCATCTTCCATGCAAGTTTCAGGGAAATTCATTTTTCGGTGAAAATTGAAAAAATGGCAAGGGGTTAGCCTTACATTTTTATCAAAATTTGGCCAAAAATTGACTTTTCTCCAGACAACGCAAAAAGTCCTTCAGAGTCAAGAGGAGCATAAATCACTATTCAAACACCCCAAATTTTAAAAATTGAGGCAAATTTCATTGATATTGATGAGGAAAAAAGTTAACATTTTCGACCAATTTTGTCCCAAAATTTAGGCAAATTTTTCTTTTCAGAAGCACGTCTGTCATCAACTCCAATTGGAATGTCTTCTAGGTTCCATTCGCCATCTTCCATGCAAGTTTTAGGGAAATTCATATTTGGGCAAAATTGAAAAAATTGCAAGGGGTTAGGCTTACATTTTGATCAAAATTTGGCCAAAAAATTGACTTTTCTCCAAACAACGCAAAAAGTCCTTCAGAGTCAAGAGGAGCATCAATCACTATTCAAACACCCCAAATTTTAAAGATTGAGGCAAATTTCATTGATATTTTTGAGGTAAAAAGTTAACATTTTCGACCGTTTTGTCCCAAAATTTAGGCAGATTTTTCTTTTCAGGAGCACGTCTGTCATCAAAACGAATTGGAATGTCTTCTAGGGTCCATTAGGCATCTTCCTCGCAAATTTTAGGGAAATTCATTTTTTGGTGAAAATTGAAAAAAATGGCAAGAGGTTAGCCTTACATTTTTATCAAAATTGGCCAAAAATTGACTTTTCTCCAAACAACGCAAAAAGTCCTTCAGAGTCAAGAGGAGCATCAATCACTATTCAAACACCCCAAATTTTAAAGATTGAGGCAAATTTCATTGATATTTTTGAGGTAAAAAGTTAACATTTTCGACCGTTTTGTCCCAAAATTTAGGCAGATTTTTCTTTTCAGGAGCACGTCTGTCATCAAAACGAATTGGAATGTCTTCTAGGGTCCATTAGGCATCTTCCTTGCAAATTTTAGGGAAATTCATTTTTTGGTGAAAATTGAAAAAAATGGCAAGAGGTTAGCCTTACATTTTTATCAAAATTGGCCAAAAATTGACTTTTCTCCAAACAACGCAAAAAGTCCTTCAGAGTCAAGAGGAGCATCAATCACTATTCAAACACCCCAAATTTTAAAGATTGAGGCAAATTTCATTGATATTTTTGAGGTAAAAAGTTAACATTTTCGACCGTTTTGTCCCGAAATTTAGGCTGATTTTTCTTTTTAGGAGCACGTCTGTCATCAAAACGAATTGGAATGTCTTCTAGGGTCCATTAGGCATCTTCCATGCAAATTTTAGGGAAATTCATTTTTCGGTGAAAATTGAAAAAAATGGCAAGGGGTTAGCCTTACATTTTTATCAAAATTTGGCCAAAAATTGACTTTTCTCCAGACAACGCAAAAAGTCCTTCAGAGTCAAGAGGAGCATCAATCACTATTCAAACACCCCAAATTTTAAAGATTGAGGCAAATTTCATTGATATTTTTGAGGTAAAAAGTTAACATTTTCGACCGTTTTGTCCCAAAATTTAGGCAGATTTTTCTTTTCAGGAGCACGTCTGTCATCAAAACGAATTGGAATGTCTTCTAGGGTCCATTAGGCATCTTCCTCGCAAATTTTAGGGAAATTCATTTTTTGGTGAAAATTGAAAAAAATGGCAAGAGGTTAGCCTTACATTTTTATCAAAATTGGCCAAAAATTGACTTTTCTCCAAACAACGCAAAAAGTCCTTCAGAGTCAAGAGGAGCATCAATCACTATTCAAACACCCCAAATTTTAAAGATTGAGGCAAATTTCATTGATATTTTTGAGGTAAAAAGTTAACATTTTCGACCGTTTTGTCCCAAAATTTAGGCAGATTTTTCTTTTCAGGAGCACGTCTGTCATCAAAACGAATTGGAATGTCTTCTAGGGTCCATTAGGCATCTTCCTTGCAAATTTTAGGGAAATTCATTTTTTGGTGAAAATTGAAAAAAATGGCAAGAGGTTAGCCTTACATTTTTATCAAAATTGGCCAAAAATTGACTTTTCTCCAAACAACGCAAAAAGTCCTTCAGAGTCAAGAGGAGCATCAATCACTATTCAAACACCCCAAATTTTAAAGATTGAGGCAAATTTCATTGATATTTTTGAGGTAAAAAGTTAACATTTTCGACCGTTTTGTCCCGAAATTTAGGCAGATTTTTCTTTTTAGGAGCACGTCTGTCATCAAAACGAATTGGAATGTCTTCTAGGGTCCATTAGGCATCTTCCTTGCAAATTTTAGGGAAATTCATTTTTCGGTGAAAATTGAAAAAATGGCAAGGGGTTAGCCTTACATTTTTATCAAAATTTGGCCAAAAATTGACTTTTCTCCAGACAACGCAGAAAGTCCTCCAGAGTCAAGAGGAGCATCAATTACTATTCAAACACCCCAAATTTTTTAAGGTTTTGCAAAATTCGGTGATGTTTTTGAGGAAAAAAGTTAACATTTTCGACCAAGTTTGTCCCAAAATGTAGGCAATTTTTTCTTTTCAGAAGCACGTCTGTTATCAAATCGAATCGGGATGTCTTCTAGGGTCCATTAGGCATCTTCCATGCAAGTTTTAGGGGAATTAATTTTTCAACCAAAATTGAAAAAAATGGCAAGGGGTTAGCCTTACATTTTTATCAAAATTTGGCCAAAAATTGCCTTTCTTCAGACAACGCAAAAAGTCCTTCAGAGGCAAGAGGAGCATCAATCACTATTCAAACACCCCAAATTTTAAAGATTTAGGCAAATTTCATTGATATTTTTGAGGTAAAAAGTTAACATATTCGACCAATTTTGTCCCAAAATTTAGGCAAATTTTTCTTTTCAGAAGCACGTCTGTCATCAACTCCAATCGGGATGTCTTCTAGGGTCCATTAGGCATCTTCCATGCAAGTTTTGGAGAAATTAATTTTTCAGCCAAAATTGAAAAAAATGGCAAGGGGTTAGCCTTACATTTTTATCAAAATTTGGCCAAAAATTGACTTTTCTCCAAACAACGCAGAAAGTCCTCCAGAGGCAAGAGGAGCATCAATTACTATTCAAACACCCCAAATTTTTAAAGGTTTTGCAAAATTCGGTGATGTTTTTGAGGAAAAAAGTTAACATTTTCGACCAATTTTGTCCCAAAATTTAGGCAATTTTTCTTTTCAGAAGCACGTCTGTTATCAAATCGAATCGGGATGTCTTCTAGGGTCCATTAGGCATCTTCCATGCAAGTTTTAGGGAAATTAATTTTTCAGCCAAAATTGAAAAAATGGCAAGGGGTTAGCCTTACATTTTTATCAAAATTTGGCCAAAAATTGACTTTTCTCCAAACAACGCAGAAAGTCCTCCAGAGGCCAGAGGCAACATTTTCGACCAATTTTGTCCCAAAATGTAGGCAATTTTTTCTTTTCAGAAGCACGTCTGTCATCATCTCCAATCGGAATGTCTTCTAGGGTCCATTAGGCATCTTCCATGCAAGTTTAGGGAAATTCGTTTTTCAGCCAAAATTGAAAAAAATGGCAAGGGGTTAGCCTTACATTTTTATCAAAATTTGGCCAAAAATGGACTTTTCTCCAAACAACGCAAAAAGTCCTTCAGAGGCAAGAAGACCACCAATCACTATTTAAACACCCCAAATTTTAAAGATTTAGGCAAATTTCATTGATATTTTTGAGGTAAAAAGTTAACATATTCGACCAATTTTGTCCCAAAATGTAGGCAATTTTTTCTTTTCAGAAGCACGTCTGTTATCAAATCGAATCGGGATGTCTTCTAGGGTCCATTAGGCATGTTCCATGCAAGTTTTAGGGAAATTAATTTTTCAGCCAAAATTGAAAAAAATGGCAAGGGGTTAGCCTTACATTTTTATCAAAATTTGGCCAAAAATTGCCTTTCTTCAGACAACGCAAAAAGTCCTTCAGAGGCAAGAGGAGCATCAATCACTATTCAAACACCCCAAATTTTAAAGATTTAGGCAAATTTCATTGATATTTTTGAGGTAAAAAGTTAACATATTCGACCAATTTTGTCCCAAAATTTAGTCAAATTTTTCTTTTTAGAAGCACGTCTGTCATCAACTCCAATCGGGATGTCTTCTAGGGTCCATTAGGCATCTTCCATGCAAGTTTTGGAGAAATTAATTTTTCAGCCAAAATTTAAAAAATGACAAGGGGTTAGCCTTACATTTTTATCAAAATTTGGCCAAAAATTGACTTTTCTCCAAACAACGCAGAAAGTCCTCCAGAGGCAAGAGGAGCATCAATTACTATTCAAACACCCCAAATTTTTAAAGGTTTTGCAAAATTCGGTGATGTTTTTGAGGAAAAAAGTTAACATTTTCGACCAAGTTTGTCTTAAAATGTAGGCAATTTTTTCTTTTCAGAAGCACGTCTGTTATCAAATCGAATCGGGATGTCTTCTAGGGTCCATTAGGCATGTTCCATGCAAGTTTTAGGGAAATTAATTTTTCAGCCAAAATTGAAAAAAATGGCAAGGGGTTAGCCTTACATTTTTATCAAAATTTGGCCAAAAATTGCCTTTCTTCAGACAACGCAAAAAGTCCTTCAGAGGCAAGAGGAGCATCAATCACTATTCAAACACCCCAAATTTTAAAGATTTAGGCAAATTTCATTGATATTTTTGAGGTAAAAAGTTAACATATTCGACCAATTTTGTCCCAAAATTTAGGCAAATTTTTCTTTTCAGAAGCACGTCTGTCATCAACTCCAATCGGGATGTCTTCTAGGGTCCATTAGGCATCTTCCATGCAAGTTTTGGAGAAATTAATTTTTCAGCCAAAATTGAAAAAATGGGAAGGGGTTAGCCTTACATTTTTATCAAAATTTGGCCAAAAATGGACTTTTCTCCAAACAACGCAGAAAGTCCTCCAGAGGCAAGAGGAGCATCAATTACTATTCAAACACCCCAAATTTTTTAAGGTGTTGCAAAATTCGGTGATGTTTTTGAGGAAAAAAGTTAACATTTTCGACCAATTTTGTCCCAAAATGTAGGCAATTTTTTCTTTTCAGAAGCACGTCTGTTATCAAATCGAATCGGGATGTCTTCTAGGGTCCATTAGGCATCTTCCATGCAAGTTTTAGGGGAATTCATTTTTCAGCCAAAATTGAAAAAAATGGCAAGGGGTTAGCCTTACATTTTTATCAAAATTTGGCCAAAAATTGACTTTTCTCAAGACAACGCAAAAAGTCCTTCAGAGGCAAGAGGAGCATCAATCACTATTCAAACACCCCAAATTTTGAAGATTTAGGCAAATTTCATTGATATTTTTGAGGTAAAAAGTTAACATATTCGACCAATTTTGTCCCAAAATTTAGGCAAATTTTTCTTTTCAGAAGCACGTCTGTCATCAACTCCAATCGGGATGTCTTCTAGGGTCCATTAGGCATCTTCCATGCAAGTTTTGGAGAAATTAATTTTTCAGCCAAAATTGAAAAAATGGCAAGGGGTTAGCCTTACATTTTTATCAAAATTTGGCCAAAAATTGACTTTTCTCCAAACAACGCAGAAAGTCCTCCAGAGGCCAGAGGCAACATTTTCGACCAATTTTGTCCCAAAATGTAGGCAATTTTTTCTTTTCAGAAGCACGTCTGTCATCATCTCCAATCGGAATGTCTTCTAGGGTCCATTAGGCATCTTCCATGCAAGTTTAGGGAAATTCGTTTTTCAGCCAAAATTGAAAAAAATGGCAAGGGGTTAGCCTTACATTTTTATCAAAATTTGGCCAAAAATTGCCTTTCTTCAGACAACGCAAAAAGTCCTTCAGAGGCAAGAGGAGCATCAATCACTATTCAAACACCCCAAATTTTAAAGATTTAGGCAAATTTCATTGATATTTTTGAGGTAAAAAGTTAACATATTCGACCAATTTTGTCCCAAAATTTAGGCAAATTTTTCTTTTCAGAAGCACGTCTGTCATCAACTCCAATCGGGATGTCTTCTAGGGTCCATTAGGCATCTTCCATGCAAGTTTTGGAGAAATTAATTTTTCAGCCAAAATTGAAAAAATGACAAGGGGTTAGCCTTACATTTTTATCAAAATTTGGCCAAAAATTAACTTTTCTCCAAACAACGCAGAAAGTCCTTCAGAGGCAAGAGGAGCATCAATTACTATTCAAACACCCCAAATTTTTAAAGGTTTTGCAAAATTCGGTGATGTTTTTGAGGAAAAAAGTTAACATTTTCGACCAATTTTGTCCCAAAATGTAGGCAAATTTTTCTTTTCAGAAGCACGTCTGTTATCAAATCGAATCGGGATGTCTTCTAGGGTCCATTAGGCATCTTCCATGCAAGTTTTAGGGAAATTAATTTTTCAGCCAAAATTGAAAAAATGGCAAGGGGTTAGCCTTACATTTTTATCAAAATTTGGCCAAAAATTGACTTTTCTCCAAACAACGCAGAAAGTCCTCCAGAGGCCAGAGGCAACATTTTCGACCAATTTTGTCCCAAAATGTAGGCAATTTTTTCTTTTCAGAAGCACGTCTGTCATCATCTCCAATCGGAATGTCTTCTAGGGTCCATTAGGCATCTTCCATGCAAGTTTAGGGAAATTCGTTTTTCAGCCAAAATTGAAAAAAATGGCAAGGGGTTAGCCTTACATTTTTATCAAAATTTGGCCAAAAATGGACTTTTCTCCAAACAACGCAAAAAGTCCTTCAGAGGCAAGAAGACCACCAATCACTATTTAAACACCCCAAATTTTAAAGATTTAGGCAAATTTCATTGATATTTTTGAGGTAAAAAGTTAACATATTCGACCAATTTTGTCCCAAAATGTAGGCAATTTTTTCTTTTCAGAAGCACGTCTGTTATCAAATCGAATCGGGATGTCTTCTAGGGTCCATTAGGCATGTTCCATGCAAGTTTTAGGGAAATTAATTTTTCAGCCAAAATTGAAAAAAATGGCAAGGGGTTAGCCTTACATTTTTATCAAAATTTGGCCAAAAATTGCCTTTCTTCAGACAACGCAAAAAGTCCTTCAGAGGCAAGAGGAGCATCAATCACTATTCAAACACCCCAAATTTTAAAGATTTAGGCAAATTTCATTGATATTTTTGAGGTAAAAAGTTAACATATTCGACCAATTTTGTCCCAAAATTTAGTCAAATTTTTCTTTTCAGAAGCACGTCTGTCATCAACTCCAATCGGGATGTCTTCTAGGGTCCATTAGGCATCTTCCATGCAAGTTTTGGAGAAATTAATTTTTCAGCCAAAATTGAAAAAATGACAAGGGGTTAGCCTTACATTTTTATCAAAATTTGGCCAAAAATTGACTTTTCTCCAAACAACGCAGAAAGTCCTCCAGAGGCAAGAGGAGCATCAATTACTATTCAAACACCCCAAATTTTTTAAGGTGCTGCAAAATTCGGTGATGTTTTTGAGGAAAAAAGTTAACATTTTCGACCAAGTTTGTCCCAAAATGTAGGCAATTTTTTCTTTTCAGAAGCACGTCTGTTATCAAATCGAATCGGGATGTCTTCTAGGGTCCATTAGGCATCTTCCATGCAAGTTTTAGGGGAATTCATTTTTCAGCCAAAATTGAAAAAAATGGCAAGGGGTTAGCCTTACATTTTTATCAAAATTTGGCCAAAAATTGACTTTTCTCAAGACAACGCAAAAAGTCCTTCAGAGGCAAGAGGAGCATCAATCACTATTCAAACACCCCAAATTTTGAAGATTTAGGCAAATTTCATTGATATTTTTGAGGTAAAAAGTTAACATATTCGACCAATTTTGTCCCAAAATTTAGGCAAATTTTTCTTTTCAGAAGCACGTCTGTCATCAACTCCAATCGGGATGTCTTCTAGGGTCCATTAGGCATCTTCCATGCAAGTTTTGGAGAAATTAATTTTTCAGCCAAAATTGAAAAAGTGGCAAGGGGTTAGCCTTACATTTTTATCAAAATTTGGCCAAAAATTGACTTTTCTCCAAACAACGCAGAAAGTCCTCCAGAGGCCAGAGGCAACATTTTCGACCAATTTTGTCCCAAAATGTAGGCAATTTTTTCTTTTCAGAAGCACGTCTGTCATCATCTCCAATCGGAATGTCTTCTAGGGTCCATTAGGCATCTTCCATGCAAGTTTAGGGAAATTCGTTTTTCAGCCAAAATTGAAAAAAATGGCAAGGGGTTAGCCTTACATTTTTATCAAAATTTGGCCAAAAATGGACTTTTCTCCAAACAACGCAAAAAGTCCTTCAGAGGCAAGAAGACCACCAATCACTATTTAAACACCCCAAATTTTAAAGATTTAGGCAAATTTCATTGATATTTTTGAGGTAAAAAGTTTACATATTCGACCAATTTTGTCCCAAAATGTAGGCAATTTTTTCTTTTCAGAAGCACGTCTGTTATCAAATCGAATCGGGATGTCTTCTAGGGTCCATTAGGCATGTTCCATGCAAGTTTTAGGGAAATTAATTTTTCAGCCAAAATTGAAAAAAATGGCAAGGGGTTAGCCTTACATTTTTATCAAAATTTGGCCAAAAATTGCCTTTCTTCAGACAACGCAAAAAGTCCTTCAGAGGCAAGAGGAGCATCAATCACTATTCAAACACCCCAAATTTTAAAGATTTAGGCAAATTTCATTGATATTTTTGAGGTAAAAAGTTAACATATTCGACCAATTTTGTCCCAAAATTTAGGCAAATTTTTCTTTTCAGAAGCACGTCTGTCATCAAATCGAATTGGAATGTCTTCTAGGGTCCATTAGGCATCTTCCATGCAAGTTTTACGGAAATTAATTTTTCGGCCAAAATTGAAAAAAAAATTGCAAGGGGGGTTAGCCTTACATTTTGGACAAATCTGGCCAAACATGGACTTTTCTCCAAACAACGCAGAAATGTCTTCTGAGCCCAGACGAGCATCAATCAATATTCAAAAGCCATAAATTATCAAGATTTGGGGGAAAACATCTTCAATATTTTTGTGAAAGAAATCAATAATTTTGACTGGTTTTACTCCTCATTTTCGGCGACATTATTAAAAGCACATCTTCCCTGCAAGTTGCAAGGAATTTCATTGTTCGGCCAATTGAAAACAAATTGTAAGGGGTTAGCCTAACCATTTAAATCAAATTTGGCTGAAAATAGACTTTTCTCCAAACAACGCAGAAATTCCTTCTCAGGCCAAGACGAGCATCAATCACTATTGAAACACCATAAATAATCTTGATTTGAGCAAAAATCTTCTTTTTGCTAAAAATACTCCTTTTTTTAACGATTTTACGCCACATTTTCATTTCAAGTACAAGGTGTACGTATAATGAGTTATAGGGCGCACGTACGAGTTGTAAGTCGTACCTACGGGTTAGCAGAAACAAATGGGAAATTTATTTCAACATGTCGCTATTTACAGCTTCATATATTTTGCCAAGTCCATAAAAATATCAACAGCTAAAACAAAAACCTGTTATAGTGTGACACACAAGCAAAATGTTACCAAGCCATATAATATAGGTTTTATTCTCGATTTTTTCAAACTCTTATTCAAATGCATCCCTTGGTTTGGTTTTACAACTGTACATAAAGACGAACAAGTTCATGCCCGATGGTTCAACAAATCAATCCAGCAATGTTACAAAATGAGATGCTGGATGTAATACTTGGTTCAGTCAGTGCTATATGGAAAGTTAAAATTGGTTTTCGTACTTTTTTTTTCTAAAATATTATATCTAAAGAAAATCAGTAACCAACAGTTATATTTTTAGGTAGGTTTAGCAACGGTAAATCAGTGTTACTTGGGGAAAAAGTTCTTGTATTTAGAACTGAATTTTGCATTTTATATCTTAATTAGGGCAAACCAGGAAAATAATAAGAACGGGCAGTGAGAAATATAGCGTTACACATTCCTATACATAACTTTCATCAATCCTTTACTTTTTCCCATACAATTTTCCAAGGGAATTTAAACAGGAATTTCAAGAAACCATTTGACAATATTAACTATGTTGGAAACCCTTGTTACGTTTAAAATGCAATAACTGTGTAAGATACAATATGGAGACAATTGACTTGTGACGTGAGTCCTATACTCTACAAGTAAAACTCCAGAGAGAAAAAAATAATAGCCGCCACAATCTCTTCAGATCTATTATAAAACTTGTCAAGGTAAAACTAGTATTACATCTGTTTCTCAATACCATTTGTTTGTGTTTGTATAATTGTACATGTTACAAAAAAGTCCAACAAACTGTAGGGAGAATACAATCCGATTCACCCACGATAGTAAAATGCTTTTTAACTATAGTTGGTATATACACACGAGTTTTTTAATTTGTAATTTTTTTTTAACCTCCAAAATTTATTAGAAAATACTATACACAAATGAACCCAAACATTAAATCATTAGAACATACACTTCGGGGTTAAACGTTTGTTATTATTGCCTCTACATAAAAATATATGTGTTGTGTTAATTCACATTTCACTGTACAGTATGATTAATCTAGAAAAACAAAACACACAAAACAAACTGACGACGGAGGAAAAAAGTGCATCAAAACTCACTATTGGAAATGCAATGCAGAACACTCACAGATAGCAGTATCATGAGGGGGAAAAGTACGCCATAGGTTGAAACTTTTTTTTTCTCCAACTAATTATATCTGCAGTATGTACAAATGTTGCATGAGGTTCTCCAACTCACCATGGATAATGACTAGTTTACTAATATCAAAATAGTGTTGCAGAACATAGCTTTACAAACCAGAAACCTGCAACGGTTATACAGGGGTCCCTTCTTGGGTTGAATGTTTGAATGAGTTCATGCAACAATCCAAATCGTCATAAACCATTAGCACCCGTACTACACCGTGTTACAAAAAATGTACTTAATTCACCGGAGACTCAATTCAACCGAAGAGTGCTCGGACAGTTTTGGGCAGTACAGGGAGTAACGGGTAGGGCGGTTTGGGGCGGTACAGGGACCAATTGGGTTTACTACGTCATCAGCTTTTTCCACTAAGTTCAGCAATATGGAAAAATTATGCAGAATTTTGGACGCGAGCTCTGTGCTCGGTTCAAATGAGGACCATCTTTTCTTGGACAAGACAAATACTTCGCCTCTTGGCTCTTGAGCAAAACCTTGAGAAGTAAGACTGAAACATTAAAGTGCTGGTCTGACAACAAAATCTAGCAAAAAGTAACGTGTTTGAGAGATTTTTTTTGCCCGTGGTTTGAACAGCCAAAATATCAAACAGCTTTGCAAAGACAACACTGAGAATTTAATCGTCCTTTTAGATTCTAAGACACTAATTTTTCGAAGCATACGATTTGTGAAAGCTTACGGTCAAAAATGCCTTATTTAGTCCATTTTGTTTTAATTCCAAGTCACTGAGAACATGCAAGCAGAGTGAACATACCGCATTTTGCTAAACCCAAGTTGAATTAAATTAGCGTTCTCTTAACATGTATCCATGTTAATGAAGTTACAGTGAAATCTCGATAAGTCAAACTCTGATAACTCAAAACAACTGATTAGTCAAGCAAAGAATCCACTGCCATCAGTAGTATAACAATGATGTACAACCCTGCTTAACTCAAAACTCTGCTTTAGTCAAATTTAGAACCTGTTCCCTTGAGGTTTGACTTACCAAGATTCCACTGTAACTGCCGTTTGCTAAGCGACAAGAATCACATTTTCAATGTTATACCCACCCTAAGCTAATCGATACAATAGATAAATGTGGTGAACTTTACACGATAATTTCTTATAATTCAATCCAATTCTATTCAAACCAATGGTTAATGCCGGTCCTAACCTAAGTCGTACAGTGATAATAGATAGGCACAGCAACAATATATACTGGTGAATTCTTAGATAAAATGTGACTCCATGTTTGCAGATTGGAGTTTCCTACTTATTTCAGAAGCTGTCTATTCAGACTACGCTGACCACATCTTCAGAACAATTTGTATATATTTATTTATTTTTTTAATTGAGAAAGAAAGAAAGAAAATACATGGATGGGTTTCATAGTACAATGTACATGTCTAAGATCTGATATGCAGGGCCTTAGTTTTCATTCTTGCTTTGTTTTCTTCCCGTTGCAAAAAGAATGTTCCATCATAAAATATGACTATATAAACCCAGGGCCAGTGATCTATCCATCACTGCAGCCATCTTGGACAGATATCCCGAGGGCATGGTTGGCATCCCCACAGAAACAGGCAGCACCTCCCCTGCACCAGCCTAAAAATCAAGCATAAGCCTCAATCTGAATTTCAGAAGGCTTGACAAAATGGCCGCTGTGCTAATCGCAGATCTGTGTGCTATTATGTGTTACTTCAAATTACCAACATGACCAACGATGTAACCTCTCTAGGTACAAATAGATGAAGACTAAGAAGAACTTAGGTGTAGGTAGCATTTCATATGAAAAAGAAAAAAAAACACCAACATAATACAACATGAAGGGCTACACAGTATTCCCCCTTAATGCAGTATGCCTTCTTAATGCCCTTTTTTAGTTCACAATTTAAAAACCTTTGTCAGCAATGATTTATCTGTTTTGCAATGAGCATTTTTTTTGTCGGCAGAATGAAATTATTCTGCCGTTCATTTTATAATAATGCATTAAAAATGATTGGATTTAAGAAAAAGGATTTAAGGAGTAAGGATTTTTTCGACGTAATCTTTAAAGAGGCATGTCCCAGATATTACCTAACCAAGATGCTTAACATAAAACCTTATACATTGTAGTTAGCGTCAGCGATGCACAGCATTAATCTAATTACAACTGAGTAGACTGGTTAGCGTGCTTAAAAATAAATGGCAGATTACAGAAAATTTGCTAAACGAGGAATTTTTGAAAACAAAATGTACAAACCAAAACTAAAAAAGAAACACATTCTTTGGTTTAGGAAAATTAGAAATTTGATGGCGCTTAAAGAGTATGTTGAGTGCGGCCAAATGCAAGTCCATTTTGTTTTACCGCTCATTTTTTTTCCTTTTTAATTGTTAAGGTTTGGTTAGGGATACAGAACTAATGTGTTTTCTTTTTCGTATTGTTCAAATATTATTTGTTTATGTATGGTACACTTCCACACCTAAGAATTAGTGCTCCTTGCTAAACACGCACTTGGTTAATAGGTGTTCAACATTGTAATATTCTGTTTTGTATTTCTAGATATTTCTACTTTCTGGATAATTTTTAAAAGAAAAAAAATATATTACAAAGACTCAGTAATTCACGCAGATCAATATAAGGATGTTTCACAAACAGGATAAATACAATATCGATAATAAAAAGGTGTGTTTTTCTAGCAAAATAACTCCTTTTGGAAACAAATATTTTAGGCCTCTCGTCAGAAAGAAAGTGGGGAAATTCTGCAGATTGGCCGTCATATGACAGACAGGCTAACTGTACATACACATCATGACAATTATGTTGTTTAAAACAATTCTGTTGCAAAAGGCAGCCACTAGCACAAACTCCAGCACGTTGCAAAAAGACCAATTTTGCCGCCATATCATTGCCAAGGCTTTGCACTGAAGTTGTTGCCAACCGACAACGATTCGGTTGCAGATTATACCAATTTTGTTGCAAACTCTAGCTATTCAGTTGCAAACTGATCAACGTTGCAGGTATTTTGTTGCCAAATGACTACAGCTATTTTTCTGTGATCTGTAGCCCTAGCTGTTTCAAACTGAAGCTATTTTGTTGCATACTGATTACAGCAACTGACAATAGCCATTCTTTTGCAAACTGGTTGCAAAATGATTGTAGTCTTCTGTTGCAAGTTTTACTACAACCTTTCTGTTACAAACTGTAGCAAATCTGATGTAAACTGAAGCTAGCCTGTTGCAAACTAACTACAGTGTTTCTGTTGCAGACTGTTGTAATTGTGTTTTAAATTGAGTGTAGTCTTTCTGTTGCTAATTTTACTACAACCTTTCTGTTGCAAACTGCAGCCAATTTGTAACAAGCTTTAGCCATTTGGTTGCAAACTGACTGTAACCTTTCTGTTGCCAACTTACTACACCCTTTCTGTTACAATTATGTTGCAGACTACTACAACCATTCTGTAGCACTACCTAGAGAACCCCGTCGATATTCGTTTCTTCTCTGACGAGAGCCCAAGACAGTTCAGATAAAGAAAAAAAACCAATATCCTATACATGTTACTGCTATGCTCATTATTAGTCATATACAACTCCTGCGGGGAAATATATATATATATCATCATCACAATAATATTCTATGGGATATTCCATTGTCCACGCCAAACCACATGACCTACTTCAACATGTGGTCTTCACTTTAAAAAAAAAATCATTCACTGGTCTCTAAGACAAAAAATCTCACAACAATCAACAAAAAACTGCGATTAATAACTGATTTTTTTCCCCATGAATTTTTTTTGTCATTTTTTTCGCATAGAAAAATCAGTAGGAAAAATAATTTGGTTGTCTCTGCAGAACAGGCCACACCAATTTACAGTCATATATATGTTTTTTTTTTTTATATATGTACAAACTACATCAAGTGCAATCGTTGTGTTCTAGACTAACGCAAGCTTCGAGCAATCTTGTTGGAAGAGAGTTGGACGAGACTTTACTTTTCATTCATTTCATAATTTTTTAATTGTACCAAAGCTCGTTTTGTACCACATTGGGGTATGAGTTTAGTATTTTCATCCTTCCAAGTTAAGTCTCCCAAATCTCGCCAAGCGTAGCTCAAAATCCTACTTTTTCCGATGTTGACGAACAAACGCAAACTGTATACATTTACCCGCATCTCCACAAGCGTGACTTTTCCACGCTCTGGATTTTTTTTTCTCCTTTTTTAAGGAGGAAGTTCACAAAATCTGTAGATCAACGCTAGATTAAGTTTTCACAAAATCTGTAGATCAACGCTCGATTAAATAATCTAGTGCCTTTTAAAAAATTCACTCAAACATTGTTCATTTTTGCTTTTATACTTCTGCCAGTGGTTTTCAGAAACAGGTAAAAGTAAGTGGGGGTGACCAATACTAGAAACTTTTTCTTCAAAATTTCACAGGCATTTGTCAATTCCCCTACCCCCCTCCCCCCAAAACAATCAGCTTCCCATATTCAGCTCTGAGGTTAGCACACATTTTCTTGCCCAAAGAAAAAAGAAAAAAAAATTCCCCTGTATTTCAATTTCAAAACTACTACTATCTATATATTTCCTTCCTTTTTTGTTGTTGTAAACTTCCCTTTTAAAAAGTTGAACACATCAATTATCTTTGATAGCAATGATCAGATAATAATCATACAAAAATTAAAACGGACAAAAATCAAACTAGGATTAAATTCATCCATGATTTAAAACGCACCCCATTTTTAGGATTTTTAAGTACATGTATCTTTTTGTATACTCTCCGAGTGAGCAAAAACATCACCAGTAAGCTACATGTAACAATGTGAACCTAACCCCACATACATTACACTCTGATTATTTAATTCATCCATTTCGTATAATTCATTTTAAAAACTTTGTACAATAGTTTGGCGGGTTTAAATTTTTTTTTTTCATTCAAGCTACTCTGCAGTATTCTACAGGACGCCTTGACCAAAGAACAGGATTTTCAACCACAAATGTTTCACTGGGGTTTATCTTAGAGTTGACGAGCACATACTGACATTTTTAAGGAGTGTTTCATCGAACAGTCCCACAGAGATTTCATTGACTAGACCTGTGAATACATTGGCACCAAAAATTAAAAAAAAAAATTACTTTGGGGGATTCTTTTGTTTGTCAATTTTCAAGTTTTGCTTCAAGACGCCACATCATTAAGTTAACCACATTCTATAGAACGCAGTAAGCTTGATCAAGAACTATGTTAAATCATGGTTAACCACTGTTAACCATTGTTAACAAACATTATGGTTAACAACTGTTAAACATATTTATGGTTAACCATTGTTAACCACAGTTACGGTTAACCACTGATAACAGTAGTCACTGTTAACAATAGTTAACCCGAGTAATGTTTAACTGATTGTACCAAATAAGTCAACTTTTTTTGCAGACCAGCTTACCGATGTAGGTTCGCTCACTGGTTACCAACAGCTGTGCATATCTAGATGTACAGCAGGGAGCCAGGACAGGGGGCATATGTTTTCTACGCCCAGCGATTTCTGTACCGAGTAGCTCAATGAGAATGGCCCCGGGATATTTTGAACAAGCGTAAGAATAAAATCTGTCTTGATGTTTTGGACTGGCTTCAGAGTACAAAACAAACCTTGGAATCACTTGGAACGAAAGTTGCCATATTAAATGCCCATATGAAATAACATCAAAGCAAATGTTGGTATACATCCATGCCATCAATGCTGCTGTGCAATAATGACTGGTACCCGCTACCTGGCATTATTAGCACTCAAAGCAAACACTGGGACCAATGATCCTGAAACCATTTGGCAGAGACCCCAAAACCTTTAAGGTTCCAAGCAAATCAATTCAGATACTGGAAAAAAAAAAAAATTCTATGCATTCTGTGCAAATTATGGATGTCAGTGGGCTTAATCAATTTTATTTTTGCTGTGAGGAAAGAGATATTTAAGGAAGAGGGTACTCTGCTGGTGGACTCTACAACTCAATTATGAAACAAAGTATGCTTTGTTTCACAAAAAAAAAAATAAACAGCATACACAATGGGCAGGTACAAAAACACTTGTGCCCAACCTCGTCCCCAGTGCTTACTTTATTTCCAACCTGGTTTCCAATAGTAAGCCCTGGATAGGAAACGGTCTTCCTGTATCCTGATTCGATATTGCAATTGGCTAGTAATGGATTTTTATCGTGTACTTAGTGTTATTATTCACAACGTGCAGTGCGTCTTTTCGCGATCATTCGTCCACGTCTTCTCAAAAATACTTATTTCCTTTCCAATTTGTTCATATAATATGAAATGTGATACCGCATATTGTCTCGAGAAAATTGTAACAGTTTAATTTTTAAAAAAAATTGTGTTTTCGTAACTTATGCCGTGCTTGTGCTGCGACAAATTGACTCTGATTTTATCCCAGACACCGCATACAAAAACAAACCCTAATGTACAGTGTAACGCATATCCAGGCACCAGACTATTCCTCATTTGCATACGTGTTCAAAAATCTTGCACATACAAATGATCCAATACCAGGGTAAGAGAGCAGGTAGTGATGGGCGCGTTCTGTTCGACACCCTGGGGACGAGGTTGACTTGTGCCATGATTGTAGTTATAAATAGCATACAGGACCCTACAACTATTTCATGTCGAGTAAATCCCCCCCCAAAAAAAAAAACACCCCACTTCCCTATTCAATCTGATTCATTTACAAAATACTGTAGAGCTTTATAAAAAACAACGGAACCAAAAAAAAAAAAAAAAAAAATAACAGACAGCAACCTATATGAGAGGGTGCTATGCAACTATATGGTTGTGGTTTTCCCTTCGGAGGATTTTGTAGACGTCGTCCTCTTTGGCGAGACGATCTAGAAGCGGAAGGACATCCAAGAGTTCCCTGTCGCCCATGTCGTCGAACCACGATGACACAGGGATCTGTGGATACGGGCGCAAAGTGAACATCAGTCTTAATCATAAAAAGTATTAAAGTAAAGTCTGTCACAAGCCAATGTGGCCCATCAGGCCGGCGTTTATCTCCGGTTTTAGTAGCATGAAACGACTGAGAATATTTCTACTCCCCCTGGATAGGATGCTAGTCCATCGCAGGTTACTCCCCAGCTATTGCTGGCACCCATTTATACTCCTGGGTGGAGAGAGGCAAGTGGCTTGCCCAGGGACACAACATATGACCAGCGGCTGGATTCGAACCCCTGACCCTCTGATCATGAGTCACGAACCCTAACCACTTGGCCACACTCCCCACACAAAGTCTCAATCATAAGTCAATCTCAAATCCATCCCAAGTCAATCACAAATCCATCCCAAGTCAATCACAACTCAATTGCAACACAAATCACGAGTCAATTAAAAGTGAATCACAAACAAATCACGAGTCAATCAAGAGTAAATCACAAACAAATCACGAGTCAATTAAATGTTAATCACTAGCCATCTGGTCCCCAATCACGTCGCTAGCTATCCTCTTGTCACTTTTCGGACTGTGCTTGTGAATGACCCGCATTTTATTAGTGACCAGACTTAAGATGGACTCAGTTGCAACAGTAGTTGCAGGGATGCCAGTGGGTTTTTGCTCCAATGATGGAAAACATTTTACCACGATCGCAGTACACCATACATATGTCGCAATACCAACGATAGTGTAGTTGCGGGCCCCTCTTTTAGTTCTGGTCAAATTAGGTATCATTACAAAATGACTTTCTCAACCTTACGCAGACTTGTCTTCATTCTAATTACACCATTTCTTGTAATTTTGAACTGACTCATTTTAGGACAAACATCACGAATACATCTCAATTTTTCATAAGGGAATACACACATGTATGTGCTTGGCCGGTTTTAAACAAGTACATTTTAAACGTACCTGATTAATCCTGACCAAGCACATATTTATTCCCAGTCACAAATACCTTTTGGTCAAAACCACATGACGGGCTCTCAACCAATAGGAAGTGGTAAACTGTCTCAGGTATTTATGAATGCTGACGAGATAAGCTGGCTTACATGTACATTTTGTATCAGACAGATTCAATTTTCGAGGTGTATAACAAAAATTACAAGCTTTTTTTTTTCAAAACTGGGGAGAACTAGAGTAGAAAAAAAGAGAGAGATTTTTCCGCTTCAAGTGATGTTAAATTGTGTTTTTCTTACCGCGTTGTCTTGATGGAAGATGTAAGATGCGGGTGAATTATCTACAATGATGATTCGTTCTAGTTTGCGGCCCAGTCGACTCAAGTCCTGAACAAGAGAGAACAAATAGAGTTAGTAAATTTACAATTTTAGTTTTATCCATGGGCACCTGAGGGGAACATTTTTGACTGGTTGAAAGAAGAAAAATCTATTCTAAATTACGTCAAATGGCTCACTTGGCCGTGTTTACTTCAGGTTTCCTTGTTTGGAAACGATCGAGGATGTATCTATTCCCATGGATAAAATGGTTACTCCACAAATAATGGTGTCACCCGTATATATATTCCCGGGTGGAGAGAGGCAAGATTGAGTTAAGTGGCTTGCCCAAGGACCCAGCATATTGGCAGCAGGTGGATGATAATCCTGACTACCTCATTATGAGTCACAAACACTGAACCACTAGGACTTAATCCCCAATTTAGCCAGGTTCGCCTCACCTCGCAAAAAAAACACAAAAAAAAAACAACAACCTTATTTCGTGGGTCTGTGCTCTCTGAAAAAGGATTTCATTTTGCACACAAATGAACCCACCCTATGAGAGCCACATTATTGGGCAAGTTACAGCAAGGACCAGTGGTAATACCTGGCAGTTATTACTACTGGTAATAATTGCCGTATTGACTAGCGTAGTCAACCATCATCGACTAGACAGAGTTCGGGCTAACTTTAGTCGAACAACGGTTAACCATTGGTCAACAATAGTTCTTGCGCAGACTTGCCCATTGTCTGGCAGCCAATAATACGGGCGATTCCCAATAGTGCGCCTCCAAGAGTTTGCAACGCGTTGGCCAATCACAATGCGCGAAATCAGTCGACCTTTTCCAAACGCGCATTGGGTCGACAGATTTTGCGCATTGTGATTGGCCAACGCGTTGCAAACTCTTGGAGGCGCACTATTGGGAATCGCCCGTATTTGATTCTTGTGAAGAAATAACTAAACATCAGTGCATTTTTTCGTTCGATGTCTCTCTCAAAAGTGAATAAAGTTTATATTCTTAAGAAAACAGCAATTGAAAAAAAAAGGGGGGGAAATCAATTTTTTGAAGTGAAACTCAACAACAGCACTGGAAATCATCTTTTAGCCAGAGTGAGCCCTCTAGAGTCCTATAGCAGCCAATCCACCTGTCTAATTCTGTCAGTATCCGTTTTTTTTATGACTAGCCACATCATTTCAGTGCATCAGCACAGTATCTGATAGGCAGTCTATCACACAGGATATTGAACCTGCTCGGTCCATTTCCTGACTGCGGTTTCAAGGCCAGCCTAAACCACTGTACATAATGCATGGGGTTTCTCATGAGCAAAGAAAACAAGTGGCCAGGGTTACCACACAAACACTCTGTAATTATTACACCAGGCTTGGAAGAGGTACAATTTGTGAGGGGAAAACAATTAAGGAATTAATATTACTGTTTGTTACCCTCCGGTACAAAACCAATTGGAGGTCCTACTGCCATTTTTTTGAGATACATGTACAGCCTACAATACAATGTACAGGCAAAAATTATCCGAATTCAGATTTAGGCGTTAAAAGCTACAATAACGAATATATTTCACTTTCAATGAAGTAAGTTTGTGAATTTCTTGAGGAGTTGATTTTGGAATTTTTAAAGACAAATTTTTCAATTTTTAAAAACTTTCCGAGGCCTGGGAATTGGGAACTGAAAACATATTACTATAACTCTGACAACTTTTGCCCAATTTCCATATTCTATAGATCATTGGAAAGCTTATATTAAATGTCCTTTACCATGTGCCCAAAATTCCGGGTTTAAAAAATTGGTCCAAGTGACTGGTTTTGTGCTCGAGGGTCACATCTGAGATATTTTTCACGATCTTTTGAGATTAACCCTAGGTAACTCACTAGTGTCTTTTACTAAGTACTGGACCAAGTCCGCCAAATTCCATCACTGACCCTGCTTCACATAATGCTTTAGGACCAAGTCTGCTGAAATCCACAAGACCACCACTACTATAGGTGGATTTTGATGGACTTGGTACTCATGGCTTGCCTACCAAAATGCCCAAAATGGAGGGATGGATTTTGATGGATTTGGGAAGGTTAGGGTCAAAGGAGAATCCAGTAGACAGTGGTCTCTTGTCCTGTGTTGATGCATTAGTTTCTCCACGTGTAAAAAAATACAGTAAAATAAAAACGAAATTATTTATGACTCAAGGGCTGTACTTTGGCAGTTTCTGTGTTCATGTTAGCAGGGCAAACAGAGACCCTAGGGCCGCCGCATGTTGTCCCTGACTTATGTCGTCCCTGACTTGTGGTGGTCCTACCTTGATGTAGTTGCCTCTGTGGAACACGCAGGATTCTCGGAAGAGCCGTGACCTAAACACACTGCTCTTGTCCAGGAGATCAGCTACGGGATCTGCATACTGTTAAGTCAAAAAAAAAAAAGAAAAGGTGGATCAGTCAGTATGGGAGATACACATTGCTTTCAGTTACACATCCGAGAACGGGTGCAAGCCAGCTAGTCTGGTTCCCTGACCTGACAATTCCCTGATGTGTTTTGTCTGAAGTAGGGTCAGGGAACCAGACTACAGGAACAGCACTTTTTTTCTTGGTTTTTCCATCATCTTTGAAAACAAAACTTTAAACAGGTCAGTGTAACAATGATTGCAATAAAAAGCGAACCCCAAATCCATCCATTTCTGAAATTACAGCAAAAGCAAATGTATATAAACTTTAAGTGGGTATTTTCTGTCCGAGTATAAAATTATTGCAATTATGTCGCCACTGTTGAATCAGTGGTTGAAGCAATAATACATCATCTGAATATTTTTTTGGTTTTGGATGAGAGATACATCGTGTTAAGGCTGTATACATGTATGTCATGGGGGTCAATCGGTGGGGGGGGGGGGGGGGGGGGGGGTGGGGGGGTGGGGGGGATGACAAGTCCCCCGACCACTATTTTCGTCCCTGAATAAAAATTGTAGCCAACATAATGATTCTACAGCTCAGAATAGCTGATTCAATGACTCCAAACTCGAAAACAATGTTTAAAAGATGATCTTTTGCTCACAAAAATTGTTTTAAGTGGTCAGAAATTGCCTCAAATTGCACCACAGAGCATCTAGAATCCAACAATTTTCCGAGGCCCTTTAAGCGGGCCCCAGACCCCACGCCGTTTGGGCTTGCGCTCGCATTAGTGCCGATCGAGGTATGTCCCCCCCCTCCACTTTTGAGAAGCGATTGACACCCTTGATGTATGTTCTTGAATATGGCTATTTTCCATCGAACTGTTTTACTATGGTAATCATTTCTTGAATTTTGGCAGCACTTACATATCAATTGAATTAGTAAGCTTTACTTGTGAGATGTATAAACATAAGAAAATAGAGCGCTACATCGCTATACGTCCAATCAGTGAAGGTAATGAAATATATTTTTAATTTATTCATTTTAAATCTGCATACACATGCATGAGCCATAAAAGTACAGACAAATGCGGCTTAAAATCCGTTCGTAAATGTCCTTCACACAAATGCACATGTGACGCATTTTCAAGTGAAGAAACGTCTTTGTGTAAATTCACCAGAGTTGAGATGTGTTCAGCTTTTGTGAATTCCCAGCATTCGCAAGCTTGTGACAGACAGGCCCCTTTCCGTGGTAAAATTTCAGATATACCGTGACTGAAAAAGCTAAATGGAATCTTTTTATTTATCCCCTTCAGACAGACAACATAAACACACTTGAAACCCTACCTTTGCTAAACTTGCAGTGAACAGAACACACTCGTAGAGCTCGCCCATTCGTTTTAAAAACTCGTCCACATGCGGTCTCTTTAAAACGTACACCTACATGTACCAAGGAATGGAAAAGAAGACCAATTAGAGTTTAATGTGTTGTGAATGAAACCCATCAGAGTACTCATTAACTGTGGAAAAGAAAACTTTTAACAGCAAATTGCACTGTTTATCTTAATTACACAGGCAATGAGTTACTCTGTATGAAAGCATCAACGTGAACACAATCGTTAATTGTGCAGGTATCGTTAAATTTACAATGCACCTCTGGACAAAATTCAAAATCAGTCGATACTTTGAAAATTTGCAGGTACTGGTACACTGTACATCTAATGTTTGGCTAACATTTGTGATTGGCAACTTTAACAGCAGCGCACGAATAAAAAAAATGGGGGGATAAAAAAATGGGGGGATAGAAAAGTGCAGAAAGGGGAATAGAGTATTGCAATCCTCCCATGTTGGGAAAGTTGGGGGGGAAAAAATCAGCAACATTTTTGAAGATCTTTGGTCACTGCTGACAACGCATGCCAATTCAGGCTTTAATTAATCCAGAAAATATTTGGCAAGGGTATTGTTAACAAGCTGTGGTGGTGAATAAGAAATTAAGAATTGGGTTTAAAAAACTGTATTTCACTTATTGCTATATTTCCCATCTTAACACTTGTACCTCCCCCCCCCCCCCCCTCCTAAATGCTCCGCCTAAATAATTTAGACGATACATGAACAAACAGTGATCAAGTACATGCACATGTATAGTAACATAAAAAAAACAATTCACTTTACAGTCAAATTGTTAAGGTTTATGCAAATACAGGAACATTGGTGCAGGGAAGATATTACAATAAGTAAAAATTATTATAATAATAATGTGTACATAAAGCGTACATGTATATCCACCAGTATTGGTGCTCAAGGCGCTAGGTACATCATTATTACCCTGCTCATTGGGCCCATGAAACATTCTAAAGACAATCTCAGCTCCCTGGGGAGTACACAGCTCAGATTATGCCATTGCAGCGCAAAACAGCTAGAATCAACCGCAATACTCATCTCTGCCCTCACAGGTACCCAATCTACTCCTGGGCGGAGAGATGCAATGAGTGACAAAGTGCCCTGCCCAAGGGGAACACGCACCACAGCCCCCAGGTGGGAATCGAACCCCTCAACCTGCAGAATTACCCGCAGACCCCGATTTTGATAAAGAATATTACAGTGTACATGTATGTTAAAGTTGTCCAGCACTGCATAAAATCACTCTCACATTATAAAAAAGACCTAGAAATTGTTGGAAATCAATTCCAATTCGTGTCAACAGCTGGACCAATAAAATAAGCTAGACAGGTCACATCGCTATTAAATAAATTCAGGTCGTTGGATAGGTTATTTTCTACCAGCAAGTTCTGCACAGTCCAAGCTGGAAATGTCACAACCAAGGGTAGAGTGAGTGCGATGGTGCAAAGCCGGCAATGTTCTGCAGCTGTTGTCGGCGGCAAAGACAGAAGCTTCAATTTTACGAAGCTCTGTGCAACACTGATCTCAAAAATGTCAAATTAACATGTCCAGTCATCCAGTGTTCCAATTCAAAACTTGGAGTGATACTTAAAAGGTACACAGGACCATTTGCTTCTTTGTGCAATTTGTTGTTTGTTTGAAACCTGCTCAAAAATCTTAAGAAGGGTTTATAACAACTATTACTTGTTGAAGTTTCAGCTCAGTGGATACTAAAACATTTTGAGCAAATAGAGAGCACATGTGCGTAATTTCTGGGGTCTTGAAACAAGATTCCGCTGCTAATGCATGTTAAAAATATTTTTAAAAACCCAAAAAACTGTGCCCAAAGGCACACTTCCATACACCACCTTCAATGATTGGTTTCTTCTAAATGATACCATTTCAGGCGGGACAATTTCACAGGGTATTTGGTAGCAGTCCTATCTTCACTTTGAGCAAGCATTTTCATGTTAAATCGGTAGGTACGTTTTTGGGCAACTGCAAAATATTCCTCCTTGCCTTTAAAATTTCTATACAGATTATCAAATTTCCCTTCCCCCTCATAACAAAGGGGAGGGGGGAGAGAGAGAGAAAACCCTATAGACTTATCAACATGACTGCTCGGTGTGCAAATGCATTTTGGCAATCATTTGGTTTAAGGCCAGGGATGATATCATCAATTAAAAAAAAAGTCTGCAAATGTATGAAATGTCTGAAAAATGCCTACCTTTCTATACTAATAATGTCTTTCTCACAGATTTATTAAGTCTGATTTCAGACAAAACACTGAAATATCTCATGCCTGGTTAAGGGCATCTGGGTGCACATAACGTGTATTTACAACCTGTGCATCAGTAATGGATTCTAATTAAGGTCCCTGGATACATGTAAGTCTATGCAACAACACTTGCATCCGTATCTTAATAGAGTATGTCTGTCCGAATGCTTTAAATTATGATAAAGAATTAAGTACACGCTCACTACTTAAATCTGACTTTAGTTATAATGGGGCCAATTATTTTTTTTTTACAATCAGGCCAAATTTTATCTTCATTACATTTTTATTTCTGCCTTTTCTTACCTGATGGACCGTACCGTCAATCTCTACAGGAACAATAAAATCTGCATTGCTAATGGGCTGCAAGAGGAAAACACACACACATCAAGAAACTAGAGTTAATTATTCATGAACTGGCAACTGGACAGATGCGAATTATATTTGCTACTGCTCAGAGGCGACAAGAAAGCACGAGTCTACGTAATGTAGAAAACGCGGTAGTTGCGATATGTACATGTATGTGTTTATTAGATTGTGTTCAAATAGAAAATGCGACTATTTTTTTTAACAAAAGGGGAATGTGCACCATTTATCTGATGTTTACACACATAGGGGTGTTTGTATCTCTTGTTTTGAAATTGACCACACGGAAAAATGGTACATTTGTACAATTTGAAGACATGTTAAATGCTTGTGTTATTTTTATATGGGAAACAGATAGTGGTGAAACTTTCTTTGCCTTCAAATTTTATCCCCTTCAACTCGTCAATTATTATTTTTTTTTCTGTTAAATGGTATTTTTGTCACATGTCCTATTTTCATACAGGTGAAAAATTTGCATGTACACTGTACATGTACATGTATGTACATGAGCAGTATTGGCAATTCAACAGATCTTTATATTTGTGTTGTAAGTTCTATACATATACATCAGCCCTACATGTACATGTTAGTGCAGATTTTTGAGTCAGTAGGCCCCCCAACATGTTACATTTTTGTAATTGTCAAACATATATACATGTACATGTACATATCAATGTCCATATTTAAACTCTTCAATAATACACTTGTTATTAATCATTCACATTTTTGGCCTAAGTATTAGACAACAGAGTAGAAACTACATGTACATGTCCATGTTCAATCAACATAAATAATTTGTAGAGTGGGCATTTTAATATTTATCCATTTAAGCGGAGTGCCACTGCGTGGTCACAAATCAAATTTGATGAAATATTTCATATAAACAGCAACTGTTAGAAGAAGAAAAAAATCAATAATATATTGATTGAACAAAAGTATGTGATTGTGTTTAGTGCAAAAACAAGAAAAAATGTCTTCTACATGTACATGTACATGTACATGTACCGGTATGATACATGTACAAAATATAATACATGTGTATTTTAAAATTCTTCTTCTTGCTTTTTTTAATCCTAACCTTCCCAAATCCTCTTTGCAAAATGGAGGATTTCGCGGGATTGAGGCTATATGGCAAAAATATGTGGCTGATTTTGGAGGATGCACTGTGTCAAGGTCTTGGGCCAGACCTTGTGTTGTTTATGCTCAGCTATGCACAAATTTAGAGGCCTAGATTTTACTTGTAATCTTCCGCACTGCTCCAGGATGTCACTGGCTCTGCCTCAACATATTAACAGTGATTGCTGGAGGAATTTGCAGGATTGAGGCAGTGGTCACCCCTTCAATGACCACATTCAAGAAACGACGGAGGATTTTGAGGATTGAGGCTGCATTTTTTACAAGGAGGCAGTTGGAGGATTTTGCAGGATTGAGGTTGCATCCTAGCAAAAATGCCTAGGGAGTTAGGGTTATTGAGTTCCCATCAAAATAGGAATTCTAGATAGGAGCAACATGCTTTCCATAAAGACAAATCTATCTTTACACAAATTGACAAATTGCAGAATGGTGATTTTCATTTTTTAACTTACATACGTGTACAATGTACAAGGTAGCATTTCATGAGGAATTGTCAGCTATGATGATAAAATGCATCAAGACACGGCAGAGTGATTTAATACCAGGTCTGTAAATCGGATCAAAAGACTGCTTTTTGTACCATTTTCTATACTCTTTTTGTAAATGCAAAGCTCCCACATTCCAATGGTAAGGTACAAGTACATGTCATCTTGCCACCGTCTGAAATTTCTTCCGTTTGACTTATGTACATGTTCTCAACATTATAAATTAATAATTAAGTTCTGCTTTTTTTCCCCCTAATAAATACTGGAGCCCATGACGTCAGTTCTAATCGTTGATTGATAACGTTTTGTAAGTACTGCTCCCATATGGCATGTGTGGTGTTGGGTGTTTATATACCAAATACGTTCAGTGAGAAATATTGAACATTGACCTGTTATCACTGAACGATGGTAAATAGTGATGAACTACATGTAGTTTCAACGTATAGTACATGTACATGTGACATGTTTACAGTTACACTGCACTAGCTAAAAGGCCGGGTTTGTAATTTATGTACACGTAGAAATTTGCAAAAGGATAATTTACATGAAGGGCCTGTTAAAAGTACAGCACATAACTGTCTGTACAATGAATGCTACAAAATGTACATGTGCAATACATGTACATGTGCAATACATGTACATGTGCAATACATGTACATGTGCAATACATGTACATGTGCAATACACATACATGTACTGTACATGTACCGGTAGATACATGTACATGTACATGTTTAGGTATGTACAGGTATGTGTATGTGTATGTATGTGTATGAAGATGAGCAGGCATGTGCAGTACATGAACCTGTACAATTGTACATGTACATGGACAATTGGAGATACACGTAAATAGGTATTTACACATCTACATGTACCGGTACGTACATGTATATATACATGTACATTCACCTCAATGTGTACATGTACGTACATGTATAGATATTAGATATACACACAAACACAGTTTTGTGGTGGGAACCATACAGGACATGTGTACATGTACACCTCCATATGTACACATTGTGGAAGGAACCATACGTAAAATGCCAATACATGTACCAGACCATAAGCATGAACATACATGTATATCCCCCTGTTTACAATTAATGCCAACAAAGTCTGCAGATGAAAACAGACATGAAAACAACAAATTAAAACATGCACTGCACGTGAATAACAGAAGTACATGTACCAATATAGTACATACGTGCACATGTACGTAAATGTGGCGTGAAATCTGAAACTGATACCAGCAACAAAAACAGGGCAGATACAAATCAGAGTGAATACTGTGTGGGTGGCAATGACATATATTAGAGTTGTTGGGGCGTCTGGGGCCTGAAGAACAATTTGCCAAATCAGTACAATTCCAACAGGAAACAACCGCAATGGCATTTGAGGTGCACTTATTTTTATCCAAAGATTTCTTTTCTTCAGTTCTGATTCGTTTATTTTTTTCAGCCAAGGAATTATTCTAGAGTGTCTAGTCGACGGATTATACTGAATGGTGTGGGTCGAGGAGTGAAAGGAAAGAGGCACAGACGGGAAGAATTTGTCGGTCGCACCAAGTATCGGCGTATCTCGATTTTTTTTGCCAAATTGAGTTTTTGTCATTAACGTTATTATTTCATCAAAGTGCTCATTCTCAGAAAGTTTTATTCCGATCGGAGTTCTAATTAACTAAGAACGCTAATTAGACTGTGTGGCGTATCTCTAAAAAATGAAAAATGCTGCACCATGAAGTGGCGTATCCTGATACGCCACTTTACACGCTAATTCCCATAGTGCTATGACGTCACAAAGGAGCGTCGACATGAAAAATTGGAATTTAGCATTTCACGAACCGGCGTATCTCCGCATCTGGCACACGGCCACTATTACGCGCGTTGTATAACATAGGATAAACATGATAAAAATCTGTTTCACGAAGTGACGAATAACTTTGGAACTGAATTTCTCAAAAACTAAGCAACTCAGATGCACACGGATTGCATACATTAAAGTTCAATCTATAATTTAATAGCAAAAACTATTAAATGGAATGAGCCAACAAAATAATGACCAACTTTAACTTATGCAATTTATAACAAATGGTACCGGAAAAAAGTTGCACTTTTGTATTCGTTAAACTTAAAGGTGAGTGTGAACCACAATGTGCACGTTTACAAAAGTGCAACGCTTTCGGTATCATTTCTCATAAATTGCATAAATTTGTACACATTATCACTGTTTTGGGCCAAATAAAGAGTATGGCTGGATTGTTAAGGAATGTCTGTACTGATCGGTCGTTATTTGAGCAAGAGGTGCTCAGTAGTTTTTGAGTTAGACAAAAAAGTATTGGAAGGGGGGGGGGGACTTTCTTTTTTGGTTGAGTGTACATGTACATGCACAGTACAAAGTGCATACATGTACATGTACATGGACTTGCAGCATTCACACACACATGTAGGGGAGCAACATGAGTCACCGGTCTCCCGCCACTTCATGGTTAGACTAGGATGCAATCAGTATGGGGCTGTATCATATTTAAAGTGCAAAGTACCAGTCTTGTTGGCATACATGTACATGTGCATTTTGTGCATGTAAAGGGCCCACTGCATGTGTGTGCCCAGGAACAATTTCCCATGATGTAGGCCTACAGTACACACCGGTACTTGTACAGTGGACATGTGTATTTACCATGAGCTTCCAATGCATTGGTTTGAATTTATATTTGGATCAAAATATGTAATTTGTTAATAGGAATTAACTTCACACATCCATAGGTAGTGACAGAGATGTTTGCCAAAGTGTGACATGTTAAAGTTCATTTGAAGGCTACATGTACACGACATGTAAAATGTAGTTCAAAACATTGGTGTCCATATTCGATGTGATGTTCACTGGTTTTCAGTGAGAAATTTGTTGTAAAAACTTTTTCAACAAACTGCTGTGCATGTTTTTTTGTATCTATAGCAAAAACATATTTTTTTTGTACAGTTATCTGTGAAATGTGGAGCAAGGGGAATCAATAACTAGATTTTATAAGGTCAGTATAAACACATTGGAAAGTGAGGAAATTGATGTGATACTGATGTATAAAATTGTGTTTTGAAAAAAAAAAAAAAAAAAAACCCACAATTTAAAGGCATATAGGATCATTTGCTTTTCATGGATTTTGTCTGTTTCCAATAATAACGCCACTCAAAATCCAAAGAAGACTGTTCAAAACCTAACCTGTTGAAGTTTCAGCTCAGTGGATATTAAAATTTTGAGAAAACAGTGAAAATTATGCACAACCTTTGTTCGCGGAACATGATTTTTGTCAATAAAACTTTTGACTCCAAAAATAAGTCAATTCACTGATCCTTGGAAATTACTTACATTTCTTGATTTCTTCTGAATGACAGCAAGCCAGATGAAATAGTTTCATGTGGTGTTTAGTAACAGTACGATCTCTAATCCAAATAAGCTTTTTGATAATAATTTGGTACGTTACTGTTGGGATATAAGTGCAAATGATCCTATGCCTTTAACTCTTAACTACACTACATGTACAAGTAATTGAATTCCAAAAAACAAAATCATACAAAAATGCATCAGTTCGAATTGGCCTTTCATCTGTATGTGTAATACCGAAGAAGAAATCCCCAAAGAGGGCCAGGCACAAAGACATATCTTAATGTTCACCTCACCTTAAATGAACTATGTACAAGTGTTTCATCGAGATCGATGACTATGCAGTTTTTATGGCCGTCGCTTTGTCGTAACGGTGGCAACAGGTATTTGTGCGTCGTCTGTGGAGGGAAACAAACGGTTGAGATTAAAACAAAAATTGACAAAACTGAGACAAATGATTTTTAAAGAAATGTCATCTTTTAGTCTAGTAGTACGTCAATGTCTCATTTGTGGGTGGTGTTAAGCCAAACACAATGATACAAGTATTGCGTACACATACATGTACTAGCACGTTTGTTTATGGTGTGAATCGAGGATTTTCTTTTGTTCCTCTTCCCTTTTCCTTTGTTTGTACTATAACTTTTTTGCAACAGCTCTCATTGGTTTTGTACACATTTTTCAACCAAGTAGACCTCGATTCCGTTTTGACCTCGATTCACAATGTTGCACATGTGTGTCCTCGATTTACACCATAAACAAACGCATCTACTGAGATAATGAGGATTTCCAAGTGTCTATCGCTGAAAAGTTCCCCTGAAAAGTTTCTGAATTCTGGTCATACATGTAGGTATAATGTAGGTTACCTTTAGAACTGGTAGAATATTTTTTGTTAACTACACGTGTACATGTAAGAATGTGACATATCAATAACGGTCAACACTTCTTCCTAAGGCAAAAAAAAAAAAATAGTCGGTCTCTGGTCAGACCGAAGTTCCGGAATTGATGCGGCGACGCATTTTTTTTTTTTTTGGTGGTTTTTTTTTTTTTTTTCAAGCTTCAATTGTACAGACAAGGTGGGTATTATTTTGTTTTTTTGTGTCCTCATTATACATTGGTGTCCTCCATCATTTGCCTTGGTGCCCTTTATCATTTGCCTTGGTGCAATTTCCCCATTCCTTGGTGCTCCTTGGTACAAAAAATTGAGGCGGTGCGGCAATAGAGGGTGCTATTGTAGCTTCCGTGTTAATTTGAAAAAAAAAAAAGTTTGACGCGCATGATTAAAATCGACAAGCGCGCTGAACAGAGACCAAGTTTTTTTTTTTTTTGGCCTAACGCACAAAAGATTTGCTATGAACAAAGTATACAAGCACCTGATTAACTTTATTTTAAATGCATGGTTTTACAGTGGATTCCATCATTGACCGGTATACACGTACATATATGTCAATCATCAGTCTTCACACATGTACAATTAATACAAATTGCTTGTTTAAACTGATGCATAGATAACATAACCCTTCGGCACTTTGGCACGCATCTGTGTTGAACAGTATGACCCCAATAGCGTTATAATGCAGACATGTCGTGATAACCTGATCTTCCACATTCCACATGGTGCAGGGGGGGGGGGTGTGCACATAGCACAACTAATTAAAAAGCCCATGCTTCACCACTGGAATCTCTTTGATGACGGTTAAAATCAAAGATTAGAAGGATGCACAATGTGTACATTTAGAGAGCACACGAAACTGGCAATTATCACCCGCTAGTGCAACACAATGTACAAGGTACTGGGCATTTCTCCAGTGTGGCCTTGATGGCCAGTTTAATGTATTTCTTTGTAGATATCAAACATGGTATGCGTGGTGCAACTCCCACGCATATCACTGAGTGAATGAGCATGATATTAGGCCATCAGCATGAGGGTTTGGTCGGTATCAAATGAGGGGAATAATGCCATTGTGGTTTTTGGCAAGGTACCGGTATGCACCCCTGTAGTTGGAAAATATGAGATAGCATTGCAGTGGTGGCAGCTTTTTGGGTGCTATCACCTTTTTTTGTAAAAATGACGGCCAAAATGCTTCTTACCACATATAATAAATCTGGTAACGAGCATATTGGCGGCCATTTAAAAAAAAAATTAAGTAAAAGTGATAACACCCCAAAAATTGCCACCGTTGACACTGCAAATCTATCACACATTTTCAAACTCTAGATTTGCATACCTTGCCAAAAATCGCTATGGCATAGCTCTTTTTGCTCATTTGATACCGGATTACCGGTGGCCCAATTTTTGAACCGAAGCTGATAGCCTATATGGGCATGTCTATAAATTTGTCTTTGCTGTTAAAGTACATGTCAACATGAGGCATATTTTCTTTTGGGAGGGTGATCCACATCAAATACACACACGCAGACATGTATATAGAACCGGTAAATTCACTTAAACTTGCTATCCACACAATGTACATTGTACAGAGTGACAAACAAGGGTTATTTTTAGGTTGTTGTTGACAATGGCAAGTGCATACATGTGTAAATCTCATTGAAACCACACAAAGTGCGTGATGTTATCAGTTAAAAGATGCAGACCTGTACAAGTCCATTCTCTGCCAATGTAAACCATACCTTAAGGAATGTGTTCCCCGTGCTATTTTCGAGTTTCACCTCAAATATAGATTTTTTTTTTTAAATTGCTATTTTCCTAGAATGTAAAAGTTATTCACTTTTGAATGAGGCATCCAACAAAAAATTCTACCGACGCAGAGTTATTGAATTATTCCTTTACAAAAATTGAATAACTGGCTGCCAGACAATAATTCGGCTCTCGCAGGGAGGGTTCACTTGTGCGCAAAATGAAATTCCCTTTTTAGAGGGTTGCAGCCGCCCAAAAACAGAATAAAGCCTTTTTGTTCAAACAAAACATAACAACTGAAAATTTGTTAGGTGAAAAACAAAGCCACAACAATTTTTTGAAAAGCAAGGGGAATACAAACATGTATACAAACATGTATAGTAAAGCACATTACGTCTGCGCAATTGAGGGCGATCTTTGATACGAAGAAGTCCTTCCATCATCAACAGTCTGTGGTCTCACGATTTTATTGCTTGCAAACAGACTTTTTGTTTTTGAGACACACACTGCATTCATACTAATGTTGCCTTCAACTATGTTGTACCTTAACAATAACCCTTCAAAAGCCTGAAGTTTTGGAGGTTTTTGTTCGATTAATTAAGGGGGAAAACCCTTCTCATCACCCCACTACAGGGGTTATATGTACGCACGTGTGTGGGGGGGGGGGGGGGTGAAACGTATCTGCTGACAATATTTGGTTCATGTATGAATAAAACATTCAATTTGGGCGATTCACAATGCAGTGCACCACCAAGAGTTTGCCACGGAGAGTTCATTTTTCCCAATGCATTGTGGGAGATGGTCGACAAATTCGCAGCGCAGGACATTTGAAATTGTTTATTTTTTCCGGTCAGTAGTTTCGTAAGCGTATGATTCCGGTATCTGTTTGCCCTTTTGTTTTCTTTTTATCAATATTGGTTTTTTTTGTAAGGCGGCAGAACGCAATGCCCAAATCTATAACAAATTAGCTCAAGTTGTCTACTGACACTCATGTTTTGTCGACCGTAAACTTGAAACATAGACTCTCCATGGCAAACTCTTGGTGGCGCACTGCATTGTGAATCGCCCGAATTCAAACCCAGGGCTGTGGGGTAATGTAATTTTGTAGCAGTGAGGGATTCAACAACAACAACTCCTGTCGCAGCCAAACTGCCGAAGTATTCCCACTACTTACGCAGAGTTTCAAAAAATCTCACGTCCCAAAGTGGTACATGTACATGTACACATAAATACAAGAGTAACATGCACTTTTTTTCATAAAATAGAAAAGAAACGAACTTCCACCTCCAAAAGGCATTTCTTCTTTGTTTTTAAGATCACTAAAAGTAAATTGTGTATAATTGTATTTACAAGCAGACAATGTGAATGCTACAGCAAGCAACTTTGCAAAAATATGTAAATGTACAGTACATTGCAGGACACATGCAACTCTGCTGGTCTACAGGGAACTACCAGTAAACTCCACAAACCACCAAACCACAAAACCCAAAGACATATTACTGTACATAGCCCCTGGGGAATATACGCCATCAATAAAAACCCAAGGTCTATTCACTTAATCTAGGATTCTCCAATTTTATGTAGCAAGATCATCAAATTGTCAAATTTCAACAGATCTTATTTCAAAATGCATGGGAACAGATGTTGCAGAGTGATAAGCTTACAGTACACTCCTATTATATGATTTAGAGTACACACGGTCCCTTCATGTGTCATGTGAATATTATCACGAGAAAAACATCTGGCAGCGAACAGCGAACTTGATAGTCTCAATCACTTAAGTTTTGTTTGGCAGTTTTCTTTATGATGTATTGCCAATATGATGAATTTTCAAAGCAATTATGTTTTATCTTAAAGGTAAATGGACCATTTGTCATTTATGTAAATTGTGTTTTATTCCTTTTCATTAGAAGCAACAAAAGTGATCAAAATCTTAAGACGGATGCTTCACTACTAACCTGATGAAGTTTTAAGCTCTGTGAATACTGTTTATGTTGAGAAAACACATTACTCTGGATCTCGTTTTCAGTTCAAAAGTTGCCATGTCATATTTTGAATTGCACCCTCTCGTGGCACAAGCTCGAAATCAGCATTCGGGACATGATTCTCGTTCATCTGATTGTAGCTACATTGTCACACACTGAACCGCCGGATAATAGCAACCGCACGTGCGCGTGCGTCATGTCAACGCTTGCACCCATTGAGGTATTCGCCAAATAACAAATACAAATTTCCAAACATGTATCACTTGACACATCTTTGGAAATGACCTTCTTCATTGTTTTCTTCAAAATGACAGCATGCCAGAAGGAATAATTTCACAGCGAGTTTAGTGTCATTACTATCTCTAAACCAGGTAAGCTTTCAAACAATAATTTGGTCGGTTACTTTTTGGATAGCAGCAAATGGTCCACTCTACCTTTAAAGGGAATATACAACATTTGGTTTTGCTCTAATTTTCAGAAATAAATGGATTTCGAGGATTAGTATGCTATAGAAAATAATGTTAAACTGACTTGTTTCATCTTTTGGGCTTGTAAATGCTGGGAAAAGCAAGTAAACCAATTTTGTTCTTGTAGTCTGGCTCCCTGACCCCACTTAAGATGAAACGGAGCAATTTACAGACTTTGGGGTATTGTAAGGTCAGAGAATCAGTCTAGCAGGCTTGTACCCCTTCACAGGTGTGTAATCAATTGCAAAGAAAAATGGGGAATAACTAAATATAAAAAATTAAAAGCAATTTTTGAAAAAAGCCAGTTCTCTCCAACGATGGTCGGCCGACCAGCGTTGTCAGCATACCAGGAGCCACGATTTAACAGAATGCTTTAGAATGTCATTCACTAACAATCCAGTAAGATATTTCGTTATAATTTGATCATTTCGTTTTTTGATGTTTGCAAACGTTGTATTTTCCCTTTAACAGAAAAAAACCCATCTATTTTGGACATCTGTATCTCTCTCAATAAAAGGTTTTTATTTTGCAGGTTGCTTTTGCACACAAACAAATCCACCCTGCTGGTATGCCAGTTCCTGGTCCCAACATTATCGATTCAGACAGGGGGCGGAAACCAGTCTACCCGATGGGAACTGAATGGATTTGGAACAATTTAGAACAAGCCAGAAATCATTTGGAACTTGTAAAGTAGTAATTTCATTTAAGTAAACGTGGGCCAATTTTTTTTTTTCATTTGAATTAAAAAATGAAATCTATTTTTCGGGGAGAAATTTGAAAGTCATCTTTTATGTATCTCAACCCCCACCTTCTCAACAATTGTTTTTAATGAGTTAGGAGTAAAACAAAGAAGGAAACAACAACAAAAGGACCACCTACCGGGCAGCTAGGGGCATAGCTTGATGCAGGCTCATGCAGCTGAAATGAGGAAATGGGACACAACAATTGAAGAAATCAAGCACAGCAAAACCACAACAAACACAAGAGAACAGCATGTACATGCACACAGTCATGTGCGTGTGCAGTGAAAAGAGAAGCGCTGGCGAAACAGATGCTTTAGAACATTGCCAGGGAGCGCTCATGAGGATGTGGAGAATTTTAATGCCATAGTTTGTTTTTAGCAACTGCCAACAAATACGTCAGGTTTCTAAACTGTCCCTGCAAATCCTGCAAAGTAATGGAAATAACCCGTCGCTTTTCATACACCAAGAACTTTTGGTGAATTAACCCTAACTCTGTACTGTCTTTTACTAAGTACTGGACCAAGTCCGCCAAAAATCCATCAATCACACTGCTTCCAATGCATGCTTTAGGCCTCCAGGCCCAAGTCTATCATACTACATCAATATATAGTCAAACCAGACCTGCAGGACCAAGTCCCCCCCAAAATCCAAAAAAAAAAAAAAATGGGGGATGGATTTTTGATGCTTGTGGGAAGGTTAGGGTTGATTTTGTTTTGCTTTTTCAATTTACAAGCATACATTTTTTATGTACATTGTCAACCTGAAGTACTGAATGATTTGTTCTTTTAAAAAGATTGCAAATGTTTGCCACTGCTGATATGTACTGTGACTTGGTAGACATTCAATATTCCTTGGCAGGATAAAGCCAGAAGTCTCGGTCTCTTTCAATGATCTGTTATTGCATTTCGACTGATTTCTATCACATGTAAAATGACTTCAATGTACAACATGTACAGTGTACGTAAAGGCATGCGTGCAACAGATTGAGGCCCAGACTGAATGACTTTTAGGATGAAGATAAACATTTTTAAGGACTTTTTCATATGCTACATTGTATGTTTAAGATTCAGGGGGTTTTTTTTGTTCAAAATTTGTAAAAACTACGAAAACTTCTTCAAAAAAACTATTCACACCTTGCCTTTAAACAGGATAATGAAACTGGGTCAATGAATGAGAAACCTTCAGCTTCGCAGAGCTGTACAATTAACAAACCTCCACACATTTTTAAAGATTTTTTTACACGCACAAAAGCTCACATTTGCACACACTGCACACTCTTTTGTATGTAGTGGTACATGCTGTTTCCAAATCTACAAACAGTACATAAATACAGGGTGAGTAAAAAAAAAAACGAAACCCAAATGTCGGGACCATTGTTTTAGTGAAGTTCTGCATGTAGCACTTTCAAAATCTAGGATATAAAAGCCCATTTCATAAGCTCTCTGTTAGTACAAGAATCATTCAAATCGCTCATGTACATTTCAAGTTACGGAGTTTTAAACACAACCGCCATTTTAAGGTTCTGTCCACGGATCACAAATAAGTTCAGTGTTCTTTCTGCAAAACGAAAACATATCACATAAGGATGTGTGTGAATTGTTTTTGTTTTGCTGAAAGAACACACACCTTTTTTTGTGATCCGTGGACAGAACTTTAAAACGGTGGTTGTGTTTAAAACTCCATAACTTGAGAAGTACATGAGTGATTTGAATGATTCTTGTACTAAAAGAAAGCTTATGAATTGGGCTTTCGTATCCTAGATTTTGAAAGTGCTACATGCAGAACTTCACTAAAAGAATGGTCAGACATTTGGGGTTTGTTTGTTTTTACTCACCCTGTATATTTAACTGACACACAACTATAAATAACTGCATGCTACATGTATGCGTACAATACATTTACACGAGTGCACAACTGCAAAACAGGATGTAAAAAGGGCACAACACATAGTGCAGTGCTGACAATGGCACAGAGTACTTTATTTTGTGCAATTATATTTGATTGTACATTGTGTGTGTATGCTAACATAACACCCAAACTGCCGATCATAAAGGGTTTAGTGAATATGAGTGCAACTTACACCAAGTGTTTGTGAACAAGAATGCTTGAAAATATTCTTCGGTGTTTTTTTTTTGGGGGGGGGGGGGGTTTTGAAGGGGAGATGGGAAGATCCCAAACTCAGCTTCTTCAAGTGTGGAGGTGTGCACAGCTTGCACTGGATAGGAAATATTTTGGGTGGAAAGAGGGGCCGTGGGCTATTTTATTATTTATTTTTTTTTACAACTGTGAATCAACCCAAGATTATGTTTCAAAATGAGGGAATCAAATGTAATTAATGAAAAAAAAAATTAAAAAAAATTAAAATAAAAGAAATACAAGTAAATCCCTTTGCCATTCATGAGAAACACTGCCATCTTAAAAAAAAAAATGCTGTTCACTTCAAATGATTGCTTCACTTCAGTGTTCACTGCTGACCAGAAAGATTCTCTCAACTGTCACATCAATATTGTGACCACCAACCAGCCTTGACAAGGAACTAACAAAGCTTCAATTTTAACAAATTATACTAAACAATATCGAGAAAAAGTGATGAGTGGATATTGTTTTGGGTACCTTCTGTCCATTTTCTTCGGGAGGTGGGACTGTGGTGGGAGGCGTTCGACCCGTCGACCCGAAGCAACACAAGAATGAACTAAGTAAGCTGCGACTCCTCGGTTTCCTCGCTGTCGTTGGTGCTACAGAGAGAAGACAAAAAGACAAAAACAGTCATATGGTTATTCATGAGGAGAGAACTCAATCCTATCAATATTCATGATTTAAAACCATTTTAATAACCCTAACCGCCCTGAATCCTCCAAAATCCATTTTGCAAATTGGAGAAATTGGCAGGATTGAGGTTACTTGGCCAAAGTGCGTTGCTGATTTCGGAGTACGCACTGTGTCAAGGTCTTGGGCCGGACCTTGTGTTGTTTATGCTCAGCCGTGCATAAATTTAGTCCTTGATTATACTTGACATCCTCCCACTGCCTCTGCCTCAGCCTATTGACAGTCATAGCTGGAGGATTTTGCAGGATTCAGGCAGTTGTCACCCCTCCATGGACCATATTCAAGAAACAACGGAGGAATTTGCAGAATTGAGGCTACATGTATATATGCTATTTTTCCATGAGGCCAATTGGAGGATTTTGCAGGATTGAGGCTACATCCTAGCAAAAAGGCCTAAGGAGTTAGGGTTCTCTGCATCGGTGCATCCATCACAGGGGATGGCAAAAGTTCAAGCATGTAAATTGTGATTAAAGGGTCAAGGTTCAAGTCCACTTGCCAACTGTGCACTATATCCTTTGCATTTCCCATGCATACATGTACATGTACTTCAGATTTCACACCAATTTTCTCCTAATGGGGAATATATGTTTTACCCCTTGTGTGGTAGGGCTGTGCATTTCAAATAATTTAGTATTCAATACTTCGAATTTGATCGAATATTCAAATATTTGAAATGCGTTAATCAAGTTAAACATGCAACAGCCTAAACTGGCCGCTGATCGAGATTTGAACGCTCGCGCTTTTGTTGACAATTGACAAAGATCTGATTAAACCAACATAAAGAAGAAGTAGTGGAATGGTTGATATTTGACCAATTTTTGAGACCAAATTTAAGCTAATAGTCCTCACAAAAACTGTCAAAATTGTGCTCATGTGGATTTCCATACAAGTGTGGCATTTGACAAACAATGAAACCACGTAATGTACACGATTAGAACTGTAAAGAACACGGTGGACTTTTTTTGTAATCATCTCTCGGCACTCTGGCATTTTCGAATATTTGAATTGAATAAAAAAAATTACATTCGGATGATGACCGAATATTTGAATATTTGGTTTAATCAGCACAGCCCTTTTGGTGGGGGATGGAAATATTCTCAACTTTATAACCTACATTTCCATGCCATGGATAACATTTAGCAATCGTACAATTTCGTGAAGATTTTTTTCCTCAATTTTATTGTAACCGAGTTTGATGCATGGCATCAAGCTGCAGGTAAATTCTGCAATGCATCTTTCCATTAAAAACAAAATCCTCCGTTCAAAATTAACCCTTTCTTGTTGAGCTTAATTAGATGGAACCATTGTATTAGGCAGGGAATGCAAAAAAAAAAAAAAAAAAAAAAAGGCTGAAAAGCATCCCTCTTGACAATTGAACAAGCCACGTGATTTTGATTTTCGAGTTACATGTAACTCCCAAACAGACAGCTTTGACATTACATTTATATTCTGCACTCTGTCACCTGAAATTACTCCCATTATTATGAACAAGACTAGTCCAACACTGCGCATAAGGCTAATCGCCAAGGGCACCAATACAAAGTACATGCAAATGGCAAGAAGTGCTTTACCATGTGCAATGACCATTTGCAGAATTAGACCCTTATGCATTAATAATGTACTGTGCATGTTCGTGCTGGTTTAATCATACCGGTATGGTTTAATAAGTCACAGTCATCCAACCATGAAGCATGCACATGTATGTGCCATTATTACAACGCTGCAATAACTACATGTAGACCATTTTCATTACATGTGCTTGAACACTTCAGTGCACTGGTATGTAATGCACGTGCACAGGTACATGTACATGTACGTGCACAGGTATACATGTACATGTAAGTGCATGTACGTGCACAGGTACAGGTATACATGTATGTTCATGTACACATGCACTCACAGATTGGCGGTCTCTTGTTGTGGTCACCTTGGATGCCATAATACAGTCATTACTGTTGGCTTGACCACAAGCCACAGGAATGCTAATATGGCCCAGCTTACCTGACAAGGTAACACACACTAAAGGGTTCATCAAGGTTGTCATTGAACACAGCACATGCACATGACCATGTGTGATATGTTAAACTGTAGTTGAAAGAACCTTGCAGATTTACACTGCTCTCATTACTACACTCACACTGTGCATTTCGGTTATCATTAACTATCATCAAAGATTATGACAATTCCCTGCAGTTTCCTGGTAGTTTTCAATTTCAGAATATTGTGGTAAACAACAAGGGATACAAGTGTTTTTTAACTTGTGTTAAATGTAACGTGAGTAACCGATATTGTGCATCTTGTCTATCATACATAACACATTTTTCTGGATGTCATCTTTGGTGCTTAGGTAGTTCTAGGTCTACTCTATCTACCATGGGGATAACAGTTATCAAACCTTTTCAGTAAGGTAATTACAGCCCAAGGAAACTCAAAAGTACTTCAAAAATGTAACGTGAGTAACCATGGAATTGCCCTTTAGAAAAAAGGGAAAAGAGTTCCATACCTGGACATCTCTTGACACCCTGCGCACAAACCCTATGAGACTGGTCTGAAAAATTCAAGGTGTTTTCTCAGTAAATGCTTCAATATCTTCCATGCTAAATTTGACTTTTTAGGACATACCCTTTCTGATGGCTGATACATGTAGGTTACTGCAAGGAAAAAATTAGTGATGTCCATGTATGGAATTCTCCCCCCCCCCCCCCCCCCCCAAGTACAATTCAAAAAAATCCTACAATCACACAAGAACATCATGTAACATTGGTACTTTCATCCCAGGGCTTTTCTTCATGACCCCAAAAATGTGGCGGTATAGCCACTAGCTATTCCTGCCTGCTGCACTATATAAAGAAAGAAGTTTGCCCATGAAAAAGGACCTTAGAACCGGTTTTCAGAAAGTCATTTTGGCCTCCAGAGCAAAACAAACGATAAACACCTTAACAATTCTTTACTCCTCAACAACCTCAAAATTCCCTCCGTCTTGCGGGACACAATTCGGTGGGCTACAGCGGTCCCGCCGCCAACTAACATTTATTTGTCCAGGGATTTTATGTGAAAGGGCAACCATGCATGATACAGATCTATGTGTACATGTACATAATGCAATCCTCAACAGTGGGCAACAGACCCCCTTTTTCTGTCAGTTGTGGCTTGCGGTTTTTCCTGTATTGCTATTTCCGTAAGGTTCCGGCAAGGCTTTTCAAGAAAGAAAACTTGTTTCCTGTTCAGTGTGGAGGAATTTTTTAAAGGGGTGTCCCCCATCCTGTTACTGTACATCACAAACACTGTAACAGTGCTCTATCAACTCAGTTATGGTCCAAAAAATCTGTAAATGTCTTTGTTCTTGGGATTTTTAAGTATAACCATTAAAATCCCTCTCACTTTAATTGTTCTACATGTATCAACTTCCACAAAAACATTCCTATTTATAGAAAAAGCACAACATACATGCTACAACATACCGGTAAAGTAAGAAGTACTAATAGCCTTTAGGACTTAACCCGTATCCAGCTCAATCCAACAGGATCCAATTCTTTTATATTTGTTGGGTCCTGTTGGATTGAGCAGTAAACCCCTCATACGTGTTCCTGTTGAAATCGGTTGGATTCACCAGGCAACTGTAAACATTCAGAGTCGGATTCTGCTGGGTAACTGGTAAATAACGCCAAGTTGGACTCTGTTGGATCCAGCAGGAAACAGAAAAATAAGGCACAGATGGATTTTGTTGGACAGAGCATGCCAGTCATTTTATATGTTAAGGTACCCAACAACTTCGCAAGTTGGGTAGGGTGGGACTGTGTTGGTTTAATCAGGAAATGAGTAACCATCAGACTCTGTGGGATTTAGCAGGGTAGTCCTGGGCAACTACTAGGGGTTTGTTATAGTAGGCTATCTCATGGTAAGAAAAGAATAAGTACATGAACAAAGTCGGGTGTTTACATTACATGTATGTGTACCCCCAAACAAGACAACATTTTCTGGTGGCCAACAGCAGGGTGCACCAAAGCAAAGCAGGAAAACCAAAGTGCATGGAGTGATGTGTGGTCTTGCCCTCAACCCCAGGTCAACCATATTGGTTTCGTGTTTCTCACTTGCCTTTAAAAAAAAAAAATGAAACGTTTACAAACAACCACAAGAATGTGACACAATTATGCTTAAAGGGGCGAGCTAACTGGCTATACATGTTTGTTCAGAGACTATATTGTATACCTTAGACCAACAATCGCTTACAAAGTACAGTGCCACGCCACCATGGTACAGGATTTCTTTTATTAAAAAAAAAAGAGAAGATTTCACTGTTGTGAAAGCACTCTTAGAGCAAATTTCAAGAAACATACCAAGGCGCAAAGTGATATAATATTTTGTTGTACAGTTATTGTACCAACCTTTTAGAAATATTTTTGTTGTGTAATTCAACACCACGGAATAGGATTTCTATGATAGAAAAAAGTTTGGACTGCTGTGAAAACGCTCTTAAGAGCAAATTTCAAGAAACATGCCATAGTGCAAAAGTGACATTTTGTTGTACGGTTATATTGTACCGTCCTTTTAGAAATATTTTTGTTGTGTACCTCACAAATTTTTTTATTAAAGGCAATTTCAATAGCTCTGCCAGCTACATACGTTTATTGAAAAATCTTTGTGGCTTCATTCTCTTTGAAAGTTTTAATGTTCTCTCCTTGGCAAAATACATTTCATTTCAGTCCTGATTATTGTCTGAAGTTTCATCGTAAAAACCTTTTAGTATTTAATTGGAACCTTTCCAGATTCTCCGGAATCCATCAATATATAGGAATTAACGTAAGCTTGGCTGGTTTTAAATAATTACATTTAGCGGCCTGGTCAAGGATAATGGCATGAGCCCAAGGCGCGATATGTGCAACTTAGGGCAGAATGCAGCAGTGTTTTACTGGCGGTTTAAAACCACCCACATGACAGGCTCTCGACCAATAGGTATGGGCAAACTGTTCCAGGCACTTATGAGTGTGCATTAAACTGTCAGGATCACAAGTTACATTGGAAAATGAAACTGATATACGAGTATTTGACTCAGTTGTGTGCTACAATTCACATTCAGCATGATTTTATAGCCATTAAAATGGTAATGTACATTGTGCAAGCTACATCAAGTTTGTAATAGTGAATTACATTCCATATAGTGCATAACATTCAATAATGAAAGTTGTCCCAAGAGTCATTTCTCATCAAATCAAGATTTGACATTTCTGCACTAAAATGGCTATTTGACATTTCCTGCCATAGGCCTATATGTACACTGCATTGGAAGGACATTATCAAACTCACAAGGGAAGCTTTGCCTGTATTGATGTCGTAACTTTACATGAGTGCTGTATTGATAATTGATATCGTAACTTCACATTCATGAGTGCTGTCTTGCGATTTGTAAGAGAGACAGTCCTGCCTGTGAAATCACATACCCCCTAGTACTTCCTCAGGACTACCCTGCTAAATCCAACAGAGTCCAACCGGACTTTCCTGTTCAATCCACTGTGCCTCATTTTCAGTTGTCTGCTGAATCCAACGGAGTCCAACATGGCGTTATTAATGCGGTTCAGTTCCCTGCTGAATCCAACATTTTGCACGAGGAATGTACACAAGGGGTTAACTGCTCAATCCAACAGGCTCCATCGGGTATGTGACATAGTTGGATCCTGTTGGATTCAGCAGGGTTAGGGTTAATACACTATGCGTGAAGTTCAAGCAAGGAGGGGAAATGTACATGTTCTGGGACTAGAGTGTATTGTAGCATGTACCGGTACTTGACATATGGCCTACATGTACATGTAAGTGGTCTGTGGTGTACCGCAAACAATATCCAGGTACCTCTACTTCCAATATCAATGTACATGATACTCTGGGTTCTCTGATTAATCTATAACTCTAACTTTCATTTATGCTGGATGAAACAAAGTCACATTGGGAACAGTATTTTACATACGTGTAATTGTGTAGGGGGATATTTTTTTAACAACTGGAAAATATCCGGAAAAGGAAATATTAACTATCACAGCCAACCTCCCTCCATAAATAAATCGAAATATCTGGGTTCACCACATTTCCTCCATCATAAATAACTCACACATGTAGATGACGCAGCCTCTAAGTTCAAGATTTGTATGTTATTGAAATGCAATGAAAAATGAGTCAGAAAATGGCTTATACTGGTGGATTTGTGTGTGTATGTGTACATGTATGTACTTTGTTTTCAACCGTCCAATGTACACCATTTACTGTATAACATTTTTCCGGCCTTTAGTATACAGAACCTTCATGACATGTCTTAATAAAAACAGGTAGTAAAATGTGTTTGCATACTTGTATATAATTCCGAACAAGAGGCGATGATTGTTTCTTCAAATTTCATTTTCATCTCCTGACCTTTTTATCAGTGGAATTTAAAGATAGTAAAATCTTCCCCTTTGGTTTGATGCCCTACAACATTCGCTTTTACAACATTAGCTTGGAAGATGGTACAAACTGTGAGGACCGCTTACAATGCGTCCTCAAACAGCTGTTGTAGTGCAAGCATGTGCTGTTGGTATTGGTCTGCTATGCAGCACTGTACATATCTTTGCTGGAACCATACCACTGCTGACATTGTTTTTCTGTTTTGTAATTTATTCTATGAAAAACTCAACTGGCCACTCTGCTATTGCACACTACATGTAAATACCCATTTTTAAAATATGCTGAATGTTTATTAATGAGTATTGCCTCGACCGGTTTGGATGTATACGGGGATAAAAAAACGGCAGTGTTAGGCCAAAAAAAAAATAAGTCGGTCTCTGGTCAGCGCGCGCGTCGATTTTAATCATGCGCGTCGATCTTGGTTGCGGTTCCAGTACCAAAGCTGTGATGCGAGTGGTAAACCTCATATTAGTGCATAAAACAGTCATCGGGTGTTACGCTTCCGCGTGACGTCATGCGCCAACAGCCAGCGCAGCCGGCAAAAACGAGTAGTTGACAGCGATCGCTCTCTCTGTGCCTGTTAATCGACCGCCATTCATTGTACACAATTTTTTTTGTGCACAAACCAATGGCGGTCCTGGCCAATCCAGCAAGGTTGTCAAGTTAGCGGTTATTCCTCCTGTTTTCACTGCAATTGTAGGCTGAATCTTCATCGTGGATCGTTTTTTACTTCAAGGACCTGTGTAATGGTTATTCCAGGCAAGTTTGGGGTGAGTTGCAGTTGCAATTAGTGTGTAACGGGGACAAAATTGAACATTTTCCAAAAATTTTTGCAAATACTACAAGTTACGAGAAAAATTCGCTCCAGCCCTAGATGACAACCCAATGATAAAACTCAGGGCTGGGTAACTCCAGCTAGTACATGTACTGTGACACCAACATTTCCCCGGCTCGAATTGTCAAATTTCCAATGAGCATTTGAGATGGGGTGTCCCACGCTACCATTTTGTCACTCTGAAACTGTGAAAACATTTCTTAAAATATTTGTTAAACATTTACAAAATTAAACGCAAAGACAAAGTCAAATCCATACGACAACATATGTTGATGACACTGACAGTGGTTACATGTAACTTAATAATAGTTTTGGTAAGTGTAAACAGACATGACGGGTCCAACATGACAAAAGCAATCAGGCCTAGGCAAGTGTCATCAAACTTACAAAAGGTATGAAACTGAAAGTCTGCAATTTGTGGCCATGTCAAACGGCCTAGGCCTACATGAACAGTGCACATTGTGATATTTCAAGGGCAAGGCCCATAGCAATAAAAAATCATGGCCATCACGGCCATGGTCATGATGGTTGATTTTCTTAACTTTCCAAAAGCTTGAGTAACTCCAGCTCCAATGCTCATCAGGAATTCGACATAAGTGTCGAATTACTGTTTTGATGAGCATTGGACTGGAGCTGGAGTTTATACTCAAGCTCAGACTGAGCCGAGTGACTGAGCTAACTTTCCAACTACTGTTCAGTTGGGAGGCCCTCACTCATGTCAATGTCATTATGTAGGCTAAGCCTTAATTATACTGGATCAGTGTAAAACTACATGACAACAATCACTGATTTTAGGACTCGCCAACTTTATACAACATGTGATTGTGGATCGTAAATGTGTGCACCATTTTGACTTCATTCAAATGATTGACAAGATTGTACAACTTAACCTCTGTGAGTAGTCAATACCTACCAGAATCTGCGGTTGGGAAGGCGTTCAGCGGTTCCTCATCCCGGTTGACTTGTGTTATAATGGACGTACTGTCCATCTAGGTTGCAGTGGCTATGTTGCCCCGCCAAGAGACGTAAAAATCCACCCAAATCCAGGCGAAAACAACGCATCAACTTTCAAGATGGAGGCCTAGGTCAACAAAATACTACTGATTTCACATTGACGGTTTCTAAAGTCCAACACGGACGTAAATAAAGATCGTATTTTGTGAATTTCGAATTAAATAATGCGACTTATCTCTCGTTTGTACTGAGAATTGAGGGAGGGGTATATTTCTTAACTTCCCCTCTAACATTTGCGGCTTCAGTCTCGTGGGTTTTTGTAGAAATATGTAAAGCTATTTTAGCGCCAAAAGAAAGTATGGGGTAAAAAGAAACCGCCAATCTAGTGCGATGACATTTCTGGTGATAATTTTTGACCCTGAAATTAGAGCAGGGACCAGCGCCCTCATGTGACATCGTGGCTTTGAAAGGGTGGCGCTGTTTTATTACTACTATAACATAATCACATGTAACATAATCTACAGAACTGCAGAACTCGTATTAACAACACAACCTGTTCTGACTTGTACTTTTTGCCAGTAAAACTCTTTCAAATCCATTAAAGTAATCAAAAGCTGAAAACGAGCTTCTTGTAAGCTGATTGAACATTTTTATAACACTTCCAAAAAACATTTAAATTCATTATTCAAAGATGGAGAAGCGTAAAAGTCTTTCTATTTGATTGAGTCGCCATTTTTTTTTTTTTTACAGAGTTAAATAATGATAATAGCAATATTCCTCACTAGCGATTGTTCTATCTCTTTTGTGTATTCTTATGGAAAATGGAAACGTATACCTGAACTATGCAAATCAACACTCTCGGGCTAGCGGTTGCAATTGGAAGACAATGGGCGTGTTTTTACACTATTCTGTAGCATATTAAAGCATTAACTATGGTCAGTTTAATACATATTGTCAAAAGCTTTTATAGCCGATCAGGACTCAGCACAAGCACTCTTGGCCCTTTAGGCCCTTCGAGACTTGGCCTGGTAAAAAAACTCTTGGCCCTGTATAGGTATTACATTTCCAGACTTTTCTGATTCTGATAAACCTTCGTTAGCACATCATTAGCTGAAGAATTTGTGAACAGATTTTGCAAAGTGATATGAAAATATCATTTGGAAGCCATGTGAATACATGTACTATATAGCTAACACAATTGAATAAAGATATAACATTCACACAGCATCATGGTTGGTGTTTGAACCTCGAAGTTGATAATCATTCATGTTCAGTCTACTGTATATTAAGTGAAGGATTTTCTCACTAATCAAATCAAATCTCTAATATATTAAAGCATTAATTATGGTCGGTTTAAAGAATATTGTCAAAAAGCTCTTACAGCCGATCATAACTCGGCACAAAATTACCTTGGCCCTTTATGCCCTTCAGGAAGTTGGTTACATCTCTTAGCCCTTTAGACCCTTCAAGACTCGCCTGGCAACAACTCTTGGCCCTATATATAGGCCGTTCGGTTCTGTTCTGTTCTGTTCGGTTCTTTTCTTTTCTGTTCTGTTCTGTTCTGTTATGTTCTGTTTATTTACTATAGTCTATCTGGAATCCCCCAGGGCACTGTCTTGGGACCCCTGCTGTTTCTCCTCTGCGTTAATGACATCCCTTCATATGTTTCTTCGAAAACCAGACTGTTCGCTGATGACGCCAAAAAAAAAAAAAAAAAAAGGAAGAAAAAAGAAAAAGAGAAAAAAGAAAAGAAAAAGAGGCGCGAAGTCATAGTGGTATAAATTTAATGGTGGGGGAGGGGGGGGGGCAAAATGTCCCTGCCCCCTCTAAAAAACTGATAAATCTAGATTGTGTTGAGAAATACAGGCATTTATTTTTGGCAAAAATATGTTTTGCCCCCCTGTAGAAAAAATCCTGGCGACGCCCATGCCAGAGACCTCTCCAAACTACTACCAATCACCCATATCTTGGCCTCATCCTGAGTGCTGACTGTAGCTGGTCGTCTCACATCCGAACAAAATTACCAACAACTTCAAATCCTGTAGCAGAAGGGTTAAATCCCAACTTTACCAGTCTCTCGCCCGCCCAAAACAAGAGTGTGGTGTCTGCGGCTGGGCCACCTTCACTGAGGAAGAAAAAAAATCAACTTGGAGGTATCCAGAGATACGCTGCCAGGATGTGTTGTAACAACTTCACCAGGCTTGCCAGTGTCACAGATTATGTTGAACCAGCTTGGTTGGCCTCTACTAGAAACACGGCGCTCCATAGCTAGACTAATCATGATGTACAAGATCTCTCACAACCTCGTTGAACGACCTTAGGCCCAAAACAAAAAGTCTTAGGAGCTCGCACCAGTTTTCATATCACCGACCCAACGCTAACTCCAAGCTCTACAGCACCAGTTTCTACCCGTCAACGACCATCTGGAACGACCTGCCAAACACTATCACCATGCACCATATCCGACTTAAACCAGTTTAAACAAGCCTTAGTGGACCACGTCATTGGGGAGGGAACCAAAACCCAAGTCAACTAGCTCCAGCACAGCCGCCCCAACTCTAGTGGGATGCGGATTCTACCGTTTTAGCTGGAGCAACTGATACAGATACAGATAGTCTTAACCGTAAGAGGGACAGAAATGTTGGCCTGGTCATAAACAATAGAGGGAGCCCTATAAATATAGTACATGTAGGTCATAGTAGATAGACTGCCATGGACCTCAGTGGTATACGCAGCTTTCCAAAATTAATTATTGTTTGTATGAGTATGTTAAAATTAACATGCTCACAACTCTCCGAAATATTTGGGACACTCATCAAACTAAAAGCTTATTTCATCATCTTTCATTTTCCGTTCAATTTCTTTTAGTTAATTATCACTTTTGGGAGAAAATTCCTTCCGAAGATGATCACCCCAAAAAAGCAGTCCTGATGAAGTCCATCGCAATTTTGAAAACGGACGCCTACGCTCTATTGCAAAATAGAGTCATTTTAGGGCCTAACTTCATCAACATTTCACAGTAATACGAGGCCGCAGTCCTCTGCACGGCTTCCACCCTATAATTTTTTCTTTTTTACAAATCCTCAAGTTCACGCCCCTCAGAATGCTCTAATACTGGAGAACTTCAGGGTGTGCAAATCGTGATTTGGCCGGCGGGCCCATGGACATCGCGAGGGGGGAAAAGCCCCCCCGGAAAAGCAAAACAAACAAACAAACAAACAAACAAACGAACAAACAAAAAAACGTAAAAAGAAAAGAAAAAAGAGGCGCGATGTCATAGTGGTGTAAATTTAATGGATTTGGGGGGGGGGGGATGTCCCTGCCCCCCTTTAAAATTGGTAAATCGAGAATATGTTCAGAAATACAGATTTTTTTGGGGAAAAATACGTTTTGCCCCCCTCTAGAAAAAATTCCTGGCGACGCCCATAACTGGGGCTATTTACAGGTACCTGCACCCTGTATGTCAACCATCCTCCCCGCAAATTGTTTTCTGCAACCAAGTATAGTCACTTACCGTATAATACGCATACCTGAATCATACCACGCAAGTGTAATAGGCCTAATAGATCACGTTATTTGGGATGGCTTGATAAGGGTTAATTCCAACGAAGATTGAAGCGACATTGCGGCCTAATGGTTGATGCTGGGTTTCATGCCCCCCCCCCCCACCCATCCCTAAAAAAGGAATTAGTTTTCTTTCTTTCTTTGATCGTGTTCAATTCAAGTGCTACTTTTCAATGAAATAATGTTTACCCTTTATTCCCTTATTCAGGGCACTGGGGCATTTTAAAGGGAAATATGAGAACTGTTCCCTTTACAACTGACGCTTATTATCATCAGTGACTATTTTGGTTAGCAGAAAAAGCATCCCGCCCATCTCCATTCTTTTATAAACGCCGCACAACTACACAGCGCGTATCAAAATACTCGCCACTTTTTTGGCGAGGCTCCAGCGTCAGCGCAGGAACACGTACCGACATTATTTTTTATACCATTTTAAAGCTTGGAATCTGAACCTTATCCCTATCGAGTATTGGTTTGATTTTTCAAATTGTTTTAAAATAATTCGTGTTCAAATAAAGGCATGTCGCAAACAAACTCAACCGATTTCAAGGAAAAATGTTGTGTTGTCGCAAATAATATTTCGCGCTGAGTTAATGCCAACAAGCTGTTGACATAACATAAAAAACAGTTGATTCACACTGCACTTGAAACGAAGAACAATTTTGTGAATTTATTTAAGGTGTAGTCTACGTGGATCGAAAAGAATAGGAAACACAAAAATTGAAAAGCAACGAGATCGTCACATCATGAACATGACAAACCATTTCCACATTTTAGGAAAAAAATGCGCATGATTGATTTTCTTTGAAATCGGTTGAGTTTGCTTTTGACATGCCTTTATTGAACACAAATAATTTCAAAAACCTTTTTGAAAATCAAACCAATACTTACTAGGGACAAAGTTAAGATTCCAAGCTTTAAAATGATATAAAGTACATAATGGCGGTACGTGTTTCCGTGGCGACGCTATAGTATAAGCCTCGAAAAAAAATGCTGCGGGTATTTTAGGACGCGCTGTACATAGCTGTCCAAAAAAGATTTACACTTATTCAGAGGCAGATTTCTCAAAATTGGGGAGAAATGTTGGATTGTTTTAAGATATTCCTAAACTACAAGATATTTGTAGTATATGATGAAAACGGCGTTGAAAATAAAGCTCAAGTTCAGAAATAGCGGCCATTTACAGAAAAATAGTCAAAGCTATACTGTTAGTTTGTCCACACGTTAGTCTATAGCAGTCATGTACACCTAATTACATTACATATATTACATATTTTTGGCATGCAGTGCTATTGTGTTGAGTATCTCACAGACATGCGTGTGGACGAATTGGTTTTTGACCATCAGCACCGTTGCATATACCACGGAGATGCTGTAGTTAAATATCAGAGAAATTGTAGAGAAATTCCGAGAAATCTGCGTCTAAAATGTGTAAACTTTTCTTTTTGGGACCACACTGTATTGTTATATTTTCTTTAATTTCCCACCTAAAATATCCTGCCATAGGTTACAGCACAATGGTTCGAATCCGTTTGTAACCCAATCATCATAAATCATTATTTCTACATTCTATACAAAATGCCGGTCGGTCGATAGTACAAGACGGTGCATTGTCTGTGTATTATTGCTTACGATTATATTTTTGCAAAAGGTGATATAAAAAAAATATTTCTAATTTTTTTTTTTTTACCTCTTCCTCTTCCCATTTTCACCGTTCTATATTTGGCGCTGCTCCTACATGTGGGACAATACCTAATCTCATCAAGATCCCGTCTGTATATGAGGGAGGAAGAAAGAAACCAATAAATTACGATTCGCAGAGGAGTTTCTTTCAAAATGAATGCAGTCTGTGTGACGCAATGACGATGTGATTAACCCGGGGTGCAGAAGCAACCGCGAGAATTCACCGGTCCCATCGCTGACCAATAACTGTGTAAATAATTCAATTTGACCACAACCGTCTTGAGAAGGTGTGTTTTTTTTGGGGGGGGGGCGGAGGAGGGGGTTGAGAATTTTCCTCCCCGCACAATTTGTTGTCCTCAATAGCATAAATTATTGGGGAGTTGCTTGAGAATGTTCTATTAATTTTAGATGTGTGGACATGTCGACAGGCTCCGGCGCGTCATTTTCAACACCTAGAGACAGGAAGTAGACAAGGGCCCGGTGCACAATTCCTGTCTGTTCCTCTGCAGAGCAGACACGCAAAAATACCTAATTTTTCATGTGCCTGCATAATAATTGCAAGAGCGAGTCTGAATTTAGATCGCAGCTTGCCGAGAGCGCCATCAATCAACAAGAATTAGCTCATTATTACTTAATGCGCGGCGCGTTACAAAGCGTTGGCAGCGCGCCTAGCGCTGGGATTGGTATAAAAGAAGTCCGGCTGTTTCCGAGCGAGTCATCCGACTGTCTCCAAGGGCGGTGGTTTCAGGCGCACCATGGAGCTGTATACTCGGTGTACAATTGCCCGCATCCTTTGGTTCATCGTGACCGTTCTTCCAATTGGTAAGTTTCTCCCTTGTTGGGGTCTCTCTCAAGTGGTGAGAGTGGGAAGATTAGGTTTTTCTAAGAGAGGGGCCTGGAACCGTTTTAAACCTCTGCCCGTAACATTGCGTCTTTTGCCACGCAACCGGAAATTTGGAGTAAATTACATTTTCTTAATTTTGGAAGATGAAGTTAGCAAATTTTGAGAAGAAAATTACCCAAAGTCGAAACGAAAGGGGTGAGTGGGAGAGGGAACAATTAGGTTAAGGGGAGGGTTGGGTTAATGTTTAAACTGTGCAAACTTATCTCTTATTGGAATGGAATATTCGTTATATTAGTGATGCGAATATATGGGGGGAAAATTAAGACAATGAGAATGCGAAACTACTGTGAACATCTCCAATGGGAAATGGAATGACATGTTCAACTAAACTGCGGGAAAATGCCCGCTGCATCTTGATGCGCATTGTAGAAATGTCTCTATTAAAGTCCAACAAATTACAAGTACTGATAAAAGTTAAAATTGTCGTCCTCTAAATTTGCTGGTCAAATCGGGAATACAGATAAAAGCAAGCATTTGCAAAATACTCTTAGAAGAAGGAAAATCATTCATATTTTCAACATCTACAGGCTTTTGTTTTATTGGAAAGCACTCGGGAACACTCTAAGTGGTGGTGCAATTCACAGAATAATATTTTGCAATGCTGCAGTGACCAAATATCTGAAAGGATTCTCCCATCAAACAATTTTCCGCCGACCGGAATTTTCCCGACATATCTCGACTCACACACATAATTTTCTTACTTTTACCTTCTGTGCTCTTCTCCCCTCTACCATCGCAACGTACCCGGCCCGTGCCGTGCCGTGCAGCTTTCGCCACCACGAACTGCTCGGCTCGGCCAGACACGGGCCCCTGCCTGAACAGGCTAGAAAGATGGGCGTACGATGCGGACAGACTGACCTGCGTCCCGTTCGTCTACGGAGGCTGCGGGGGAAACAACAACAAATTTCTCTCACAGGTGGAGTGCTTACGGATTTGCAAAAATGGTACGTATGGTTTCACTTCAGTCCCTTACTCTTTTTAGGACCAAGAAATTCTTTGAGAATAATTAATTTTTTTCTTCAAAATTCCACATTAACTTTCACGTATTACATCATGATAACAACGTTTGTCATTACATACCTGAAAACGTATACTACCGATTTCACGAGGAAATCCTTACTCAAAGTGAAGCTATATAGACTGGTACCAAATACCCTGTGTGTGAAATTCTTACGCCTTAAATGGTAGAAATTTGGAACAAAAATAATCATGGTTTCAGGTGGTTTAAGAAAGTTCGCCAGCGGGAAATTTTTTACGTGCATTATAGCAGTGGAATCCAGTTACGAGACCAACACGTTTTGTGCATAGGCCAACGTTTTCTCTGTTTTCCCAAAAAAGTATATACATTATCCACTGAGCTGAAACTTCATCAAATTACCGTATATGCGCCCTGTTTAAGATTTGGAGTCATTTTGTTTGCATTATTTTCTTCAATCAGGAAAAAAATGCACGAGAACCAAATTATCATATTTACATTTCAACTGAAAAATGACCTATTTTCAAAATTAGCCCATAAGAGTATGTTGCGGTTACTATAATACTCAGTGTCCTCAGAATCTTGCCTTGTGCAATGGATTCACAATGACGTAAACAAGGGGCGGGGCCTATAGTCACTAAACCACAAGCGTCTTTGAAACCTGGTCTCTTTTTACCTCTAACATTGCACGTGACCTGTCACTCGTGTTACTGTCTCAGGCAGTTGTCAAGTTTGGACTATTAATGTGGTCTCATGTTACACGTCACTGTTCTAAACAACTGAAGTCCGTATTTCACAAAAACCCAAATTTCACACTACACCGCGTCCAAATTACCTGGCCACCGGTGACAGCCCGATAGTCCGAAGGTTTGATAGTCGGAAGGTTCGTTAATCCGAAGGTTCGTTAGTCCGAGGGTGTGTTAGTCCGAAGGTTCAATAGTGCGAAGGTTCGTAAGTCCGAATGTTCGTTAGTCCATTGGTTCAATAGTCCAAAGGTTCAATAGTTCGAAGGTTTGATAGTCCGAAATGTTCATTAATTCGAAAATATAGAATAAGGTTCAATAATCCGAATTAGGTTCGATAGTCCAAATAGACGATACATGATAGTCCGAATAGACGATACAGTTTGATAGTCCGAATCGACAAGAAGGTCCAACAGTCCGAATCGACATGAACATTGCATGAAAACTATTGTCAATTCGGACTGAGGCGCCTGTCACACATTCACGATGTAGCGTCCGGATCACGACAAGACAGTGCTGAGACGCATGACTCGTCGACATCGTGAAACTCGGAACAACATCTGAACTTTATCGGAACGACTTAGAGCGTCGTTTCGGCATCCTACAGGTCTTGCATGGTCGGCAGTGGAGCCGCAATTAGTTTCAACAGTTGAAACATACCGTGACGGTCGGCACAAAAATCCAAAACGGATCAAAGTCTGTTCTCTGTCTGTTCTCAAACGGTTGTGTCGTAACGAAGTCGTAACAAAGTCGCAGTAGTCGATACGAGATCGGCAGTGCGTCGTACACGGTCGACCAATTTTTTTAGCCGACTTTGAGACGACCATTACGACGTAAAAATCCCAAAATGACGTCACTCTGTCGTTTCGAGTCGTTTCGGCTTCAGTTCCCGGTCTTTTGTGTCGGTACTCAATCGGTGTCGGTAGGCCTACTCTGTCGGTACTTTGTTGGTTATGTTATAACGAGATCGGGACTCAGTGGTGAACTTAAAATCAAATGAACGGATCCAAGTCGTAGCGAAGTCATAATATTCGCATCGAGGTCTTTTCGGGGTCGTAAAGTATTCGGGACTACATCGCAGAAATTTGAATTTGGCGCCACGTTTCTACGTAGCCTATTTGGTACGATTTTCAAATAATGTTTAAATCTCATGGTTTTGACGGGGTTTTAGTCTTTGGTATTGGATGTGCGTGACAGGGGCGTAATGGAACCTTGTGTGCTTTCGGATTAATAAGCCCTCTGACTATTGAACCTTATTTTCATTTCGGGCTATTGAACCTTTGGACTAATTAACCTTATTCTTAATTCAGACTACCGAACCTTCGAATAACGAACCTTTGGACTATCGCATCAAATAATCGGATTAACGAACCTTATTTCACTAATGAAACTTATTTCACTAACGAACCCCGGTTATGGGTACTGTTTGTGTTAGGGGCTATCAAACCTTCGGATCAATAAACCTCCGACTGGCCACCACCGGCCAAAGACAGTCCATTTGGGTACAGCCACTTCCATAGACGCATTTCAAGCCGCAGCCAAAAGTCCTTCAGATGCAGCCTTTGTCAAAACTGAGTGATAAATACAGATTTCATAATTCTTGTGATGCTGTATGTTCCAATGGACAACACATAGCCTTTTCTAATGACGTTCAAGCGGCACTAATTTTCAAACACCCGTTCAGATTCTTTATGCAGATTCTTGGATAGGCCTATTAGTGTTCATGAGCAGGACACTTTATCACGATTGTTTCTTTTACTTTTTTCATTTGATATTTTTGTCTAGCTACGGGATAGCTCAGTAATTTCATTGTGCCCCTCCGTTAGTCCGTAGCAAACCGTCAGTCTGAGTGACACCACGAAGTAACACCCAAGTGGACTCGAGTGCTCGCTACGCGCGCGTATTTTACAGAACCGAGTGATTTTCGTTTTCACGAAGTAACACTCATGTACACTGTGCGCTGACTCGGTCATTTTCGTTTTCACGAAGTAACACTCATCTTCATTTCACCAGTTTGGAGGCTTTTTATAAAATTTTCTGTAATCCTACGGTATTAATTACATTCCTGCCAAACGTTTTAGAACGCTTTAATCCTAAAAGTATAACCGTGTAAAAACGAAAATCGTTCCCGCCAGTGTCCGATGTGCGCACGCACACTTGAGTGTTACTTCGTGAAACCAGCATTGATCATTTTGCGGTTTTCACGAAGTAACACTGAAGTGGACTTGGGTGATACGCCGTGGTGTCTATTGCTCCTACATATTTTGACCAATTTTCAACCAAACTTGGTTAAAAGTACCAGTAGCCCAGCCCTAACATGTTACGCGACCAAACTGGGGTCAAAGGCCAGTATGGGGTCACTGGAGTCAAAAACCTGATTTTTTTAACACGAATTTGTTGGCCCACAGCTAATTCCGATATATTCCCGATCGAGCTTGTTTTTCAATAACTGTTTATTTACAGTGTATATGTGAGGTGCAAGCATTTCATATTGGCCTTTTTCATACCAAATTAATCACTGAAGCAAGGACTGAATGTCAAGTTTAAAGTAAACAAAATAAACAAAAGAACGAACGCACAAACAAAAACCAGATTTTTGGGTATGCCGTGTAATACAAACTGGCATCAAGCTCGCCTGATCGATCTAATCTATAGCAAGCACTCCAAGCTGATGATGTGCGCAGTTTTCGGCTGTTTGCCCGGATAACGTACGAAGAGTTGATCGATCAAAGTCAAGGGTAAAGCAATATCTTTCCTGGACTTGAGCTAATCGTTTTTTGTCCTAATCTCCATTTTTGTGTTTTGAACAGGAAGATTCTTCGCCGCAAGGAGCCGTCGCAAGTGGCACTTTGCGGGAGCGTTAGAATCAGCCGGAAAGAAGCTAGGATCGATAGTAAGGAAGAGAAATAATTAGGAAGTTCCGTCCTGCAGAAAAAAAGAAATCTATATGGATTTATGGTCACTTCAAGTGTATTGACAAAATGGAGATACCGGGTTGGACAACTGGGACTATAGATGAAAACTTCCAGAAACTTGAGCCAAAACCCGAATAATAACTTAGGCTACGGGCTCCGTGAAAATTATTAACCCCTCCCCAACTCCCAAGCGGTGAAAATGTGGACCATCGCTGTTAATGTGAGGCAATTTCTCTGGTAGGCAATGATTCATATTTTGTAAACGGGTGAAAAACGCGCGAACCAATTAAGTTCAAATAGTGACGTCATTCGCTCGCTTAAAATTCTTCTACACTCTTACCTCTTAAGTTGACGCACGGCCGAAGGCCACAGATCGACATCAATTTTAAATTGTTTTGTTCGTGCTCTGGACATATTTTTTGTTTGTTAAGGCTCAATGGTATTGGGGAAAACATCGAACTGTTTTTCTCTTTTTTTCATTTTTTTTTAAATATGTTTGCTGGTTTTTTTCGTTCGATTTTGCGAATAGCTGGCGGCATGCAAACACTGTCATGGCTGGACCCAGAAACAAATTAAGGGGTGGGGGGCAAAAAAGATTGGGAGACTTGGGGGGGGGGGGGGTGCTGAGCCTCATTTGACGACATGGGGCGCCCTTGGCCCACTCCCTCTGGAGCCGCCGTTGAGAACTGCCTAAACCGCCAAGGCTACGCCAAGACTCCCCAGGGGCCCCCGCCCCCAGGTCCCCCCCCCACCACCACCCAAAAAATCCGAAATTTGCCACTGAGGAAGTTTTTTTGTAAAGCATTTTCATTTAGTTATTAAAATGAAGAGGAATCTGGATGACTATATTAGGCTTTTGTTAGCTGTACGGTTGTAAGAAATGTGAATAAATTGTTTTAAAAAAGGTCCTCTATCGTCAAAAAGGGGTCCAGCCCCCCCCCCCCCCCCCCCGTTTTTCGAAATTGCAGCACTTCCGATGGCCTGAAATCCTGGCTACGCCACTGCAAATCTCTACTCTATTTGCACTTGCATTTCTCAAAGTTTTGGGCCAGGCATATAGATGGTTTGTAAAACATCGGAATACGAATTGGAACTTGAATGTTTTTTTTTTATTTCGATAAATTTGTACCCCCGAAATCGCTTTAATATGCTTGGATAGATAACACTTTTAAAATGGGACTGGCTTCAAAACGAACTTCGTGTGATCATCTTTGGAGAAACATCATTCCAAATGATTATTATCCCCAGAAAAATTGAATAGAAAGTGGAAGATAATCAATCAGGCTTAATTTGATGTAATTCAGTAATAGTGAGTAGTTTTCCCGCTGTTTTTGGTATTTATGATTGGTTACCATGGCAATTTATTCACCATAATAGAATTATAAGATCCGATGCCATATTCTTCGTTTCTTTTTTACATGCCCCACAGATACTGTCACGGTATAGATGATTTATTGAAGCTGATTATGTGGTTTGTTGGTGTGATATTTAACAGGCACATCTTCACACTGGTGTTATAACGCACGAATACGGCGGAAAATGGAACCTCTTCGTCGTCTTATCTGTATTCTTTTTTAAATCATTACCTGACCGTGAATAACCCGAGCGCAGCTTTAGCTGAAGGCTCTTTTGGCGATGAAGAAAGTTTTTAAAAAAAGAAAAAAAAATTGTCCAATTTTCAAAAAAATTCGAAGATTTTGACAGTTGCAGAATACAAAAAAGTAGCAAAATGTTGTTGGAAATATTTTCAAGCAAGAGTGCTAATTCTGAGAAGCGTCGTGGATTTCAAGACAAAACTGGGGAAAGTATTGCGAGTACACAATAAATTCTCAAGAAACCCTTTCCTCTTAAAATGATGGTGGGGTGGGTTGGGGTGGAGAAGTTGGCCCAAGTTACTTATAGTAATTATTACTGTATAATAATCTTCCTTTTTTGTGGTCTGACACATCTTTGATGACAAACCTTTGTCTAGACCAGGATAATGTTTTCTTTCTTTCTTTCTTTTTTACAGATTTTTAATTATTGTCCGAAGATATAAAATAAAAATAAATAAAAAAATTGAACAGTAGCTGGAATAATCCTTGCGCTAAGATAACACTTTTATTTTATTTTTAATTAACCGTCAATTTAGCATTTTAGCACTCCAAATCCAGACTCCAAATCCAGTGTGATTTGATACATGGAGACATGTGAATAATAGGGAAAAAAGATCGTATACGTCTCCACAGAGCAATTTCTACAGGTGAATACGTCTCCTCAAGATTATCACGAAATAGATATATGGAATTTACTCAAAAACTTGGAATTTCAAAGATGTGTTGATTCGTCGCAAATTGAAGTATTTTATGTAAGGGATATTAAGTTCAAATATCAGCCCAGGAAATTAATTCTGGCTAAAATACGAGCATTTTGAAACTACATTTTAGTACAATTTTTTAGTACACAAAAACAAAGAAATGACTCCACAAGGACACAATTTTCAGTATGTGTGAGCTTGTTTTTGCATTCAATAGGATAGGGGACTTTGAACAAAAGAGGACCACACGGTCCACAATTCCCGAAGGTCCACAATGTACAAAACATAATAATGGGAGGTTTTTCCAAAAGGTTAGGGGGTCCATGCTTGAAGGTGTTTATAAACTAAATGTGTGTGTGGCTATACCTTGTTAACAAATGGAATGACTTTAATAGCTGCTTATGGTTAGTTTTCGCATTGGATTTAACTTATTCGTTTTGGCGAGGTCCTTAATCATAGCTCGTCTGGGTCTTTTCTGTCTGAAACTGCCAAGAGGTAAACAAATAATTTGCTGTCGGAATTATTACATGTAAATCACGTAAAGTACGGTGGTCATAGAGGGATTGTCAACGATATTGTAGAAAAAAAAACCTTTCACCAAATCAAATTTGTTTTTATTCTGTTTATTGTCAATAAGTATTGTCTGCATATAACCATACGACGTTACTGCACTGTGTAATTGAAAACACACACGTTAAACTACGTTAAAGTCGTAATTGTTTGTTTGTTTGTCGGATGTATTACCTGTGAATGACATTAAATACGGTAGTCATAGATGGACATCAACTATATTGTAGAAAACAAATCTTTCACCAGACGTTTTTTTTCTCGTTTATTGTATGGACATAACCAAAAGACGTTACTGCACTGTGACTGTGTGCATAAATACACACACATTAAACTGTAAAGTCATTAAAACAATTTATTTTGAGTTGTGCTTATTAGACATTTAAATCACATTAAATTGGTGGTCATAGATGGACATCAACTACATTGTTGTAAAAGTTTCTATCACCAGCAGATCAAATTTGTTTTTATTCTGGTAATTACACACAGCGTGTGCCAAAAAAAGTGCAACATTCAGAAAACAGATAATTAAAACTTTTTAATGGTTTTTTTTTTACTTCAATGAAAATAATGATATATTACAGCCTGACTATTTCTCAATCCACTTCTTCTTGCCCCACTCTATAGGTACCTAGATCCTGTACAATAAATTAAGTGAAAGGGTGTAAATATTGTACGCCACTCTCACCTGGACATGCTGAGTCTGGGTCCAGCAACATTGAATAGGCACTGAAGTTGGTGACATCACAGGTGAGAATGGCCCAAGTAAAATGTACAACCTTTCACTTAATTGATTGTATTTCTGGATCTAGGGACCGCAATGGAATGGGGTGAAAAGGACCGGATTGAGAAATAATCAGGCTTCAATGTCTTTTCAATGTATATCCAATGCTTGACCCGGACTCATCGTTGTCCAGGTGCGCGTAGCCCAAGTAAAATGTACAATCTTTCACTGAATTGATTGTGTAAAAACCCGAATGGAATCGGGTAAAAAGGGGTGGATTGAGAAACAGTCAGGCTTTAACGTAATATATAATTTCACTGAAGGAAAAAAAAACAGTTTTAATTATTTGTTTTCTGAATGTTGCACTTTTTGACACACTGTATATCACTAAGAGTATGTTGCACAGATATAACCATAAGACATTACTGAGTATGGATATAACCATACCGCGCTACTGAGTACTGCACTGAGCACATGAATACACAAAGTACATGTAAAGTGATCATTTAAATGTTCAATTTCCATACATGATTTTCAGGGAAAAGGTTTTTCCAAATGAAAAAGGCATGAACTTGTAAAAGTAATAGTGTGCGATATTTATGTTAAAAGCCCTGTAAGAAATCACCAATTCATAAAGCTCTCAAATGGAATGAAGGGAGAGAGAAAGAAAGATATTCACGACATTATCATAATTATCACGGTGACAAAAATAATAGTGCAAAAAATCAGATTCTCGTCGCAAAGAATGGGTAGTTTATTCAATGCAATCTGATTATTCGAAATATACTGAATTAAATTATCAGCTGGCATGGGGACATTTTTCTCAGCAATCACTTTGTGTATAGACTGCAGTACGTAGGGTCTTTCAAGAATGTTTCAATGTGTCGGTGTGAACATGACTTTGTATACACATTTAATTCGCGGACATTGAACAATAGAGGACAATAAGGGTCCACGATTGACCGAAGGTCCACTTTTGAGATGTGTGTGTGTGTGTGTGTGTGAGTTTGTGTTACATACCCTATGTGAACAAAAGAGGTCCACATAATGCAGGTTGTGTTAACGTTATGTGGACTAAGCCGTGTCCACATAAGGTTTTGCCCTTTCTGGAAAACAGGTTTAGAGGCAGGAAAACTTCGGTACTAGGCCTATTGCAAAACAGAACGTTTTTTTTTTCATCTGAATTTCACAGAATTACGAGCTCGCAGTCCTGTTCACGGCTTCCACGTACATTCTCTTTTATACAAATCCTCAAGTTAATGGCCCACAAAATGCTCTAATAGCAAAACAATTGAGAACATGCAAATCGTGATCGGCGTAGGCAATTTCGGGCCTATTTACTGACCGTGCACCACCCATAAAGACAGCGGGAAAGTCGCCCAAAGGTTATCGGTCAACCCCGGAAAGATTGAACAATCAGAAACTGAAATGGGGTTAATCGAGTTTTAAATTGTCTTGAATACCTTTGGGAGTTGTATTTTTCCCCATTTTGTATTTATTACATTTTTATTGAAGTGGGGCTATTTATCATTGGTGCCTATGGGAAATTCATTTACCGGTCTTCACCCTCAACTGATATTGTAACAGGCCGCGTAATGGCGATGATTGCATATAGGCCTAAACCCTTTAAAAAAAATCAAACAGCAGCTTTTCCATTGCGGTGGTAAAAAGCACATGCGGTATGCTGTATTGTTATTAGCCAGAACAAGGATGGAAGGACCAGGAATAGACTACATTATCATTAAAAGTAGGATGCTTCTATTAATCAGTGAGACATCATGAGGACTTACAACAACTTCAAAAATCCGACAGGATTCCGTAGTGTAGTGATAATCACGTGCACCTTATTACACGCGCAAGGTCCCTGGTTCGAGCCCTGTCAAAGTCTTCACCACGCCGATGTCTGCACTGACACGCGCCGTCACCGTATGTCTGAAGGTCTGACATGCGGGATCCGTCCACTGATCTCTATATAAAGACTGGATAGCGGATATGCATACAACATTCACACAGTAGACTTTGCATATTGACCAATTCGCCCCCGGTCTCACGAAGATGGCCGCGTATATACTAACGTTCTACGCGTAAATACGCGCGCGTTGTATCAACAGTTGACGCGCATTTTGGTCACGTACACATATTATGATGTTCTAAAAAGGACACATTTCCGTAGTAACTATTATTTCAAAAACGCCGAAAAAGTGATTTGCGGCATTATAAAAGTAACCACGACGTTAGAAAAATTGTAGTAAACCTTGGTCAGTTGGTCAGTGGTGGTGGCCAAAATATAAGTCAAGTGAACCGCGACGTTACAAAAGAAATCATGCTGTCTATAAAGACGGCAACTTGTCCTTTGTAGATCACCAGCCGGTCTCACCAATATGGCGTCAAATTCGTACATTGTGCGGCTCTTTATTAGCTATCCAGTCTTTATATAGAGATCAGTGGATCCGTCACACTCCAACTCGTTCGACGTGCACGCTGGCGCACGTCCATTTTGTCCATTTTGCAACAAAAATTTCGCTGCCAAACAGGGGTTAAAGCCCCCCCCCCCATTAATTTCAACTGTTAATCCGGAATAGCTATTATCATAGCCTATTATATTTTTAATTAAATTATCTTAAAAAGTGACAAGATTTAAAGACAAGTTTCCGTAACGCAGCCAGTCTTAGCAAACTGTAAGGCCTACTCAAACACGTATGACCTCAACCTCATCACCATGGATACGATCCTGCTGCACCATGTTGGTTCCCATCATGCCTTGCGTGACCTTAACCCCTGAGAACAAAACAAAGCGTTTCCAGTAAAGGTTTCGAGAAAAAACGGCTGTTGTATTAATATATATACGTGTCAAAAACATGTCCTAAATAACTCTGTTATTTACATGATCTAAAATTTTGGTTTAATTCCATTGGTAAAAACACAAGAGTTATTTAGGATCAAGTCAAGGATATCTCTTGTTTGCATAGCGCATTGTTAGATTTTCTTGATTTTTTTCACCAATTATAACAAGACCATAGGCTTGAAATGCTATAAAATTCGATAAGCTTGTCTGACCAACTTTTGAGACTTATCAGCGATTTCTTCATGCACAATGTTTATCGGGACACGCTGTAGAAATGCCATTGTATTCCTCTCCTATTCTCTTGCATGGACCTGCATGAAATGGGGGGGGGGGGAGGGAGAGATAAAGCAGTCTTATTAAAGGAGGAAGGTGGCAATTTAATAACTGACATACATGTTGTCCTCGGCTTTTCCGGGAGTCAGTTGAGACAATGAACCTGCTTACCGAGAAATCGGGACAACGGGAAAACCAAGCGATTGGAGAACTTGGGCTGTACTGGCGCCGAGGATGACGGTAATAAGAGTGGGCGTCAGGGAGCGTTTGGTGACTGACGACTACGATTAGAACGGACAAGTCGGAATCTCAATTAAACGTTCACCGCGTGGAATACTGGAATCAATAGTCACAATCAAGACTAGAATTGCTTGGAAAGCTTTTGCAAGATCTCTTCGCCCACTGTAAGCAGACTGGCGACCAGGCCCCTAGCCACTTGTTTAAACCCGGCCAAGTACATTATTTATTCCGTCATTACATTTCACTCGTCTGTTGTGAGGTCTTTCAACTTAAATCTTCAAAAAATAATTCGTTTTACACATTAAAAAAATCAAATGTGAATTATAAATTTAAAGCTCATTATTTTTGGATCACTGATTGACGTCACTTCCGAACAGAACGTTGAACTTCTCTTTTGTGAATCAAATATAAAATCAGCGAGGGAACCATGTATAGACCTATTATGTGATTGCTTGGCTGTACACTACTTCGTTTGCGGTGCATTCTTCAATTGTTTTGGGCGGGGGGGGGGGATAGTTCAGAAACGGTGTGGCTCTTCAACTTGATGTCACAATGTTTGGGTCAGCCATGAGCGTTGCGGGGGAGGGGGGGGGGCATATTCTGTTTATTTATTAATATAATTATTTGTTCATTTTTTTCCCTGGGCAATTCATTGGCATTTCCAAGTTTTGTTGGCTGCTGTAATCAAGTTTAATATTGCGGGAGCCTATACGCACTGCTTGCAGTGTCCAGCTCATAGAGGAGAGAGAGCCGACATTATTATTTCAAAAGTTCTGGCCAATGTCGTGGGTTTAAAGGGGCTATGGAGTGAATTTTTCTGAGGAACATATTTTGTGCAACTTTGTACTCCCCTAAAAATTAATGTCTGAAAAATATTTGACAACTTTTTCTTGGTTAATTGTATTGCAAAGTGCACTTCTTAAAACATTTAAAATGTTCCATGCTTTTCCGGACAACTGAGGGCGCTGTTGCTGTGATGTCATTTCAGGAAGATACTGTTCAGTTTGGGGTTTTTCTGTTCAAAATGTTACAAGTGAGAAAAGTTTGCTCATTCGCTGGCTGCCTTGTACTGCTGACACAACGAATCACCAAAGAAAAGAAAATTTTTAACGGCGAAATACCCAAAATTCCGTCAACTTTTGGTGCTGAAATATCGTCACCGTTTTCACGAAGAGCCACATGTCAAAAATTACCATTTTGTCGAGTTCGATTTTTTTCTCAATATTTATCTTTAAAACAATGTACTTAACCATTTTGACATGTTTCTGTAAGCAAACCATCATTAATTTCCAAGTTACATTAATGTTACAAGGGCAAAAATCTCGATAAATACATTTTGCGTTTTCACGAAGAGCCACATACATTTTGGCCCGTTGTACTTGTACAAAACCTATTGCACCGAAATACGTAAAAGTAGTCAACTGAGATTTCCGTTTTCACGTTACGAAGAGTCACATATCTTCGTTTTATTTTTCAGCTGCGTGCGTACTCACGCGCGCCTTTGGAAATACACGTTGAACAGAAAGGGCCAAAATGTCGGAAACCTGAATTTTCGTTTTCACGGCGAAGAGCCACATATCTTTACTAATTCATTTTCACCAATTAACTGCTGTTTTAAGTCTAATTACTGGGTTCGTGTAAAAATTCAGCTCTCATAGAATCGTTTGATGGTTTCCTTGCTGCACGAAGTTGCTGCAAATTAAGTGGTATTTTTTGCATTTTAAAATATGAGCAACTTCTTTTTCGAAAACGCTTTTTCTTCAAAATTCACATAAAATTATGTGGCTCTTCGTGAAAACGGTGATATATTCTAGGCTAGCTGCTAAATTGAGATTTCTGCCTGAAATGATAGCACACTTTTGCTCATGACTATGGAAATTGGCGTTAGCATAAAAACCAAAAAGGCACCAAAATACCCTTGAAAAAGGTTGCAAAGCGAAAATTGAAAACAAGGTTACGTCACGTGGAGCACAAAGAAAACAAATATTACTTTGCGTCCCATTTAATCAGTGTGTTTAGTTTTAATTCCCCAGTTAGATGTGAGGGGGCGTGTAACTCTGAATTCTAATTAACCTCTTCCCCCTGATTTATATCCCGATCATTAATTCATCACGACAATTAATGCGTGACGAACATTCGAGGACTGGAGCTGTTAATGTTGCGGACCCGTACGGTGCACATGTAGCAGGACGGGTCTCCAGCCAAGCATACCCTTATTAGCGGCCATGATAATTCAACGCATTTACCATCCCATTTTTTATTATACGAGACATAATAGTTTATTTATTTGTTGCATGTCAGTGAAAGTTGACCAAGCTGCTTGTTAATTCTGGCTGATCGTTATTTATGTATGATGATCGCGGTTCAGCCAATGGCTGCCCCCCCCCCCTTTTATCAATCTTGGTTTTCATATACCGTCATGAGAACTTGATAGGTTTTCCCGAAAAAAACCCAAACAGATAAGGCTGAAGTACGCGATTTATTTATACCGACCGTCACAAAATTGAAAGTTGTGCTCACGTAGTGTAAACATTCAGCGAACGGTTCTCATCTGCACCACATTATGTACGTCTCTTGAAATATGAATGGTTGAAAGGTTTTGGCATAAATAACCTGCAATGGATGCTTATGGGGGAGCGCAGTCGCTTCGTTGATTTTGACTGCTGTGATGGCATTGAATTTGTCAGCCAGAGAGGGAGGATTAACAATGGGGAAAAAAATAATAAAATATACTGAACTACTCAACAATTAAAAGTGGCACATAATCATGATTATTGTCCAGATTAAAGTGGGATTCACAAAATGTGTCCATTTTTAGAATTGGGTGGGGAATTTTTGATTGATTTATCCACATCATGTGGTAGAAGCTCCATGCTTGGGTAGGCCTGCTGCCTGCCTTTTAGTCCTAACTCCCCAGACATTTTTGCTGGCATGAAACCTCAATCCTGCAAATTCCACCAACTGCCTCCATGTACAAATTGCATACAGCCTCAATCCTGCAAATCCTCCGTTATTTCTAGAACGTGGTCCTTGGAGGGGTGGCCACTGCCTCAATCCTGTAAAATCCTTTAGCAATCGCTGTCAATATGTTGAGGCAGAGCCAGTGACATCCCGGAGCAGTGCGGAGGATTTAGGCCTAAATGTATGCACGGCTGAGCATAACTTGACACAGTGCATCCTCCAAAATCAGTCACACACTTTTGCCAGATAGCCTCAATCCTGCAAAATCCTCCAATTTGCAAGGAGGATTCTGGAGGATTTGGGAAGGTTAAGGTTAATTTCTGTCGACCTGAAGACTTCTGGTAGTGCTACAAGCTACTGTCTTGAAGGATGTTCCACTTGCTGGATTTGGTGGCCGTGTTCTGTGGTCCGAGGAGGGTGACAGAATCCACCTGTGCTCCCAGAGCTAGATACCTGCAGTAGGATGAGGCAGGTGACGGTCCAATTCAGACATTAAAGGCAATATACAACATTTGCAAACATTAAAAAGCAAAACTGCCAAACAATAATGAAATACCTTACTGGACTGTAAGTGAATTACAGTCTCAAGCATCCTGTGAAATCATGGCACCGGGTGTGCTGTCATTTTCAAGAAAAGTGAAATTTTTGTGTCAATTTCCAATGATGGTCGTCCGAACATTGTTGGGAATAAACAATTTTTTGTTGAAACACTGCCCCCCAATTAACCAAATTTACCTAGTCCACATTTTGATATCAATCGGTTGCACATCTGTGAATGGGTGCAAGCTGGCTAGTCTGGTTCCCAGACCTGACAATTCCCCCGACGTCTATAAATTGCTCCATTTTGTATGAAGTAGAGTCAGGGAACCAGACTACAAGAACGGCATTTTTTCTTGGTTTTCCCAGCATCTAGGAACACAAAACTTCAAACAGGCCAGTGTAACAATTTTGCAATAAAATACTTAACCCCAAATCCATCCATTACTGAAAAATTACAGCAAAAGCAAATGTTGTATATTAACTTTAACATGGTATTTACGAGTATAAGTTTCAAGATACTTCCTTAAATGTTTGACATACAAAAAGAAAACTGAAAAGTTGTGCATGGTTTTTCACACTATTCTCAAAAAATGTAATGTCCACTGAGCTGAAACTTCAACACGTTAGGTTTGGAACATTCTTCTTTGGATTTTGAGAGGTGTTATTATTGGAAACGAAATCAAGAAATGTCGCCGATTACCAAGCATCAGTAAATTGACGGATATTTGGAAAAAAGGAGTGCTGTTGATGAAATAGGTTTTTTTGTGATCAAAAGGTTGTGCTTGGTTTTCTCAAAAAGTGTAATATCCACTGAGCTGAAACTTCAACAGGTTAGGTTTCGAAAACATTCTTCTTTGGATTTTGAGAGGTGTCATTACTGGAAACAAACCAAATACATGAAATGTTGTTAGATCCTACATGCTATATCCTATAAGTGGAGTGTCATGGCCCAGCGGTTAAGAGCACCGGACTCATGCTCTGGTGTTTCAGAGGCAACAGTGGCGTGCGTTCGAGCCCGGGTCTGGACACTTGTGCCCTTAAGCAAGGCACTCAACCGTTATTGCTTCGTTCTTCGGATGGGACGTAAAGCCGTAGGTCCCGTGTGTTGTGTAATGCAATGAACGTAAAAGAACCCAGTGGCATTTTCTGCTAAGAGAAGGGGTTTGCCCCGATGTTTCTGCCTCCTGTTAAAACTCCCACGCCGGGGGAAATTTAGGAGAAGAACCAACCAAGAGCCAAGACCCAAACCTACCTCTGTGCAACAAACTGGAGATCCTCTTTGCTGACAGCGAACATCCTCCGTCTCTGCTCCTGCTTCATGTCCTCTGAGATGTGAGATGTGAACAGGCTCATCCCTTTATCTGATGGGGCAACGGGGGCATCCACCTGGTAACAATAGGGAAAGGGGCAACCGGGGATTTTTGAACCATTGGCATTCTCATCAACCCAGTTTAAAGGGAAAATACAACATTTGCAAACATCAAAAAAAAAACTACCAAATCATTTCGAAATACCTTGCTGGACTGTTAGTGAATGACAGTGTAAAGTATCCTGTAAAATCATGGCACCTGGTATACTGTCATTTTCAAGAAAAGTGGTATTTTTGTATCAATTTCCAACGCTGATCGGCCGATCAGCGTTGGAAAAAAACTGGCCTTTTTTCAAATACTGGCCCCAGTTGACCATCGCACTTGTTTGCAATCGATTACACACCTATGAACGGGTACAAGCCAGCTAGACTGGTTCCCTGACCTTACAATTCCCCAATATATGTAAACTGCTCTGTTTCTTCTTAAATGGAGTCAGGGAACCAGACTACAGGAAAATGATTGTTTTTCTTGGTTTTTATAGCATTTTCAAACCCAAAACCTCAAAAAAGTCAGTGTAACTATATTTGCTATATATTTCCAACCCCCCCAATTCCATCCATTTCTGAAAATTACAGCAAAAGCAAATGATGTATATTCCCTTTAAGTGTACTTCATTATCTGCATGACTGTGAGCGACAAGAACTGCAGTTATGCCAATTGCCTCGTGTTCATCAACAACAAATCCACAGCCCAAGTACGCTGACGACCAAAGTTGTTTTTTTTCAGTAATTTTGATATTTTCGCCATTGCAGACTGTGAAGGATTAATGTGGATGAATGCAAAAAAACTGAGACATAACCATGTTGACCATGCAGAGCAGTGTGTACATATGTACTGTACATGTGCGTTTACTGCATTGCTAGCTAAACACAGACTTGGGCCACGTCTACACACAGACTATCAACGGTTCTTGCATGGATGGATGTCCACATCCCAAGACCTGCATACCCTGAGGGGACCGATACCTTGTTAAACACACTAACGAAAGGCATATAAGATCATTTGCATTTGTCCCAAAAGTAACCTACCAAATTACTATCAAAGAGCTTACTTGGACTAAAGGTCGTACCAGTATTAAACACCCCATAAATTATTCCGCCTGGCTTGCTGTCATTCGGAAGAAAGTCAATAAATGTAGGTGATTTTGAACAGCCAATTGACTGATTTTTGGAAATAACAGGTGCTATAGACGAAGTCGTGTTTCGTGGTCAAAAGGTTGTGCATAGGTTTTTCTCACTGTCTTCTCGAAAAAGTGTAATATCCACTGAGCTGAAAGTTCCATGGTATTTAAGGTGAACGTTTTTCTTTGGATTTTGAATGGTGTTATAATTGGAAACGAACAAAATGCATGAAAAGCGAATGATCCCATATGCCTTTAAATAAGGCACACCAGGAAGTATGAACTCACAGCTGAGAATACAGACAGCTTTGCTTCATCGATGTCTTGCTGGCTGTAGGATGCTTCTATGGCCCACTCCACTGCTTTATCAAAGGTCTCCAACGTCTGCAGGGAATTGGGGTCTCTGTGGTTAAACAAAAAAGAAGTGACTGTCTTCTTTAAACAATCATTCCACAAACATACTGTACAAGAGTGAGGATTACAAAAACCCAGAGGATAAGTTACCCTGGATGAATTTGATGTTAATTTAGACTTGTAGGTTTAAATTGCGGAAAGTCAGTCTGCTGCAGCACAACGTTTCTCTTTCGTGGGTATGATTCAGAGAACTGTTGCACTTATGCTTTGAGCAATATCCTCAGCTGATCTTCTCGTAGACACACAACGATTCAAAACTTTAAGTGAGCCATTCACACTAGACATTATGTATACAGTTACTACTATTGCCATAGATAATAGCCATTATCTATGATTTTTTTTAAATCAGTTTGTTAAAAACTCCTTCAATTTTGGTTGGTTTCTTTGCCTTGTTTACCTGTATGAGAAGAACTTGAAAGAACCCTCAGTTCCTAGGGTTGCCCCACTTCCGTAGGCACCACCCTTCTCCCTGTGCAAGAAAATTATTATTTTTTTTTTCATGACTGAATCTGAGGTACAACGTTAAAGCAATGTCTCACGCAATACCAAAACCAACTTCATTTTCACATGCGTACAATATTTTTGTATAATACTGACAATCTAAAATACAAAATGCTTTCAAAACATGAAATGCACAATTCTTCTTTACTTATTGTCACTTATGACCAGACATGTGATGAACTCGACTACAGCACTGCTCTAACTTACTGATTAAAAACAACAAAAAAAAAAACACTTCAAAGGATATCAGCACTTATATCATCTACTCCTTTTTGTGACTACGCTGCATACCTGATTTCTCTGTGCAGGAATTTTGCTGACATCAGCCTTGCCAATATTCTTAATCTGTTGGGAAAACAAAACGCCAAAACTCTAAACTTTATTAAACTTCCGCTTCAGGCATTCTAGCATGTATGGATTCCCGATGAGCCATTGGTCATAGAGAATTTTGAAGTTGAACAAAGTTGACCGGAGCGAGGTTTGGACCTGCGACCACAGCACTGCTGTTTGGGTGCTTTAAACAGTAATCCAACCCTCTGCAGATTACATGAAAACAAATTAGACAAATATACTCGACATCATGGCACAAAAACGTTCCAGAAGATTTCTAGCGTCAAAGAAAGAATTCACAAGGCTACATTGACGCCATGGTACATCAATTTCCCCATTTTGCAAAACTTGAAATTGCTTACCAATTTTGAATAAAGCACAACATCGAATTACTAGCGTGGGTAAATAAAATCTGAAAAATGCTAGTTTGAATACACAACCTAGTCTTAAAAAAAGAAATGAACCAACTCACTTGGCAAAATCTGTGTGAGTGTACGGTACCGCCTGTGTTCCCCTGCTGACATAGTTGACGGGAAAAGGAAGCTCAAAATGTGTCCATTGACTCTCGGAATTGAAGCCATCGATCTGCAAGACCAGATTACCAACAAAATTAAATTGTAATACTTATCTATAATGCTTTCCATCATATCAACAATCTTGAAGCATTTCACGTTGTCTCATCGGGCCACGAGACCATGCGTCAGCTGATTTCAGTGCACATTTGGTCCTCTACCCTCACAGGTACCCATTCATACTCCTGGGTGGAGAGAGGCTATTGTAGTTAAGTGTCTTGCCCAAGGGCACAAACACCATGTTCCTGGCAGGGTTCGAACCCATGCACCATCGTACATGAGTCAAACACCGTAACTACTGGACCATGGCATTCTACAGTTCAGTGTCGTGACATTCAATGGAAGAAGTGGAAAATTTCAGTCAACTTTGTTTTTGACAAACAAGAAATGAAGTACTCCCTCAAGAGCAATTTATTGATTCGAATTTGGGTCAGCAAAGTGCAAAACACTTTTGGGTGAGAAATTAACTCAGATATCACTTATTTTACCTCTTTCCCAAATGAAGTCTGCTTTTGGCAAAAGTAAAGTTTTATGAACGTACATAATTCCAGCAAAGTCTAACAGAACAACATTTGGTACCAGGTGAAATAAATAACAAATAGCACTAAACCCAAATAGATTATAAACCCTCTTAACAGGTACAAAGGATGAGTAGTGTCAGGAGGTTTCAGAGAGTGTAATATGAACCACACGTCATTCTAGTATTTAACTCGATGTGTCCTACCTTGGTCAACAGAGGGAGCCCTTTCTCCTGCGAAGCCCCCGGCAGGGTGCCAAGAAAACGTTGCAAGTGTCCCAATGCTTCGTTCATGAACTCTGGGCCAGAGTTTAATGCACACCTTCAAAGACATTAAAAAAATTATTTATAAGCATACTTTTCCTGATCCCTCCTTTAAAATCCAATTTTGGACGCTAATTTATCGAAACGACCCATCTATCTCAATCCTAAAGGTGTGCCCAATAACTTAGCAGTAGAAGCCCAATTAGGAATATGCTCACTGAGGTCAAAAACCCAAATAATGTTCAATCTTTTTCTCACCTCATGTTGTCTTTGTTAAGAATCAACCCAGCGGCTTGTCTCAATTTCTCCATGGTTTCTGTCAAGTCGGATGATTCAGCTATCCTCTTCATGAAACTCACCTTTGGCAATAAGTTAATAAGATTCCAGAAATTTTTTTAACCACTTCACGCCAGGATTATTTTTGCCGAAAATTTTGATTTTCGCAAAAAGCAAAATTTTCCAGCCAACTTCTGATATACAGCCAAACGCCACATATACCGATTCGCAACAGTCCTTTCAATTGTATCTGTACGATATTTCTTGCCGAAACCTCATTATATTTCAATACCCCGGCGTGCACTGGAACGCAAATTGTAGAACAATAAACCATGCACAACGGCCAATTCAAGATCAACACACAGTCTGCCTCCACAGACTTTACGGACATTGTGTGTGTATAAAAGACACAAGGAATTAGCATGTTTAGACGTCACCCGGATGTGAGTCAAGGCAATCTTGACGTTATAACCCGTCAGCCGTGCCTGTCTATAAAAACAGCCAGTGTGTGTTATGACAAGCTCCGACGTGACGTGGTTAATATAATTTTCTAGACAGCCCAATTGATCATTATCAGAATCAGAAGCAATGATCACAAGAATTCATTGTTTGAAAAATTATGGCACCCCTGGTTCCCCTCTCCAGAAGTTAAACCGTATTTACGCCACTGGCTGCCATGTTTTCTGACTAAGTATCTGGGAAACAAGTTCAGGCAAAGTTTTAACACATTCAAGCTGTTCTTTTACCTGTGCCATACCGCCACATATTTCCTGGATTCTGCCCACCGGTGAGAGCGTACTACCAGCGTGCTTCATGGCATAGGCATGTCCCATGTCCGGTATGGACATGGCCAGCTCTGAGGCCCTCATACGAACCAAGGTAGTGAGTCTGTCCATATCGTTTAGGTTGGGGCTGACAAAAAGTACAGAACAATTTAATAAAAATTGAGATAAATAGTCACGTAAAATCAAGCCTCAGACATGGTATGAGGGTGGATCAACCAATCAGGATCAGGGATTCAAATCTGCTCGAAGCTAATGCCAAATATAGCAAGCTATCTTGTCCCATATCTCAGATTACAGATTTTTTGCAAGAAAGACAATGTAGTTGCCTTATTACACAATGTTTTGAGCACATCTGTTAACTAATTTTTGTGTATAAGGCCTTCCATTCAACACTGAATAATGTCTTTCATGATGTAACTGGACTCAAACATTTTTTTGCACAAAATTTGAGGTTTACCAGAAAGGATATGGCATCAATATATTACCAGCAACAACAACAGCAACACAAACAACTTCAAGAAATCCTGTCAGTAAATTTAAGGATTCAGTTAGACTGTAAAATACCTATTGAAGATGTCACTCCACAGGTTGAACATGTCTTCAAAGTTTCTGTCCAGACTGAATGAAGTCAAGCTTACTCCCTTCATCAAGAAAAAAAAAATAAAACCAGAATTTCTCACTTACACAGCGGTAATCAAATGAAAACCATTTACCATGTCGGTTCTGTACATGCTTTTAAGACTACATGTAGTCTTGCTTACAAATCTCCCTGAATCCTCAAAACTGGCATATTCTTTGTACCATACACTAACATGGCACGATCAAGGCTAACTAAGTAATAGTGGCAGGGCTCCACCTACTTATAGGGTTCACAGCACTTTGTGAAAACAAAACTCCCTATATTTCCCCGAGAAACTTCCAAATTCCATGAGAAACATTTTCGCTTAATAACAAGGTTGCTGGGAAGTCAAAAGGTGGTTGCAGCAAAGCAACTAAGATACTGATTAATACACAGTCAACGTGTTGACAAGCAATGGTCTCCCTTCTCCCCTTATAGTCATCCTTTCCAAACCAAATGCATTAGAGACGCAAAAACGCCAAACTGGCATACAGCTTTCCCTTCTGGGTCATTGTTGAGTCCCCTGGGTTCCCCTGATTGTTAGTGTTTTCCCATATTCCCTAAGTTTTACCTGACTGGAAAAATGAAAACTCTTATCAAAAGGTTTCCCAAGATTCCCAGAGTGGTTGGGAACCACGTAGCAGGGTGAGAAGTGATAAAAACAACTGATCAATTAAAGCCTTGACAATTCCACAACTTGAACTAAGTTATGCATAAGCACACCCACAGAAGCATGACCAGCAGTAAAACCAAAACTGTCTTTTTTTATACAAATTTACCTGCTCTATTGAGGACATGTCATTAGGATCCTGGCAGACATGGTGTGAGATGTTCAAGCCTCCGGTCTTCAGCTCCTCCTTCTGTGCAAACTCGTTGAACGTCATGTCTGCTGCCCCCATCCTATTGATAGACACAAGCAAATGGAAGACCTCAAGTGTTATGTACCAGCTATCCAGTCACAAGGATATCTGCCAAAGAAGATTGTAATTGCTGCTACAGTTTAGACATTTCAGAGGGAAGGGTGGGGGGGGGGGGGAATTCCCCTCCCCTTTTTTGTTTACAATTTAATACAGCAATCCATTTTAACCAAAACAATTTGGAAGCTTTTCATACAGACCAATCCCGGCATGCTATCAATTCTTTCACGAAGGCCCCCTTCAATGGCTACAAAGCATTGTGCTAGCTATTGTTCAGATAATCCGTCAAGGGACAGATGCTTTGTACAATACAGCGGAAAACCACTATACCGAACACCGCTATACCGAACATTCGGCTATACCGAACATCGTCCTTGGCTCCCGATTTTTGTGCATAAACCAACCGAACGTTGTTGTTAAAAAATATAACAGAAGAGTGACAAGTGGCTTTTATTTCCCGAAGGAATAGAATTATGCTCAAAAACTGTAATTTCATTACAGGATACTGTAATTACATTACAGAACACAAAAGTTGGCACGTGTTCAAAATCGTGTTTCAGTAATTACCTGACAGCGTGCAGGGTGAAATTCTGAAGTGCGCTATTTATTGAAAAGTGAGTACCAGAGCACCAGCAGCTTCAAATCGCTATACCGAACGATCGCTATTACGAACATTTTCTGTAGATTCCGCAATGTTCGTTATAGCAACGTTCCACTGTAGCGTCCACAATGGTTTCCCCATTGAAGGGGGCCTAGTACATTAATACAATGATTACATGCCTGGATTTGTCTATAAACAAAATGTGCTTATTTTAGCATCCTCAAAAATGGGTGACTAAATTACTTAAGATTTACAGTGTATTGCAGATTGTATCTCCACCATCAAAGAAATAAAATGTTCACATCTCTGAAACAAAAACTCTGGAATCAAATCACTGTTTTAAGTGTAAAAGTTTACATCATCTCTTCCTTACTTTGTTATGACAGCACAGAAGAGTGGAATATAAGGCATGAGATCCTCCGGGATGGATCGCAGGGTGGATACAGCTCGGAAGTAGGTCATACCGTTGGTTGGTTGCTCACAACATTGGACGTGAATTCCATCTAGAAGCAAGGCCAACACAATTGTTAGACTACTTCCAGCGTTATGTTATGTCAGTGACAGAGCTTTTAAGAGACCAGTGAATAACTTGACAAAATATTTTTCAAATCTTATACATCCATCAACTCTCAATGGTCATCAAGGAGAAAACAGACTCAGAGTTTTGGATCATTTCACGGTTAATTGGCTCTATCATGGACGTTACATTTCCTTTTATAACGCTGGAATTTCCCTAACCACTTTCTGGGTAATATGCACCATCTTGTTCACAAGGCAAATTTACACATGGTACTTGTGTACTGCGCATATACGCATCGCCAATCAAAAACTTTTGTTCTTCCAGGTCATCATGCGTTCATTCCAATAGGCACTCACACCAAGCAACACGTTTTCTCGCCAAAGAAATTCTTCTGGTGACAAGATGAGGCATATTATTTAACAGTGGAAGAAGCAACATGATAAAATCCCATTTCATGCTTTTGAGTGTGACGAAAATTGGTTTGCATTTTTGTGTTTGGTTTGTGGATGATATTTTGTCTGTTGTGTACCTTTGGGTAAAGGGTGTTTCAAGATAATGGACACCACTTGCAAAAAAAAATGTGTTTTTTGCCGATTCAAGGAACACAATACAATTAAAACACTGATCTGTTGAACTTTCCGCTCAGTAGATACTTTAAAAACTGTGAAAAGGCAGGTTCATTTTTTCTTAATTCAGAGCAAACTTTTCAGTTGAAAGTACAATAGTTTGGTCCTAACCATAGTGGGGAAATGATGGTAATTCCTATTCTCGAACACGACAGCATACTAGGCGCAGTGATATCACAGTTTGCTTGATCCCATTATTTACTTACATTCAAGTAAGGTATTTCATGATATTTTGCGCTTTATTTGAATGTTTGCAAATGGTGCCCATTACCTGGACAGGAAAGACTGTATTGTTTCTAGAGGTCAAATGTCAAAGATTAGTAACGAGCAGTTCAGGCTGAGCTACATAACATGATGACTCACCAGTCTGCTTGAATTCTAGTGTAGTTCTCTTCAATTCCGGCTCAATGTCAGACACCTTCAGTGTAGGTAAAACTGCAATGTCGTCTTCTTTATCTTGCTCCTCAGCTAATTCTTGACCTGCATATACCAGGAAAAAAAATGTAAATACTTTTTTTATTACATCGGCCCATGTTTAGATATCAAATCATTTTTTTACAATTTCTAATAATTGGCCGCCAGACAATAATTCCATTCTTGTGGGGTAGGCTGGTTCCCGCCCTACAATAAGTATCGATAATGTGCAGACCGGGAGCCAGTGTCTGCTCGCCCAGCTGATCTGTTTGTGCCCAAAGCAAAAATAGTGCTTCTTTTTAGGAGTGCAGATGGCCAAAAAAGGAAAACAAATACTGCGAGTAAAACTTGCCCGATCCCCCTGGCATCCTGCCAGTTTGTATACATGTACATGTACAGGCAGTTAGTAAGGACAATTTTCAGTGACGGCCTTGATTGTCCACCCGGCAGGTACCAGTTCTCAGTTAAATGGGGAGTTTGGGTCGAATGAAGAGTTTCGGTGAGACACCGGACTAACATATGTTAGAGTCATTAGTATCTCTCCAGAGACCTCGTAAATATCCATATTGGAAAGGATTTTTTGGACGCCGGCCTTCTCTCCACAGACCACCTTTCAAGTTTAGTTGAGATTGATGACTGAACTTTACAGTGAAATTATGGATCGCAATATCCCCCTATCTGGCTTGAAAGCCTGGGGGATAAAAAGAGGTTGAAAATTTGGAAACTAGAAAGAAATTATAATCTGTTGAAGAGCATGGGGAACGCAACTGAAACTTACCCTTAACATAAATATCCTTTCGGTCCTCTTGGCTCAACCCCGACACCATACCCTCCAGGAGCCTCTTCTCCTCCTGGTCTAACTCCTCGTTGTAGTCCTCCTTGGGGGTCATGACTAAGCTCAGCCGGTGGTTGTTCCTCAAGAAGTACTCCTCCGTCTTATCCTGAAGGAATCTGGGATTCTCGGCCAGGCACGTCTGGAAGCGCTGCACGTTCTCGTTGACGCGCAGGATGTTGGCCAAGTCGGCGTCGTGATTCCAGCTCTGCATCAGGGACTGCGAGAATGCCGACAGGAGGAAACGATTAAATCCGGGTTTCCATGGAAATCTTACAGAGAAATTCCATGACTTTTCCATGACTTTTCCGGGACAAAATGAGGGCATTCCATGACTAATTCCTACACTGTTTTGGCATCTTTAAGCCTCTTAACCCTAACCCCCTAAGGGCTCTTTGGGGGTCAAGTACCAAATACCACAGAATGCTACCGGAACATGCGTTGTGCGCACTTGTATGGAAAGAAAGGCATATTACAGATTACTACTCAGTGTACTTTGTAGCTTTAGGTGAGGTTGGGGTCAACAATACACAGGCATATCATCACAATGAAGCAAGGAATGCTGTTACCTTTCAGCCTTCCAGTTTGACACAAGACTAGAGTTGTATGCATAAAGAGGAAATGTACTCTATTCAGTATGCAAACTAGAAGACTGTTGCAGCCAAATATTACGTATCATCACATACCGTTGTGCAGGGTTGCATGACTTTTCTTTTGCTTTTTTTTCTAGAAATATCAATTTCCCATGAATCCTAGCTTGTAATATATTTTTCCACGACTTTTACAGGACTTTCAATGATTAAATTCCAGGATTTACCACGGTCCATTTCACAATCCGCGTATCACGCTATTCTACGATGCGCGCTCCATTCCTATTGCCCGCACGTGTAATAGGAGAAAAAACGCAGAAAAAGTTGTGTAGGCCTACAGCACACTCGTGTTACATCTTTACTGTGCGCCAAGTTTGCTTGGAGATAAATTTGATATCCCACTTGTGCTCGTGGAACACAGAAAATGTAGTACATCTGTGTTCCATATAGGGTTCCATATGGGACATAGGCACGCAACATTATTCCATGTTCCACTCGTGCTCGTGGAATAACTGAACATATAGAACAGCAGAGAGAAGAGATTACTAGGCTGTTAAGACAAGCAGATGGCGGGCAGAGGAACAGCCTTTGAAAAAAGTCTAACAACAAATAAATGCAAAAATAGATAAACAGATACAAAACAAAAGTCCTGACTCACAGCTATAAGTTGCAGACCAAAGGTTGTCGACTGGTGTTTCTGAGATATCTCAATTTTGTGAAGTACTGCATCGATTCTCTCCTTCTCAAATCCAGTTCTGAAAGCAAAATGACATCAAACTTACAGCGAATTATTTGTCTGAGCCACTGGACAGCTCTGAATTCAATTGAGAGATTGATCAAAATATGCATTAATAATAAACACTATTTTTATTGTAACTTACTCAACAACCTTCTTGAATGTTTCCTCAATGATGTTCTTAACCTGCTTAATGTCTTTCTCGTTTATTCCTTGAAGACCGACAGAAAACGAGGCGTCTTTGGTACTTCCATCATAACTAAAATGGAAATCAGAGGATCAGTACTTCCGTAAAGCTGGCTGAGAATTTCAACTTACATTGGATAATAGGAACTATAACTTTATAAAACATTCCAGTTCAATTTACATAACTGACATCCTGCATAATGAGTACACGTTTTCCTTTAGTCGACTTCCCATACTTATTTATTTATTTATTTGTGTGGCACCATCCAACACAAATGCATTGAGAAGACTTCAATAAAAAACAGGGTTTTTAAATAATTTTTTGTTAACATATTCTGCAAAATTGTGTACACCCCTCAAAAAACTGCTCAGTCTTTGTAATCCAGTGTACAAGTAATATTTTTGGCAACATCTACAAAAAAATAATGACTTTTTCCAATGATGCATTAAACAGCAGCATTTACAGCAGCTTTTCTGATTTTTTTTATCACTTTGAGCAGTGACAAGGCAGACGATACAGTTCTGTGGCAGTTTACCACCTCTTCAGTCCCTAAATTAAACATCAATAACATTTTTTGAAACGATAGGCAATTTACCCCAGTACAGGCGAGTAGTCGGACCCAATGTTGGCCTGCAACAGTGCTTGGTAGAAAGGAGACGTGGGACCAGACACCAGAAGGTGAGACAGGATGGACATTGTGAATCCTTCAAAAGAGTCTGTCAGGCTGGTGGAGAGAAAAAGTTGAAAACAATTTGATTGTCATTACACTTCCTTTGCATGCATTTGATTCCAACACAATAAACTTCAACAAGAGTTAAAGAGGTTGTGGAATGCTCGAAGACATTTCCGTCATTTTTTTGGTATATGTAGCCTAAGGTGTGATGAAATAAAAACGACTATTGTTTCTGTCATGAAATGAGTACAAAGGGTACTTTTGAGAGCTATTTTTCAAGTCCTGTTTCGACCCGAACGTGCAATTTGTGTAAAAGTCGTCGTTGCGAGCAGCAAACAAAACACAGTAAATCGTGACGTAATAAACAGGACTCGTTTATGCTACTCTGCATCGGGAGTCCTGTTTATTACGTCACGATTTACTGTGTTTTGTTTGCTGCCCGCAAAGACGGCTTTTACACAAATTGCACGTTCGGGTCGAAACAGGCATGACAGGACTTGAAAAACAGCTCTCAAAAGTACCTTTTGTACTCATTTTATGACAGAAACAATAGTCGTTTTTATTTCATCACACCTTAGGCTACATATAACCGAAAAATGACGGAAATGTCTTCCGAGCATTCCACAACCTCTTTAATAACTCTTGTCTACATGGGCTCCACTCATAAATAAAGAGACACTGACAGTATAAAAACATACATGTAGGGCTGGATAGTTGGTAGAGTACCAGAACCATTTTTTCGAAGATCGTGGATTCAGACTACCCTTCTCCAGTCTATTTTGTAGTTTAAACTTTAATTATAAGATTTTAGGCTTTGCATGGTGGAGCATGGGTATCGCTTTTGGTTTGCAGTCTCCTGACGATGACTAGAGCAGGCTAGTCGAAACGTTGAGACCAAAGACAAGTTCTTTTAGAACCTAAGGCAGGACTGTTCTTATCAGAACTAAAAACTACTTAGTGAAAGTTGATAATAAGCAGGACAAGTTCTTATCAGAACTAAATATCTTCTAAGCAGTAGCTATCACCACATGGTGTTACCACAAACCAAAACGATAAACTTTAATTGCTTCACTTTTAAAGGTATACAGGATCATTTGCATTAATTTGTCCCAAAAGTAACCTATCAAATTATTATCAAAAAGCCTCACTTGGATTGATGATCGAACTGGTATAAAACATTCCGTGAAATTATGTTGTCTGGTTTGCTGTCATTTAGAAGAAATCAAGAAATGTAGGTGATTTGCAACGATCAGTCAATGAACTGATTTTGAACAAAAAACCCAGTGCTATCAACACATTTTTCGTGATCAAAAGATGGTGCATGTTTTTTCACTATTTTCTCAAAAAGTGTAATATCCACTGAGCTGAAACTTCAACAAGTTAGTTTTTTAACAATCTTCTTTGAATATTAAGTGTTGTTATTGTTGCAAACAAACAAAATACATGAAAAACAAATGATCCTATATGCCTTTAAATATTGAAAGACCACTTGTGGACAGCACACATGTGTGAATCGATAATTGCTCAGGTTGGTGCAGTGGTTACGTTCCTCGCCTTCCACCGCTATGGCGCAGAATCGATTCCTGCCTTGGTCCACATGTGGATTGGGTTTTCAGTCCCTACCTGATTCCGTGGGTTTTGCCCAGACTATTCTTCTGGTGTTTTCCTCCCACCTCTAAAACTGTCATGCCTCCTCTCTACAGGTTTCTTCAGGCTTTCGAGCTACAGTGCCTAGGGCACTTGTGAGGAATCCTTGGTTTCATAATTACCAGAAAGAAAATAAATAAATTAAAATAGAAATGATGGTCTCGTTATGTTTACTTGTTGAGAAGGAAGCTAACACTGACTGTAGTTTGTTTCTCTGGGTCGGCTGCCATCGCATCAGGAGCACAGTGCACATGCTTCTCTCTCTGTTGAAAAAAAAAAGAATACAACTAGTCAACCAACAACTTCACGTTGGAATTTATGAGATTTTTTTCATTTATTCGAGAAGCCAACTGATATTGCAGAAAATATTTTTTGTTTGCTAAACCAAATTAAGTAAAAACAAGCAGAAACTCTTTTGAAGAAATTTTCTTGGCTTTAAAAAAAATGTAAAATGTGATATTTATTTAAATGTGAATTCTGACAAGCTTTTGATAATATTTTATAAAACTACTTTAATTTCAATGTTTGTGCTATGCTGAAGGGGATGTGAATAAATGTTGAATTAGAATTGAAAACTTGTATTGAAAACGATTGGAGAAAAACAGGTCTTGTTCTTACTGGCTGTGTCCAGCGTACTTCGTTGGGTACCTCGGTCTCTGGTGTGATGGGAGAGAAAGATGCTAACGCCTGCTGCTGGATGACCTCAAGATGACCTTCCAACGGCAGGTCACCATAGGTGAAAAACCTGAACGAAAACAACAGCAGGACCAATTTTTACTCCAGCACTACTCCAATGTGGAACAATGTCATCACACAAGCTAATTTCTTTGCAGTTGATATTGGTCAATGCAATAGCAATGACGGTGAAATAGTTTACAAATGCTGAGTTGACTGCTTCGAGAAATATAGAAAAATTTCCCCGACGGTGATCCATGGAGTGTTTCAAATTTAGAACAATCCATCGCTTCCTTCAGTAAATATGATACCCCACGGGAAACAGAATCAGTAAAATGACACTTAAAAATCCGTCATGATGTCAGAATTTGGTCATAATGTCAAAAATGTCATTAGACTTTAGTTTCATGACGTACCAATTACTGGGTCTACTGTTACCTAAAATTGAGTGGCAGTGCAGTGAGTGAGAAGTGATACACTTGTGCACATTTAGTGCTCAGGTATGGGCTAAATGCATCTCAAAACATGATCACGGTCTCAAAATAAGGTCTACAAGATCCAAAAGGGACAGCTTTCTAGTTTGGATCTTCGGACAAATATATTGATATATGTTCCATTTTTAACTTGTGATCTAGCTTGAGATGTGACTTATGATTGACTAGTGACTGACTTGTAACTGGCTTTGTGATTGACATATAATTGACTTGTGACTGACTTGTGACTGACTTGAGACTGACTTGTGACTGACTTGAGACTGACTTGTGATTGACATGTGATTGACTTGTGACTGACTTGTGACTGACTTGAGACTGACTTGTGATTGACATTTGATTGACTTGTGACTGACTTGTGACTGACTTGTGACTGACTTGTGACTGAGTTGTGAAGTACTTGTGACTGACATGTGACTGACTTGAGATTGACTTGTGATTGACATCATATTGACTTGTGATTGACTTGTGATTGACTTGTGATTTGACTTGTGATTGATTTATGATTGACTTGTGATTTACTTGCGATTTGACTTGTGATGACTCGAGAGTGACTTGTTATTGACTTGTGACTGACTTGTGATTGACGTTTGATTTGACTTGTGATTGACTTGTGACTGACTTGTGACTGACTTGTGACTGACATGTGATTGACTTGTGATTGACTGGATTACATCTCTGATATCAGATTGACTACCTGGAGTTGCTGGGATGGTAGTGGGTGGCGTGGAAGTCTTTCAACTGCTGCCAGGTCAGACGTGGGATGTGCAGCGGGTCGCCTCCGCTGTTATGAGAGTAAGTGTGACTTGGGAGGAGGTTTCTCTGACAGTGGAGGGCAAAAATCTGCTCTGGGCTGGTCTGAAAAAAAATCAAGTGGAATTTTCAAAATTAAAAGATGACAGGATGGTTAAAAATGAAGGGAAGTCAGATGTACGTACAGCTTCCTAAAGACAGAATTTTGCGTGTCTAGTTTGCAAGTCAACAATAAAGGCACATTTGATTGGGTTTTCTAAAAACGACTCTAACACCCCCCCCCCCCCCAAAAAAAAATAAATAAATAAATTGCAAAGCTTAGTGCAAATGATTGATAAACTGATATGGTTTAATTCAATGCTGACAACCTGTACAAATAATAACGAAACAGTGAGATGAAATCATTTTTGCTAACTGTCCGCACTGAATTTCATGACAATCATAACAGTGCGCACCATAGATAGGGCCATGCCTCCGAACCGGGTACCCGAATGCCCGACCCTTAATGTCAGGATCCCCTTCCAGATTATGGGATCGGGTACCTGTGACCAACTTTACAAATTACTAAGTAACTTCTCAGACAAAAAGAAAGGTTTTGAATGTCGGTTACCCGGTTCCCGTACTACTCATAAATGCTCACCTCTAACCATAGAGCATAAAGAGGGTTCCAAATAATCCCACTGCCTTTTTGTTGGTTTATAATACCATAGAGAAAGGACACAAGGAGATTGAACAACCCGCGCAATAAAAACTGGCCAATTAGCGCTTATCAGCAGGTCCAGCTGCCCCATAGCCACACTGCACTGACCGCCCGCTGAGCGGACGTAAATGATTACGACCTTCGATCCCCGGGGCTCTCCTTTGTGCTGGACGTTTGTCGCCTCGTTTCGCTAGTAACCAGCATCCTCATCACGCGACTCGTGTTGCAGCGCCTATACTGACGTCATTGTCGCTGCAAGATCAGTTCATTACTGGAGTAAATATTCTACACTCAAACAACGCTTTTCGCATGCGCAGCAGCTAACTGTCAGTCATGCTTTTCCGATGTGTATGTGCAGTAGTAGCCATTTCGAAGCGCTTTCGGTCGATGTTTTTCGTTAAAAAATCAGCCTTTTTTGTGGTAAGTTATGATCTTTTTATCTGTTATCTACCAGCTTCCACTGTTAATCCAATTTGCCAGTGTTCACTTTCAAATTTCTGACAATTTGCACTGCCTTCTTTCTCTTCACATCTTTATATGAATAGGGGTAACTTTACATGATGTAATAACAAAACTCATTGATGACTTACCATTGCCCCTTTCATTTCATTGAAGACCACCCCTTTGAAGATAATGGGAGAGTCTGGATCTTGGTTGTCTTCGTTCTCAAGTCTCCAGCCTTCTTGTCTTAAAATTAGAAGAGGAGTTTAATGCACAAAAAGATACTTCTACTACAAAATATTTAAACAGTCATTCTTTGTCCTATTTTTTAGCTTTATCACGAGTCACACAGAAATATTAAACATGTGTAACAAGAAAATCATGAACATAATGTAACACCAAAGTTATGGTAAGCTATTAAAATAATTAATAATCAAAATAAAAACAAAAACATCAAAATTTACCTGAAGTCTAGTTCCCTGAGTCTTGGAAAGAAAGCTGCATCGAGGTAGACCGACAATAGATTACTGAAGTCTTTGGGGTTCTGACTGGAGAATGGATACATGGTGTAGTCACTTGCTGTAATGGTTGAAAAAAAATTGAATTGATTAAAAGTCTCAGTTGCAGTTATCCGATGCTGAATTTCAATCATGTTTTTAATCTCAACAAGAAAAAAGCAAACTTCCACATGCAGTTACTCATGTGGAAATTAGTAATGGAAATTTGTGAGACAATTACTTGTCATTAATGTAAGCACGGTCTGGTTATTCGATATGATTTTGATATCGATATCGCCGATAGCAATTTTTTTAAGCATATTGAAATATCGAAATGTTGATATTTGAGGAATCATATATTGAAAATATCGAAAAACGCATCACATTATCGTCAAAATAAACCTCCCTATTGTGGGTATACTTTGTATTTATTGTTTGCTGGATAATGAAATAAAAGTCGCGGCGAATTGTGCTTGTGACTCAAAATATAAAAAAATTGGGAAATACCAAGCGGCGTCGCTTTGTGCTCTGCGTTTTCTGGAATTTGCAGTTTTCCCCAATGTAAATCTATTAAAAAAAATTCACACTTAGGCCAAAAAAAAAAAGTCTCCGGTTTCTGGTATGGAGCTTGTCCAAAAAGTGGTGCGGCGACGTGGCTTTTTTTTTTTACCGGACTTTTTTGCTTCAAATGTCGGCTGATGACTGCAAATGGTGCCCGACTAAACTTAGTGCAAATGTATGGGAGTGCAGAGAGGCCACATAAAGCTTATTCTCGACCATAACCCCATCTAAAAACACGTTAAAATTGTGCAGCAGCAGAATTCCAGTCAAACCGAGTTTGGCGGTTTTGAGACATCATCTTTCATTGAAAAAAAAACTTTTTCATTTGCCGACGCGCATGGCTACGGCGACGCGCGCGCATACCAGAAACCGGAGACTTTTTTTTTTGGCCTTACCTGTCCATGCATTCATGAATGTCGCTAGGGACCTGTTTAACATCTTGAAGAAGGGATCTCGGCAGGGGAAGCGTTGGGACCCGCACAGCGTAGTGTGCTCCAGAATATGAGGCACTCCGGTGCTGTCCATGGGTGTAGTACGGAATCCCACACTGCACAGCAAAATGTTGATGAAAAGATTTTTGTTCTCAACATTCTTTGATTTCAATTTTTGATAATCCAAAATTGCAATGGAACATAAAAGGATGATGAACATTTACGTCACGTTTATTAAGTCTGTTATTTTAGCACCTGAAAATGATTTGAGATCCTTTTTTATCCTGGTTAAACATAAAAATCCAACCTAATGCAAAACTCACAACAATGCTCAAAAACACATTTCTTAACTTCTTTTAGTATGAGTATAGATACTTTTTGATCCAAAGCTGAATTTAATTTGAAATTGGGAAATTTGTGAAAGCCCAAAACAAGAGTTCCATGCATTAAAACTAAAATTGAAAGAGGATGGTCTGCTCCCAACAACAGGTAGGATCGTTCCAACTGTTGGGACTTCCCCAATTATTGTTGGGGCTGGCCTAACAAAAGTTGGCACTGTTCTTAATAATAATAATACCGGAGTCTTATATAGCGCACGCATCTGTAATATAAATACAATACTGGAGAGATTTTGGGGTGAGAAAATTGGATCCAGATTGAATAACCTTCTTGTTACCTTTTGGTCTTTTTATTGTTTTCTCACGTGCATATAGAGTGAGAGATATAAAGGAGATAACTTTATGACCACTGGACATGGGAATTAATTTTTATCAGTTATTTAGTGTGAAAATAGGGCACAAAATGGACACCAAAATAAATGTTGTTTATAGCACAAACAGGACACCATGTTACATACGTTACATTTGAATTTCAGAAAATAAATAACTGTGAAAAATGTACTTTGGGTTGAGAAACTATTTCTATACTTATAAGTTGCTTCATACACATATCATAAATATAAAAAACACAGAAATTTTACTGTTTTTTGAACTAATTTTTTTTAGGTGCATGTCACACCTTAGTGACCCAGTATCTAAAACATACACATCTACCAACAATTACATGTAGGTACTCAAGGCGCTGGAAGTTATGTCTATTATTGAAGACAGGTAAATGAAGTTTAGGAGAAATATGAGACCCATTATGTAGCACCTTATGAGGGTTTACAAGGTGCAGTGGCGCATATTGCAGCCACTGCCAGAAACATCGAGGCAACCCCTTCTCTTAGCGATAAGTGTTACTGGGTTCTTTAGCGTGCACTGCATTACACAACACACGGAACCCATGGCTTTACATCCCATCCGAAGGACAAAGCAATATTAGTAAAGTGCCTTACTCAAGAGCACAAGCACCATGTTCCCACGGTCAGGATTCGAACACATGTACATAATGTACCACGGCACACGAGTCGAACACTGTAACCATTGGACCACAGCATCCCACCTATGATTTGGGACAAATGCCATAGTTGGAGAGTAACATTACCATTATTACTCCTCTAGAACTTTCCAGAATCATCCGGTGTACAGGAGCAAAGACACATTCCTTGTAGCCCCAAGTGATGCTACAGTTAGCTGTGCTCTGCCTCCCTCATCCCTACAGAATCCTTAAAAACCTCCCGATAGGTTTTCAAGGATCTGGGAGGCCAGAGTTCATGATTAATTTACCTGAAGACATTATTGCTGTCCTGCCTTGCCACGTGCAGGTGCTTAGCTCGTGTGACGTCATGGCTCAATGTGACTGCTGTCAGGTACAACTCTGGCACTGGTATGACCTAAAGAGGTGAAGGAGAAATTTGGGCAGAGGGATAATGCTCTTAAAATCAAGCTTCCCATCTGAGGCGTTTACGCTGTAATTTAGCCCGAACCCCCTTTAGGTTTTATTCCTGTACACTGCAAAATACAACAAAATTCAACACGGTTGAAATGAGAACCCTGCTAAATGCAACACACTGCAACAGTGGATTCTGTTGCATTGTGCAGTGAACCACTGTCCAGCACACACCTGCCTTTGTACTTTGCAGTTACCCTGCGTAAATGCAACAAACTGCAACAGTGCATTCTGTTTTTACAGCCTTGGCACTATGGGTGGTTTTTCTGCTAACTGCAACAAGATGCAACGCAACATAGGACTCGACTGCTAAATGCAACAGTATGCAACAGGTTTTTACCATTGTTGATTTCTGTTGCACTTTGCAGGGTTAATTTATGAGCAATTCCATGAAAGAAAGTGTACTGGCCTTGAATAAAGTACAAACCAGAATTGGCACTTTGTAGAACTTTACCCTTGGACATGCAACAAACTGCAACATTGGATTCTGTTTTACCATCTCGTCACTATGGACAGTAACCCTGCCAAATGCAACACGATGCAAAGCAACATGGAACATGATGCAACAAGTATTTACCATTGTTGCTTTCTGTTGCATTTGACAGGGTTAATAATATGGTTAATAATATGAGCAATTCCAGCATTATGAAAGGAAGTGCCATGTACACACAAGACTTGGCAGGTTGCAATTAACTTGTGAAATGCAACAATCTGCAACGGTGGATTCTGTTGTATCGGCCTTGACACTTTGGGCAGTTACCAAGCTAAATGCAACAAGATGCAACACAACATGGGACTTGACTGCTAAGTGAAACAGCTTACGAAACATTTACCAATTTGAAAAATCATGTTTAAGCAACCTGAAAGGTACAATTATGTAAACCCATGCTTTTAAATGTTCAAAACACAGATTTCTTTCTGGAAAGGAATTAACGTTTTGCTGTAACTTAAAACCTATAGAGTTACAAGTAAATCACCTCTTCAACGGTAAAGCCATGAATTCTTTGGCCTGGCTGGTAGCTTTCTGCAGCCTTCAATGCTGATGCCGAGGAATACAACCGATGTGATTTATGTCGCCCAAATATCTGCCACCTGGAAATGTTAAATGAAACACTATAAGTAACAATAACTACTAAGGAAAAACCATTGGAGTAAATAATGTATGAGGACTGTGCACATGTACATGTACATTAAATTTGCATAATAATCTCCACTCTGCTTTGTGCCTTCTACTAGCACTAAAGCCAGGGCAGTTCTTCACCATGCGCCATCCACCATTGTTCCCCCCCCCCTTCGGTTATCCCAAAAATCAGAATTCTTTCCACTACATTATGTCTTATGACTTTATGTATCACATAGTCTTATTATTTACCCCCCATTTTCTTCACTCTACTTTTCATCATTGAATCTTTTCCCTAGTCTAGTGACCTTGCATTGCCACAGTACAATTATTTAAGTACGGCCAAAGAACTGAACGATGCAGCTACCTATAGACTCGTCATGCTCTGACGCTCGCCAATGTTCTCTTGTTATTAAGTTAAATGTTATGTTGCGCCTTCTTAAGAATTAGCGCTCAATCTGGAAGATTTTTTTCAAAAATTGCGCAGAGATCCAGTCGCGCAATCATATGAACATGATGAGTAGGCGTGCGCATTCTTATAATTGTGCGAATCACAAGAAAGCACACAACATCGGCATCGCCGGACACTCATCATGCTAGCCCCATAAATGTGGCCAATTTACTGGACTACCTCCGTAAAGATAGGCCACACGTCCACATGTACAAAAACGTGTCGCACTTTGTCAAATTTTGATTTTCACATTTAGGCTTCGTTTGTAGGTTTTTTTTGCTTTAGAAGCATACTTACCCTCTTTATAGGCTAATCAGAAATAGCCCGACTGCGTCTGGCCGTACAGTACTATCGCAAGCTCTGTAGTACGGCCAGACCGCCAATGCTTCCCTACACGCTGAACTCTGATGTAGCGATTTTGCTACCGATTTTGATCAAGATTATCTTTTCATCCAGGACAGAAATTTCCAAAGTTAAGATTCCTAGTCGTAGAGGAACTCATACCTTTTTGAAAAAAAACGTTCTTTTATCCCAAAATCTTCATCCACCTGGCCAAAAGACGACATTCAGTCATCATCGCCCACGAAAATCGTCCCGAAAATTTTCCTCCATGCGATTTCAAAGTGGCGGCCGCATTGTAATGTATGCATTATGTGGGCGCGCTTGGGCAAGTTATGAACAGCATTGAATTTCGATACGTTTACAAACTTTCATGACGTTTACAAACACGAGGTCATGAACTGAATAATGCATATTCATAGCCTTACCCAAGTGCGCCCGCATAATGCATGTCTACAAGTAGGAACCTTAACTTTGGAAATTTCTGTCCTGGATGAAAAGATAAATCTCGATCAAATCGGTAGCAAAATCGCTACATCAGAGTTCAGCGTGTAGGGGAGCATTGGCAGTCTGGCCCTACTACAGAGCTTGCGATAGTACCGTACAGCCAGACGCAGTCAGGCTTAATCAGAAAGTGCTGCCTTTTTCAGATGTCTAATTTTTGTGAAATTTCATGTTGAAATTTTGATACGCAAATGTGTGCAAATGAATCTGGAAATTTCACGAAAAATAGACATCTGAAAAAGGCAGCACTTTCTGATTAGCCTATAAAGAGGGTAAGTATGCTTCTAAAGCAAAAAAACCCTACAAACTAAGCGTAAATGTGAAAATCAAAATTTGACAAAGTGCGACACGTTTTTGTACATGTGGACGTGTGGCCTATGTTTACGGAGGTCAGTCGTGGGGGGGGGGTCCTACTAAAGCGCGTCAACAATCGTCAACAAGCCTCAACGGTCGTCAACGAGCGTCAACAAATTTTGTATAGGCTTTTGAATATTAAAAACAGCTTTATATGGTAGAAAAAGCAATAAAGAACATCTTCTGCATATCAATTAAAGTTAGAATTATTCTAAAACTTGGTTTTTTGAATGCAAAATGTACGACAAATTTTTCGATAAATGTTGGCCGCCATCTTGTTTATGTGTAGCTAGCCGTACTATGCATGCGTGAAGTGTACAGAGCCATACTACGCATGCGCGAAGTCTACTAGCGCCATCCAAACAAGATGGTGGCCAACTTTTATCGACAAATTCGGCCTACATTTCGCGTTCAAAAACCAAGTTTTAAAATAATTTTAACTTTAATTGATATGCAGAAGATGTTCTTTATTGCTTTTTCTACCATATAAGCTGTTTTTAATGATCAAAAGCCTATACAAAATTTGTTGATGCTCGTTGACGACCGTTGACGCTTCTTGACGCTTCTTGACGCTTGTTGACTCACTTTAGTAGGACCGATCGAGTAAACTGGCCACATTCATGACATTTATGGGGCTATCGTTCAAGTATCGTTCTAGCCCCATAAATGTGGCCTATTTACTGGACTGCCTCCGTAAACATCCACATGTACAAAAACGTGTCTCACTTTGCCAAATTTTGATTTTCACATTTAGGCTTACTTTGTAGGTTTTTTTTGCTTTAGAAGCATTCCCACCCTCTTTATACGCTAATCAGAAAGTGCTGCCTTTTTCAGGTGAAATTTCATGTTGAAATTTTGATACGCAAACGTGTGCAAATGTATCTAGAAATTTCACGAAAAATGGACATCTGAAAAAGGCAGCACTTTCTGATTAGCCTATAGAGGGTGAGTATGCTTCTAAAGCAAAAAAAACCTACAAATACAATACAAACTAAGCCTAAATGTGAAAATCAAAATTTGGCAAAGTGCGACACTTTTTGTACATTTTTTGTGGATGTGTGGCCTATGTTAACGGAGGCAGTCCAGTAAATAGGCCACATTTATGGGGCTAGTAATATGGTTCATGCATGTCATGCGTACTCCTAGATGAGGCTCCACGTAGTGTGTGGAGGGGTGTCGGACGCTTCGCCCCATTTCCACGTCGCCCCATGTCACTTCGCCCCATCCCCGCTTCGCCCCATCCCCGCTTCGCCCCATCCCCGCTTCGCCCCATCCCCACTTCGCCCCATCCCCACTTCGCCCCATCCCCACTTCGCCCCATCCCCACTTCGCCCCATGTAGATTGGTTCCTCCAACAGTGTAATTAGGATGTCAAAGGTATTGTCGTTCTCTATAAGTATAAGTGGGAGATGGGTTGGTATAGCCGGGTTGGGAACAAAGCTGTGGTGGGGCGAAGTGGAAATGGGGCGAAGTGGTTAGGGGCGAAGTGACATGGGGCGACGTGGAAATGGGGCGAAGTGTCCGAATTCGTGTGGAGCCTCACTCATACTAATGGTAATGTCATGCGTGTCTGTCATGACGTACATTAGACCCGTGAACGTGGCGTTGTATACAACGCCACGTTCTTGTTTCATTTCGAACCTGGCGAAATCGATCCGACATACATAATCCGTATGGGTGTTGAGTACTCACCTAGAAATCTAAATTTGCCCGTCCGATTGTTTCGGCTGTGTAATTTCGACGAAATTTGCCCATCAGTAAAGACCCATACGAACGTGTAGAAATTAGATTTTAACCTGACCCTGACAAATAACCCCGGACGCGTCTGAGTCGCTTGGACAGATTGACGGCTGTTTCATGTCGCAACCCCGAAAAAAAAAACCCCGCAGACGATTGGCTGCTCGGCTCATCTCGTGTACAGTACATGTACGTGTGTGCACACACGTACACACGCGGCCGGGCGCACGTGCGACCGCGTGCGGTACGGTGCGGTGAGAGAGGAAAGGACTTGAAACTTGTCTAAAACGATGTCTGTTTTAGCTGCGACAGTAAACAGCCGTCGAATCATACGAAAATAAAACGCAATGCGCATGCGTCAGTTGGGAGAAAATGGCAGCTAGCAGTAGCGGACGGACTTCATGAACCGGGGCCAGAATTTTCCTCAATTTCAGTCAAATGCAAGTTTTGATGTACAAATAGAATTCAAGACAGCTTCATATGTGAGTACTTATTACATGGGCAAAATAACGTCCAGTGTGTGTAACGGAGGGAGTCAGAGGGACACGTTCGCCAGGTTCGAAATGACATAAGAACGTGGCGTAGTTTACAAGCCACGTTCACGGGTCTAGACGTACATTAGCCCGACTGCGTCTGGCCGTACAGTACTATCCCAAGCTCTGTAGTACGTACTACAGAGCTTGCGATAGTACTGTACGGCCAGACGCAGTCGTACTACAGAGCTTGGGATAGTACTGTACGGCCAGACGCAGTCGGGCTAGACGTACATATACCTTGTGCTGCATATTAATCCAGGGGAGATCCCTCGAACCCGCTGCATTCTGCTTCGAAGTTAAAGCCACTGGTTTGCGCTAAATCATGTTTTTAGTGACACAAACCACATGTTTTTTTCAGCCGCACTAATCAGATAACCAAACTAAACTTAGCCGCGTTATGGGCCCAAAACCTAGCCGCGTTCTTAGCCGCGTTCTTAGCCGCGTTCTCAACCGCGGTATCAAAATCTCAAACACATACAGTAAAAGGTGGTTGCCTCTCTGTTTGTAATGAAAGGATTTCTTGGACTTTCCCAACGAAATGTTAAAGTTATACGATAAATGTGCTATTTTTTATGCTTTCATCTAACCGAACCTTCAATTGGGCACGTCATATTTTGGAGGGGGCCAATTCGGTCCACTAATTAGCTGTTAATTAAGGCCCTAATGAGGAGTCTCCATTTTCCACTCTAAAAGTGCACAAAAGGGAATGCTGCTGACCTATAACACCCCTTTAAAACAAAATGTACCCCACACAGTTTCCTAATTTTGAATTTTTATTGCATAATCCATTTCATCCATCTACTGGGAAGATCAAATAGATGGATCCTTTCATTTCCTTTCATTATCCTTTCATTACAAACAGAGAGGCAACCACCTTTTACTGTATGTTTTGAGATTTTGATACCGCGGTTGAGAACGCGGCTAAGAACGCGGCTAAGAACGCGGCTAGGTTTTGGGCCCATAACGCGGCTAAGTTTACTTTGGTAATCAGATAATACACACTAGCGGGATGCCGCGCTTCGCGCGGCACCCGCTAGATGGGTGGAGTTGACTGTTTCGTAATAATTACCGTATACAGTGAAATCTCGATAATTTAAACTCCAATAACTCCAAACAACTGTTAAGTCAAATAAAGAATCAGACGCTCTGCTGCAGGCGAGCCTATTTGGACTCGCCATCAGTCTCACCTAAGTTGTATGTGCGTTTAGCAACGTGCGCGCACATAACATTTCCTGCGGAGATTGTGCGAGGGTCCAGGACATATTGTCAATATAGGGGAAGGGGCTATCTAGGGTGAAGGGTGCTAGTCGGAACGCCCAATTTCCGTACAACCCGTCAACCATGTCACAAATATTTCCGGGGATGGGGAGAAATATTTCCAGGGACGGGGAGAAATGGTTTTTGTTATAGAGGGGAGATGGTGATATTGAGATCGCTGATATTGTGGAGGTTTATGTTTGTGCTGGGATTTATACCGTTTAAATGTTGTTTTAAATTGCGCACCGATTAGGAAGGTCTTGCTGTCAACAGTTGAATGAAATTAAGTATTTATTGTCGACGATTGTCTCATGCGATGTCTCATTACATGTATATAAAGCTCATAACTAATGTTTGTGCTGGAATATTTTCCAGTCAAATTGAACATTGATTTTTAAGGTGCCAAACCATAAAGGACGTATACACCAACTGTACAATTAGGTAATTTAGATGAAACGCGGTTTGATCTTGCCTTTACAACGTCGTATTCATCGTTCTCACTACAGAGGAGAGGAGGGGAAGCCAGTGGGGGTGGGGGTTGGATATTGTGTGGCCTATTTACTTGGGCGTCGCCAGGATTTGTGTTCTAGAGGGGGCAAAACATATTTTTGCCAAAAAAAATGCCTGTTTTTCTCAACACATTCTCCATTTATCAGTTTTAGAGGAAGGCAGGGACATTTAGCCCCCCCAACTCATTAAATTTAAAATTAAACACATTTTTCCCCCTTTTTTTTTCTATTCCCGGGGGGGGGGGGGGGGGGGGGGCAAGTGCCCGGGCCAATTAGGAAGGGGAAAGGGCGACGGGGCACTGTCTGGAGTCGCGGAGGCGCGGAGTCGGGGAGTCGCAGAGTCACTTTTAATTGGGCGGGCCAATTAGGAAGGGGGAGGGGCGACGGGGCACTGTCTGGAGTCGCGGAGGCGCGGAGTCGCGGAGTCGCAGAGTCGCTTTAATTGGGCGCGCAAATTAGGAAGGGGGGGGGGGGAGGGCGACGGGGCACTGTCTCTCAGTGGTGGAGGCGCGGAGTCGCGGAGTCGCAGAGACGCGCACCGATAGAGGCGCAATTTTCTGCGGCTCCACGACTCCACGATCGATTTTCAGAGGTAGGTCGACTGCGGTTCCACGCCCACGCAGCCACGTACGGTACGGGGCGCGGATGTAGAGTAAAGTGGCCCTGCATTCTATAGTTGTACCTGAAATATGATACTGCATGTTGTCTCGATAAGATCGTAACAGTTTGATTTCAAAAATCGTGTTTTCGTAACACACGCCGTGCTCGCGCTGCTACGAATTGACTCTGTTTTTACCCCAGACACCGCATACAAAAACAAACGCTAATGTGTAACGCATCTCCTCAGGCAACAGACTGTTCCTTATTTGCATACGTGTGGAAAAATCTTGCACATGCAAATGATCCAATACCAGGGTGAGAGAGCAGGTAGTGGTGGGCGCGTACTGCTCGACACCCTGGGGACGAGGTTGATGGAGATCAACGCTCGTACCCGACCCCGCCCTGCAAACAGGACGCTGGGATACTCTGATAAATTCACGCTCTGATTGGTTGGATTTTGCGTGACCAGTGACCTGCGCGTCATCAAGGTCATGACTCTGCAAGGTTTGAAACGGCCGTTAAGACTGATTCATTACTCTTTTGTTCCAGTTTAGGCAAAAAAAGTCTCCGGTTTCTGGTATGCGCGCGCGTCGCCGTAGCCATGCGCGTCGGCAAAATGAAAGGTTTTTTTTAAATGAAAGATGATGTCTCAAAACCGCCAAACTCACTGGTTTGACTGGAATCCTGCTGCTGCACAATTTTAACGTGTTTTTAGATGGGGTTATGATCGAGAATAAGCTTTATGTGGCCTCTCTGGTCTCCCATAATATTTTGCACTGAGTTTAGTCGGGCACCATTTGCAGTCATCAGCCGGATTTGAAGCAAAAAAACAGGTAAAAAAAAAAAAGCCGCGTCGCCGCACCACTTTTTGGGCAAGCTCCATAGTCTGGTTCCCAGACCTGACAATTATTCCCGACGCTCACGTCTTAAATTGTAGGTCAGGCCAACCTCGTCCCAGGGTGTCGAGCAGTACGCGCCCACCACTACCTGCTCTCTCTTTACTATTAATGGCCCTTTTTCAAAGCGCGGCTTCGTTTCCGCCTTTATAACTTGTAGCTTTTAATGTTCTGTTTAAATCTTTAAATAAATCACTTGCTTCGTAATATCATACAGTTATGATAATACAGTTTGATGTTTTTTGTAAGATAACATTGAGTAAAGTTGATCTGGAATCTTCAAAATTAGGGAACCAAATAGCACTGTTAGCAGGCGGAGCCGAATGAAGACCGAGTTTTGGAAAATCTCGGTAACGGTCGTCAAATTCAAAATTGTACATGACGCAGCAAAAAAGTTCGCCCGTACGATCCAAGTATATTTGATGCACAAAATCGTCGTTGAATTTCAAGTTTTCTAAATGAAAACAATGAATATTAATTATCAACTTATTTAAAATAAAATTAATAAGCAATTAGCAGTTAATTAAACCTATATTATATACTCGGAAATACTCGGGCGCTATCCGATTGTCGACGAAACGACTTCGGCAAACTCCGGAAATTTTCGGAAAAAGGAGGAATTCCTCCCGTTTTAGGTCACGTGACGTAAATTGTAATACATTGTATTACCGGAGGCTACCGGACCTAAGATTCATCAAGAATAGTCGGAATCTTTTGGTCTGGGAACCAGACTACAAGCTCCATACCAAAACCGGAGACTTTTTTTTTTTGGCCTTAGAGATGTTTTTTTCTCGTTGAAAAGTGTAATAATGTAGGACATTCTGTAAAACGTAATCTGTGTTGTAAATTTACAATTCCCTGCACTTGCTCAGTCTCCGTTTCGAATCACGAACGGTCGGATTGCATTGTGATGCGAACGCTCAAAATTTTGTCCACATGGTCCTCAATGAACACAGAAATCACATCCGGTATGGAATGTGCGCAATTCTATGGGAAGTTTTCGGATAGCACTTGCGCACATTGTCTAACTGCGGTCTTGAACAGCTGCAGCCAGATGCTTTTACATAAAGGTCATAGGCCATTTCCTTCACAAGAATACAAACCATAGAGCTGTACAATATTAACATGTATAGTACAGGCCAAAAAAAAAAGTCACCGGTTTCTGGCTAGTCTGGTTCCCCGACCTGACAATTTCCCCCGACGTCTACACACGTCTAAATTGTAGGTCAGGCAGCCTCCGTGGCTAAAAATAAACATGACGACATTGACGGCCCTTTTTAAAAGCTCGGCTTCGTTTCCGATTTCACTTTATCACATAAAGCTTTTAATGTTCCAATCATTTAAAAAAAAAATCACTTGCTTCATATATCATACAGTTATGATATACAGTTTAATACTTCTGTAAGAAAACATTGACTAATTTTGACCTGGAATCTTCAAAGTTAGAAACCCAAACAGCACTGTAAGCAGGCGGAGCCGAACTGAGACCACGCCGAGTTTTGGAAAATGCCGGTAACGGTCGTCAAATTTAAACTAGTGCATGACGCAGCAAAAAGTTCGCCCCTCGTATACGATCCGAGTGCAAAATCGTCGTTGAATTTCAAGTTTTCTAAATAAAAGCAATGGATATTAATTATTAACTAGTTTTTTAAAGTTTTTAATAAGCAATTAGCAGTTAATAAAACCTATATTATACTCGGAAATCCTCGGACACTATCCGATAGTCGACGAAATGAATTCGGCAAACTTCGGACATTTTCGGAAAAAGGAGGAATTCCTCCCGTTTTAGTCACGTGATGTAAATTGTAATACATTGTATTACCGGAGGCTACCCAACCTCGTCCCCAGGGTGTCAAGCAGTACGCGCCCACCACTACCTGCTCTCTCACCCTGGTATTGGATCATTTGCATGTGCAAGATTTTTGCACACGTATGCAAATGAGGAACAGTCTGGTGCCTGGATATGCGTTACACATTAGCGTTTGTTTTTGTATGCGGTGTCTGGGGTAAAAACAGAGTCAATTCGTAGCAGCGCGAGCATGGCGTGAGTTACGAAAACACGATTTTTTAAATCAAACTGTTACGATCTTATCGAGACAACATGCAGTATCATATTTCACATTAATATGAGCAAATTGGAAAGGAAATTAGTATTTTCGAGAAGGCGTGGACGAATGATCGCGAAAACACGTACTGCACGTTGTGAATATATAGCACCAAGTACACGATAAAAATCCATTACTAGCTAATTGCGGTATCCAATCAGGATACAGGAAGAAAGTTTCCTATCCAGGGTTTACTATTGGAAAACGCGGTTGGAAATAAAGTAAGCACTGGGGACGAGGTTGGAGGCTACCTGACCTAAGATTCATCAGGAATAGTCGGAATCTTTTGGTCTGGGAACCAGACTAG
>NW_024037073.1:5749018-5966518 GCF_015706575.1 Patiria miniata
GCTCTGTTTCATCTAAAATGGAGTCAGGGAACCAGACTACAGGAAAATGATTGTGTTTCTTGTTTTTTTTTCATCATCTACGAAAACCCAAAACGTCAAAAAAGTCAGTGTGTAACAATATTTGCTATATATTACCAACCCCCCAAATCCATCCATTTCTGAAAATTACGGCAAAAGCAAATGATGTATATTCCCTTTAAAGTGCGGAATTCTGTGGTTAGCAGAGCCATGGAATTGAAGGCAGGTCTCACCCCAAGCACTGTATGCCGTGTAGTCCCCGTTAGCCGGTACACATACCGCGCTGGGGTGCACCAGGCTGTACTGCACCTCATGACTATTCTCAGTCTCAATCCATCGCCCCTGGACGTAGGACAGCTGTCTGGCCTCGGCCAAATCAGCCACAAGCCGGTCACTCTCTTCCTCTGCATCTGCTGGTCTACTGTCCCTTTTGGGGAAAAGATATCAAATTTATTTTTAAAAAAATCTTGGTTTATTTCAACGTTGCATCAACTGAAGTAAGTATCCAACACAGCTGGAAAGCAGACTTGGGGAAATTGATATGGGTCATTCTATGAATTTTGGGTCCTCTTTCCTGTTACATCTGACACGCACTCCTTAATGCAATCATCCTCCAAGAGTGATTATGAACACCCAAACTAACGAACAAGCAAATATAAAATTGTTTAAAGTCATTCTTAATGATGCTTGAATGACAAATTGCAAATTACCAAGGTAACAGGGACAGAAAAAAATTACTATACCTCGTACATATTCATGATCGAGAGCCGAACTCTCACTGGTCAATTCACCATCACGTGCCAGATGTTATTTTTGCTGTTTACCAAGTGTGCGCGCAAGGATTCACGCACAGAGTAAATACGCATGCGTAGTAGACTGTTGCACGGCTTACCCGTGCGACAGTCTACTATGCATGCGCTTTACAAAGCAATCGTGGAACTGTCGCAGGGGTGTAGTATGCATTCGCGAACACCGCCCAAACGAGCTACACATGAAGAGATGGTTAAGGTTGCACGGCGAGTTATTTTTTAAAGATGCCTCCTGTACAAAAGAATGTTTTACACAAACTACTATATTTACAGCTGCACTGTATGGTAAACGAACTGAACTAGTGAAGTTGTGATTCTTTCGGTGAACTGGACAAGTTTTCCAACAAAAATATTGTTTGAGGTTCCTTCATTAAAAAAACAAACAAATCGGCGCTGAATATGTATGAGGTATAGTAAAACAAATATAACATGGTTTAATTCGGGTGGACAGTCGATATTCGCTCCCCTCGGTATTGGAAGTTGACAAACTAGTTCCTTCGGTTTTGCCTCGGGAACTAGTTTGTCAGCTTCCAATACCTCGGGGAGTTAATATCGACTGTCCACCCTCAAACCATGTTATATTTGTATAATGTCCCACTCTGGGCCTAAAATTTACTGACTGACCCATATACATCTTTTAAAAAAATAGAAAAAAAGAACAAATGCAAAAATAATCTATATTTGAAAAATCCAGTAAAATATATTATTCATGCTGAAAGAAAAAATCTGATATTTGTGAAGTGCAGAAAACTAGCAGGGTTGTAAGGCACACCACTCAGGACTAAATGTGCACATAGACGATTCCAAAAGAAGACAAAGGACTTGGATTTCACACTCAGGTTTCGACTCTCTCTCTCTGTTGGTAATCAACACTCATCCATGGTTTCGACTTCAAACTGACTATCCCTAAACTCCATTCAACTTGCCAAGCAGAACTCAAAACGAACAATTCAGTGACCCCTTGGGCCAAACACTTCAAACCACTGTTAAAAAAAATCCAAATCAACTGTAACATTCCTCACACTACACAGTCATGGCCTAAAAACCAAGTATCTCGAATTCAGCATTTTGCGACCCAAATCAGAGCGTGTAGTACAGCAGATAGGTAGTGGAATTGTGCCCTTGATGATACACGCATGGCACTTGGCACACAGTCAGAGTATGTCATGACAAAGATATTTGGCTAAAGGGGGATCGCAGATTTGTCCTTTGAAACTATATAGGGTTGCCGACCAGTAAATAAACTTCCATAGACCCCAATGGTAAATGCTCCCACTTCAGAAATTCGGGAAAAATACTCACAACTCTCCAAGGTGTTCGGGACACACATCAGATTAAAGCTTATTTCATCATCTTTCATTTTCTTTTCAATTTTCGGGGGGGGGGGGGGGGGGGGTCAACTGATGACTTTTAGGAGAAATTTCCATCCGAAGATGATCACCCCTGAAAATAGTCCTGAAGCCCATCGCCATTTTGAAAAACGATGCCTACACTCCATTGCAAAATAGAGCGCTTTAAGGGCCCCAATTTCATCCAAATTGAACGGAACTACAAGTTCACAGTCCTGTGCACGGCTTCCACCCATATTTTTTACAAACCCTCAAGTTCATGGTCCACAGCATGCTCAAATACTGAAGATTTTGAGGGCATGCAAATCGTGATTTAGCCAGCGTAGGCAATTTCGGACCGATTTACTGGTCTGCAACCATAGGTACATGTAGAATAGCAAGCAATGGTGACCATTTTGAAATTTTGAAAATTGTTAATCTACCTTTATTTTTTCAAAGGACAAAACTGCGATGGCCCTATAGCCACCTTTCTTAAGACATATTCTGACTGTGTGCCAAACGCCATGCTTGTATCATCAACGGCACAATTCTCTCAAATATTTCTCCTATCTTACCCAGTGTGGATCTCATTGATTGTGAAGATGTAGGTGGTCAGCTGATTCACATTGCTTCTCCTCAATTCAGACAACCTCTTTTCACAACCAGCAAGCTCAGCTTGCCGACTGCCTAATACAGTTTTGCCATGATCTACAAATGCAATCAAAATGAAGCGTTATATGAAGCAAATTACAAAAGAAACTTATCTCATAAATCAATATTAGGTTTTGCCCTTCACCGACGTACAAACACTGTATTCTCAGTGTGTTACCTCCCGAGTGAAAGTTGGAAAAAATCACTCGGGTGGGACTCGAACCCACGACCTCCTGCTTTCTAGGGCAAAACCTAATTGTTTTACATCAGCCCAACGCAAACATTTCATCTTATGAATAGTGCAGACGTATTACCACTCGACCACCGAGTGATTTTTCCAACTTTCACTCGGGAGGTAACACGCTGAGTATACAGTGTTTATACGTCGGTGAAGGGAAAAACCTTATATTGATTTACATCCCCCGACGCAAAAAAAATTCCATCTTATGAATTATCTCATAAAATTTGGAGAAAAATTCACAGGCAACAATTTATTTTATGCAACGCCTGAATAAAACCCCTTCATCTGATTGGTAGGTCATTGATCACATGTCATTAAATTTATCGTCCCAACCCACAGCCTGGCCGAACCACCCAAAAAAGTTCTATTCCGCAGTAAATAGAAGTTTCATTGCACGGTCATACTATTGGTGACTCGGACCAATCAGATGATGAGGATTTATTCAAAAACAAACAATGAATGTTTCACATTCGTGCAATGGAAAGAATAGCGTCATTCAGTTCGCCATGTGGAATGGAACATTCCATCTGTCACCTAATGAAATTATTCTTACCATTGCACTCATAAACAATATTTATTTCTGTTCGATTCCTGCCCTGGTCCACATGTGGATTGGATTTCAGTCCCTACATGATTCAGTGAGTTTTCCCAAGAATTTCCTTCTGGGGATTTCCTCCCATGTCTAAAATGGTAATTTCTTCATTTTCTCCTCTCTGTAGGTTTTTTCAGGCTTGCTACAGTGCCCAGGGCGCTTTTGAGGAATCCTTGGTTTCATTACCAGAAATAAAAAACAATAATGACAACTATCATCAATACACTTAAAAACTTCTAAAAGTCTGGACAACTTTTCTCCTACCTATGCACTTGGTGGTGCGTTCTAGCTTGATCATATGGTTTCTTGCTGTGGTCACCTTGTCTTTGATCTTTGCACTTTGTGATGTCTTGGAAGCTTTATCTGGAGAAAAATTCAAAGGTAGAGTTTCTCAAATTTCTCTTCTACAATGACTGAGGTACATTCAATACAACATACTTCGTTGTTCTTTAAACCCTTCCTTTCACAAATCTACCAAAATCCTAAAATCAGATTTTGCGGGATTTTGGTGGCTTGAGGAATGTAAATATCGCTATCACCTGTGCTTTACATTGGGTTTGATGTCCAATTTTGTGAAGAATATATGTGATGCGATCAAGCTAAACGAGTCGTTTGTCGGGAACTTTCATTTGGAGATACAGGCCAAAATAGGGCCACTTCATCACATCACTTCAACACATCTCTATGTGTTCCAACTGCCATAATTTTTGAACTAAAGATGATATCAGCATGCGATTTTCACAGCAGTAATACTGACATTGTGCTCTATTCAAATCTGTAAAAAAAAAAAAAAAAATTAACTGGGTCGACAAACAACTCATTTAGCTTGATCGCATCACATATTGATAATCCTGTGAAAACGAACAGATTCTCTGTTTAAACACATATTTATAGGAAAGAGGATTACCATAATTTCCTTGAAATGATAAAGACCAAACCATCATGCTTAATAGAAACCTATGTTTTACAATGAGATAAATGAAGATCTGCATTTTCACACTTTTCTCCAAAAGGACATCTACCGAGATGAAATTTTGACAGGTTAGTTTTTAATAACCTGCTTCAGATTTATGTATTGCTCCTTGAATCTGCAAAAACACACATTCCTTTTGAAAATGGTGTCCATTACAAATATACCTATAAATTTGTCCCTTTGCCAGTACAATGAAACATCAATGGCCCCCCAAAAAATCTCCTTCAAGCAACAAAATTACTGACAAATGCTATTCTGGTCATTTTAAGGGTCCATGCAATGAATTTTTCTTAGAAACATATTCTGTGCAACTTTCTCCTCCGTTAAAAATGCATGAAAACTATTTGACATCCAGTTTTGGTTAATTTTATTGAAAAGTGCACTTCTTTAAACATTCAAAATTGTCCATGCTTTTCCGGACAACTGAGGGGGCTGTTACTGTGATGTCATTTCAGGATGGCACTGTTCAGTTTAGGGGGTTTGTGTTCAAATTGTGAACACAAAAATTTGCTCATTTAAGACATTTGTGAGAAATGTTTGCTCATTGGCTTACTGCCATGTACTGACACAACAACGAATCACCAAGAAAACAAAATTGCGATAGCAATATATCCAACATTCTGGCAACTTGTGGTGCTGAAACAACTGTAACATTGAGGTTTCTGCCTGAAATGACATCACACTTTTGCTCATGAATACGGAAATTTGCATCAGTATAACAACCAAAAAGACACCACATTACCCTTGAAAATAAAGTTAAATGGAATACAAAGGTGCATTTTCAAGGATTGCATTAACAGAAATTACATTTAAAGAAATAACGTTACTTTAATAACTGACACTAACTTACCAGCTAAGCATCTTTCTTTGCTTTCTTCCAAAGCTTTCTGCATCAACTCTAATCGATCCTTTAACATTGAGATCTCCCATTTCTGAGCATAAAAAAACATATCATTAAAAAATCAATTCAAGAATGCTATTTATCCTATTTGTAAATATATACATTTTTCTCCCAAACATTTTTTGGATGGAATGTTAAATAAACCAATTTTCAGCAATTTTGTAAATGCATGTGTCATTTTTGCAAAGAACTTTTTGTTGTGGGCTGGTACTTTTTAGTGCATCTGTTTTTACCTTGGCTGCAATGGAGACTGCTCTGTCTAACTTCTTGGAAACTCTGCAAAACAAAATTTGAAATGATTCTTAAATCATTTTTCCCATTCAAAACACCAAAATGCCATTTGTTAAATATGTCATGACGCTTTCATTTTTGAAGAATATGTGTTGATTCAAATTTCACATAAATGTCAAGCACTTACTAGTTCAGTGTGACTTCATTGTCAAAGTTTACTTAGAAAATATAACGATTCCCTCTTATTTTTTGACATAAAAATACTATTCATAAAATATCAAACTGTCATCATCATTAAGCTCACTAAAATAACTTCAAAACCTGCTAAAAAGGTCAACTCCGAAAGAGACTTTGGAAAACTTGTCTTACAATTTGTTTTTACAATTATTCAGGTACATCATCACTTTGATTGTTGTTTAAAGTGGTGAAAATTGTGCAGACTACAGAAGTCCTATTTATTAACAATTTCACAAATTAATAAGAAAATATGCAATGACAGTTTAACATGACTCCTCAGGTTTCTGGCAACTTACTTCTCAAAGATGTCTAATCTCTCTTTTCTTAAATGATGCAGGCGGTGTAACTTGTCCGAGAACCTGCAGAACAATATTTGACTTTATTCACCATCGCAATCACCTGTAAAATTAAATACTTCTCATCTACAATTATCATAATATGTCTTTTACTCTGTAAAACTAAAAAATAAGCCAGCACGAAATAGCCCAATTCCTAAAAAATCTGATGTAACATGTTTGCCAGCAAGTTGCCACATAACTTCAAAATGGAATGGAGATTAAACCATGGAGCTATAACATAGGCCCTAATCGCATATTTGGAACAGTAAAATTGTAAAAGTCATAAAACAATTTTATTAAATAATTGTCCAATGTTGTTAATTTTTACAATATTTGTGACGCCTCATAACTCCACGACAGCCACATTCTCTCCTCAAACTGAACTAAAATACTTCCATTGAGTACAGTACACGATGATGCAACCATTCCTCCATGATGCAACTATCATTGAAAATTGGGCTGTGGTCATAGGCCTACCGCGTTTCGTACTGTACACAAACATTGCTATGACTGATTACCTTTCTGAATTCTTGCCGAATCCACAGCTGTTGGAGTGCACAAAATCCCCCTTTTCCACGCACTTCTGACATGTAAAGGGCTTCTTCGTTCGTTCACAAAGTGGACAGCGTTCTACAGCAATAAGCAGACCGCCAAACGGAGGAGCAATTATGGGGAATTCGTTCTGAAAGTTTTCTGCTTTCTCTCCGCTGTCAAAGCCGTCCATCGCGAGTGTCATCGGCTGTTTATTTTTATCGATGATTTTTGTCACTTACAAAGCCGCGTGCTTCCCTGACTTCTTTTCAGAAAGCGCGCTTAGAGTATCGAGAAAGGGCTATCTTGGTATAATTCTGGAGAACCTGACTAAAAAAGAGCTGAGCACTCGAACTCGAATCTGCGTGCAGCTTCATGCATGGTGAACGTGAATGCTACTTTACACAACCATCATTTTCTGAATTAAGATGTTTTACCATGTAAGTATGACTTTGTTATAATTATAAATTCCGATGGGGCACTGTTACTGCAAGCAAAGAGGCAACTTGCGTTGTATCAACAGCCGCAAATAGGTTAAACAATTGTAAACGGTAATGACACTTTGACAGGCTGCCAAAGTCGTGTATTTCAGACATGAATTAAAATTTACGCAGTGGCTATCAACCATCATTACGGCAGTCAACCGTCTGGTCTGGTTTCCTGACGTGACCTGGCAATATTCAACCTTGGGATCTTTGGCTCTCCAGTCTTGGAAACAGAGTATCAACCGAATGGTTCTGGGACTTTATTTCCCTTTAAAAAATCCTCGGCTCTAAAGCCAAGGATCGCTGAGGAAAAACATTAAATGTAACATTAGCGCCTACTTCAATAAAAAGTATGGTACAACTATAGAATGCAGGGCCACTACACTCCAGTGCCCTGTCACCCTCCCTTCCTTTGCTACGAAAAATAAAAATGGATATGGATGCTTCGTTCTCAATAAAATACCGCCGAGAATTGCGCCCTCTATCGGCGCGCGTCTCTGCGACTCCGCGCCTCCGTGACTCCAGTGCCCCGCGTCTCCGCGACTCCGCGTCTCCGTGTCTCCGTGCCCCGACACATTTACAAGCGCGCCCTCCCTTCTGATCATTGATGAGAAGACAAGTGCATTCGCTGTACTTAGCACTTTTTGCAGGTTTGCATATTATTATATTGTAGCCTATTACTCCTATCCTCACATCGCCGGCCTCAATCCACGCCTCCAAGCAGAAAAAAAACCCTTGCTCCGGCGTGGCCTTGCATTCTATAGTTGCTCCAAAAGTATGATTTGATCAAAAACATAAAATTAAACTAGGCCTTATTAAAAATTAACATTAATGATGGGCCTATCAATTGTTTCAACATATAACAACATTAAAAGACAAAAAAAAAGGGGGGGGGGAATAATTGTCGCACAGCGTGGCCGTGGATTTGATCCCGGGACCTTCGGTATGTGGTCCAACATTTAACAAATTGAGCTACCAAAGTGCTCTGAAAGGGCATTTATAAATGTGATATTGATTTACATTGGTGTCTTTGCAATGCCGTAACGATAGCAGTTGAAATTGCATTATGGCTGCCGTAACGATACTTTAACCTTGCAGACTTGTATGTTTACGTTTGTATTTTAATTCATATAGAATGAAGTGTCCTTACACCAGTCCTTAACTCAACGATGGTCAGTCATTCATGTCATTGTAAATGTTGAAGGGAGAAGGAAAAAAAATGGATGGAGAAACACTTCCAATTTTATTTTTTTTAATTCTTAGAATTTCAAATTTTACCATTTATACCGTTAATAAAGAAGTGGACCGTTGCACATGCATCAGACTTCATCTGTTTCCCCAAGGTTCAGAAAAGAAAAATCCTCCGAAGCCAGGAGTCAGACAGAAGTGTTATTTTGCAATGCCGTAACTACCTAGACGATAGGAATTGAAAATTTGTCAAGGTGGAAAGATTCCCATTTCTGGCCATCACTTATTTTTCCTTCAGTGACCTAGTATCAACCATCAGAAAGTGATAATAGGCCTATGTCCTTAAAAGTCAAATTTAGCAGGGAAAACATTGAAGTATTTACTGAGAAAACACTTAGAAATTTTCAGACCAGTCTCATGGGGTTTGTGCAAAGGTTGACAAGCGATGGCCAGATATGGGAATCGTTCCGTCACTGTTTCTGTAACTAAAACTTAGGCTAGTTAAAGTTTCAACAACTTCCAACAGACTTCATTCACAACCCACCAGAATGACGTCAAGACACTCCATTGTTTCCTGTGATTGTAGATTTACTGTTCACCCTCTTAATCAGTTTTGCTTTCACAAATATTCTTAAAATTTTTAATGAAGTGCATGCAAACTAAAGTTTTGGTTGACTTTCTTTCTACAGATATCTCTGGAACATGAGATCCTTCTCCATCCGAGGTACTTTGGGCCCAATCTGTTGAACACAGTCAAACAGAAGCTCTTCACAGAGGTGGAAGGAACATGCACTGGAAAGTAAGACAAATAAATGATGGTTTGGAATAAATTACTTGACTTACAACTATCATTTTGGTAGGTGAAAACAGAAGTGAATCTGTGCTTTTGCAGCAAATTGATATTTTATGTCAATTTGTAATTATGACAAACATTCAGAACAGGTATTTTGGCATTCACGCGTGATCAGTTGATGAAATTAAATTCACTGGACACCAGAGTTTGACCCTAACCCCCTAGACCTTTTCGCTAGGATGCATCATCAATTCGGGCGATTCACAATGCAGTGCGCCACCAAGAGTTTGCCATGGAGAGTTAATTTTTCCCAGTGCATTGTGGGAGATGGTCGACAAATTCGCAGGGCGGGACATTTGAAATTGTTAGTTTTTGCGGCCAGAAAGTTCGTAAGCGTATGATTCGGGTATCTGTTTGCCCTTTTCTTTTTGTTTTATCAATAGGGAGTTTTTTTGTAAGGCGGCAGAACGCTTTGCCCCATCTATAACAAATTAGCTCAAGTTTTCTACTGACACTCGTTCAAATGGGCCATGTTTTGTCGACCGTGACTTTGAAAAATGAACTCTCCGTGGCAAACTCTTGGTGGTGCACTGCATTGTGAATCGCCCCAAATTGTATAAAATCCTGCAACCATGTTGATTAAGACAATGGATACAGCCTCATTGAAATCCTCCTACAATCACAATGTTGATGCATTTGACATCCAGAAGCAGTACGGATGATATCTCATCGGATGAGGCCTAAATTGTGTATGGCTAAGAAAAAAACATGGAAGTTTCAGCATGCAATCTTGACACAATGTATCTTCCAAAATCAATGGGCACTAACAACAGGCAAACATCCTCAATGCTCCAAAATCCTCCCAAAAAGCGCCTGGTTGATTCTGGAAGATTGCACCATTGTAGCAAACAGGCACATCCTTACGGGAACAATTACTTATGGTAATTTTTATGAAAAGAAATGTAAGCCCAAACAGAACGCAGCTTTAGTTGTGTAAACTTACAAGTATCTGTGAGCCAGAAGAAAAGTCTTCATGACATGAATCATGTTTAATTCTTGTTCTCTCAGGTATGGCTTTGTGATAGCAGTGACAACAATAGACAACATTGGAGCTGGATTGATACTCCCCAGTCGTGGCTTTGTGCGCTATCCCATCAAGTATAAGGCCATCGTCTTCAGACCCTTCAAGGGAGAAGTGGTGGATGCAGTCGTCACACAAGTCAACAAGGTCAGACAACATCTGCTTTTGTAAAAAAATTAAGATTCATTTTTGCTGGTTCCAGATGAGCCAGCCAATAGTCCTCTTTGTACTTCACTGATGGGACTCACTAACAGACCCTCACTTGTGACTTGTGCCTGGTTGTTGGCTGATGAGAAGAGCCGGGCAGTGCAATTGTATAGGATTACCCCGTAATGGGCTAAATATGGCCTATTGTGTAGACCAGATGCATGGAAAGACTTCCAGTGAATAGCCATTCTGAATTAATTGAATAGAATTTTGTGCACTCTGGGACCAGCATGACCAGGCTTGCCTTGTTGGCTGGTGAAGAGAGCCGGGCAGTGCAGTTGTATAGGATTACCCCATAATGGGCTAAATCTGGCATAAAGTGCACACCAGATGCACCCACAGTGAATAGCCATTGTGATTCAATTCAATAGAATTTTGTGTCATGTTATTACCTCTGCCAAGGAGGTTATGTTTTCATCGGATTTGGTTAGTTTGTTGGCTGGTTTGTTGGTTGATTTGTTGATTGATTAATAACAAGATAACTCAAAAAGTTGTGGACGGATTTGGATGAAATTTTTTTTTTTTTAACGGGTGGTCCTTGGTACAAGTACAAATCTATTAGATTTTGGAAGTGATCCGGATGTGGGTTCTTGATGCAGGATTTTTAAAGAGGTTGTGGAATGCTCGAAGACATTTCCGTCATTTTTCGGGTATATGTAGCCTAAGGTGTGATGAAATAAAAACGACTATTGTTTCTGTCATAAAATGAGTACAAAAGGTACTTTTGAGAGCTGTTTTTGAAGTCCTGTCATGCCTTTTTCGACCCAAACGTGCAGTTTGTGTAAAAGTCGTCGTTGCGGGCAGCAAACAAAACACAGTAAATCGTGACGTAATAAACAGGACTCCCGATGCAGAGTAGCATACACGAGTCCTGTTTATTACGTCACGATTTGCTGTGTTTTGTTTGCTGCCCGCAACGACGACTTTTACACAAATTGCACGTTCGGGTCGAAACACGACCTGAAAAATAGCTCTCAAAAGTACCCTTTGTACTCATTGCATGACAGAAACAATAGTCGTTTTTATTTCGTCACACCTTAGGCTACATATACCCAAAAAAAGACAGAAATGTCTTCGAGCATTCCACAACCTCTTTCAAAGGATTCTTCACCATTTATGCGAGTATTTCTTTTGGGTGAACTGACAATATGGCAGGGAAATGCTTAGCCTTGGCGGAGGTTTGTGCTCTCTGCGTGCTTTCTAGTTTTTTTTTAATGCATCTTCAGTGTGATTTCCAGTGGATATTGTAACAACTTTTGTATTTCAATTGACAGGTTGGACTGTTTACGGAGATTGGTCCTCTGTCGTGTTTCATCTCAAAACATGTGAGTATTATGTCAAATGGGTCTCCATAAAGCAACTTCGAATGATGCGAAACTAGTTCTCTCTTTTCTTGAAGCATAACTGACATTCTTGTCCTGTTGAGTCACAATGATTCCACAAAATCCTTGATTTTTGGCAACGAAATCAAGAATTGTCCATCATTGCAAATTTCATCCCCAGCTTTGAAGACGTTTATATTTCTGCTGGGGCACTTGATTTTATCTGACAGACTTTTATCCCGATTCTTTTTTCTCCAGTCCATTCCAGCTGATATGGAGTTTGACCCTAACTCCATCCCGCCGTGCTACAAGACCAAAGATGAGGTAAACACTGAGACGGCACTTGAAAGGAACTTATAAAAGATCAGGAACTTATAAAAAAAACCATCTGTGCAGGTGGTTTTTAATAAAAGTGAAGAACTCCCAAACTTTTCTCACAGTGGCGTTTCATATTGTTTGAAATGTTACGGGACAAATGTGATGCGATCAAGCTATATGAGTCGTTTTTCGACCCTGGTAAAAAAAAAATGTTATTACTGATTTGAAAAGAGCACAATGTCAGCATTACTGCTGTGAAAACCGCATGCTGATACCATCTTTAGTTCAAAAATTATGGAAGTCAGAACACCTAGAGATGTGTTGAAGTGATGTGATGAAGTGGCCCTATTTTGGCCTGTATCTCCAAATAAATATTCCCGACAAACGACTCATTTAGCTTGATCGCATCACAAATTGCAGAGTTGGTTTTCAGGCCCTCCCAGTTTCAGAGCTTTTCCCATCACATGGAAAACTCAAAAATGTTGAAATTGTGTTTAAATTTAAAGATAGGGCAGATCATTTTTCATTTGTGCATATTTTTCTTTTGAAGTAACAAAAGTGCTCAAAATCTAAATAGGGGTGCTTAACAACTAACCTGATGAAGTTTTAGCTCAGTGAATGCTGTGTGTTTCGAGAAAACAATATTCTAGGATCTCGATTTCAAATCAAAAGTTGCCGCGTCATGTTTTGAATTGCGCCCGAAATCAGCATCCGAGACACATTTACATTCAGCCAATAACAGCTACGCAACAGCTACGCAATGTCATGCACTGAACCAATGAATAAATTTGCCGAATTACAAACCAACTGCTAACGGAAAATTCCAAAAATGCGTCACTTAACGTATCTTTGGAAATGGCCTTCTTTTATTGTTTTCTTCAAAATGACAGCATGCCAGAAAGAATAATTTCACTGGGAGATTGCCATTATTATCTTTAAAGCAGTAAGCTTTTCAAGCATAAATTTGGTCAGTTACTTTTTGGATAGCTGCAAATGATCTACTGTACCCTTAAGAATACTGGATCCCTGCTGTGATAGATTGGAGTTTTTAATCTAATCCAATATGATTTGCGTGTTTCATCACTGAATGTTAACATTGCTTGTGTTTACTTTTTGACACTGCAGGATATTGTAATACAACAGGACGATGAGATCAGACTCAAGATTGTTGGAACGAGAGTAGACGCATCAGACATAGTAGGTGTCATGTAATAACCCTAACGATCCCCAACCACCAAAACTCCAACACAGGGGTTTGGTGGAGTCCAGCTGTTTAGTGTCCATTTTAATAGCACAGGGTGTTGGAATTTGCAAGGATGAGGAAGGTCCCTAGTATATCACCCCAGTGAGTTAGGGTTGAACATTAGTTGTCAGCAATCATAGCCATTATTGTAGGTCTTGTCAATGCAGAAAATTTCTCTGGATAGGCTTTAAGTAATGAGAGCCAAAAATCTGTTTAGCTTTGTGATTCCTGGCAACCCTGTTTTTACTGGACCACTTGACTGGTTCCAGATCATTAGGTTTTCTGTTCTCTTTATTATAATCGGCACTGCAGTGATTTTACGAACTTTTTCTTTTGTTCTATCAACTTTAGTTTGCCATCGGTACACTCATGGATGATTACCTTGGTAAGTGTATTTTTAGCTTTAACATCTGCCATCATTAATCAAACTAATCTTGGCTATATGTCACAGTTCTTGTGATACTTTTATAAACACGTCTTGATAGTTATACAAGCTGAGCATTTTCTTCTTGTGAAACTGACTTCTTGAAGTGGAGTTTCCAAGTTTTCTCGCTTGACAAAGCCCTTGATGACGCTTTTGTATGGATCCACATGTCGAGCTTCTGCAACTTACATCAGTTATTTATTCAATGCTATTCTCGTCAGTAAACAAGTTTCTGGAGTGTATTATTTCTAGTCATTGAACTTGAGGTGATTGATTGAACTTCTTTTTTCCTCTCCACCAGGCCTCGTCAGCTAGTATGCAAGACACTCGGTAATGGACGGCCACTTATCTGAGTGGGGATATTTATGACACAAGCCACGGATTGGGATGCCATCAGATGTCGTGAGCTCCAATGCTCTCTTACCATGCGTAATACCGATGCCTCCATACACTGCAAGACTCATGTTGATATTTTATACCCTTCTGGGTGTGGATTTGCTAAATTTAGTGCCACGGAAAGAAACTTTAAGATAATGCAAGTTTTTCATTTCTGAATAAACATATACTATGGTGGTGTTCTACTTTTGTTGTGCTATTCACGCAGGTAGTCCAAGTACACTTAACAATACTTCTTGATCAAACGTGCTCCATTGTTGGTTTTAACACACTTCTAAAGTGACTGTCTCCCAATACCCAAGACCAACATTGTTATTGCTGTTATCATTTTGTGACAGTTTATGAAAAATTGAAATGACACAATTTGTTTTGAAAGCGGAGCACATTGACTTTACAAGCAAAATTTGTTTTGGAGGGTATAGCAAAGCAAGGGCTATTGCATGACCAGTAGATGGTGGTTTTCAACCACTTTGGAGAGCATAGTTGGTGGGACACACAGCGTGCACATTCTGGCTGCATACCTATGGCGCCAAGTGCATATTTTTATTAATTTATTCTGAATGTGCACAAATCCAAAGCATCTTTGCTTGAACCTGCACAACCGTGTCCTCAGCAATGCATTTGAATGTCCTTCCTAGTGGTCTTCCACTAACTCTCCATTTGCAACTGTTACTTGTGCACAGAGCCCATAGAACACCCCCTTTAACCAGTTCACGCCGGAGACCGTGTATACACGCACAAGTTTTGTGGTATTCGGAACAGATGACAGATAAACACGCAGGGAGCGAGGCCGGAAATATCTGTTGGTGACCCGCTCACAGCGAGCGAGGCCGGCAATATGAGTGTGCTGCCCGAGGGTGATGGCTTCAATCCACCTGGCTTGAGGTCGAGTGAAAAGTAATCCCGCGCCTCGTTCTGTTCTTGTCAATATAATCCCGGCGTGAACTGGTTAAAGTCGTAGGCATGGCATCATTTGTTTTAGTGGATACAATTTCTTGATGTGCCATTGTGAACTAAAACTATCCCATGTAAATAGCTTTTTTGATAAAACCCTGTATCATAGAATACGACCAGTAAAGAATAAAACAAAATGAAGAACACTTTCATTTGTATACTTGTGCTTTATTATACATATGGACTTATAAAATAAATATTTCCAACTTTATACAATTCACAATGGAGAAATATTTTGTGACAAAGTGCAGAATCTGTAAAACAGAAACACAAGTTGTTGTAATTCACCAAGTTTGAATTTATAATTCACAGTTCAAACCAGGTTGAATTGAGTTATTTTCAGTCTTACTACAGCATATTTATTAGACAAAATTATAACAATACACTTTAATGTTTGAGCCACCAAGCTAACCCTACCAAGTTCCATTCAGCTGTCTCAACCTAAGTACTCGTACTTCCCTCGTACCATCAAGAAGTGGAATACTTTACCTGACTGCATTGTCAAATCACCAAACATTGACAATTTTAAAATCGAACTGCACAAACTCATCTACATGTGCTGTTCAACCCATCCCCCGCACATGCGTGGCTTTTATGCTCAAAGAAGAGTCCAGCAGAAGACAAGCAGAAGCAGAAGTTGATAATGTTTTCCATCGGCCCACCATTTGTAATCATAATTATTGTCGGGAAGAATCCCACCACATGGTGGCATTGTTTTATTTCAGGCACCTCCCATTAGAAAGTAGTGGCAACCTTTGGCCATTTTATGTATTACATGGTTCAAGGCTGGGTTTTAGTTGGTTGTGCAATGGTCGTGTGACTGGCAAATTGATGTGTAATCATCTTCTAACGTGCCATTCACAGTTTTTGCTGAAGCATCGAAGAAAACGTTTCAACCAGAACATAAGCCCATGCCACTCATGGGAAGAATTTAGGTATTCAGGTAGAATTCAGGTAGAATTCAGGTAGAATTTCCACCGAGATCCCCAGACGTGACACCACTGGACTATTTCCTATGGGGTACAGTAAAAGAGAAGGGACAAGAAACAGAGGACCTTCAAGTGCAGAGACTGTCAAGAGATGTGCAAAGTCCATCGTAAATATATAGATTTAGATCAGGAGATGCTTCCGTCCGAAAGGGCATTTGGAGTGTTCTGGAAGGTCGAATCAGACACCCTTGGGTTCAACGCAAGTGTGAAGGAGAAGCCTCTCCACTGTTTAGCTACAGCGGTAGGCATGGGGTCGTCCTATCCTGTCTTCAGGCGACAAACCCCATGCCTACCGCTGTAGCTGAACAGTGGAGACGGTGGTTACTAGAGCTGCTGATGATAGAAAGGATTGGCGTATCACGATGTGTGAAACCTGTTTGTGGTGATGCCATTGTCGAGGCACAACTACACCACTTTGCTGATGCATCTGCATATACACTGCTCATTCCTGATGGCCTGAAGACAAAGCTTGCACCAATAAAGACGGCAACTATACCCCGATTGGAGCTTGCCGCTGCAGTAGTGGCTGTGAAGCTGGACAAGATGATCAAGCTCCACATGCAGATACCGTTTGCAGAGTCTGTCTTCTGGTCCGACAGCATGATCGTTCTTCAATACCTTAGAAATGAAGACAAGCAATTCCAGACCTTTGCCATGATCCACAATAGCTCCTCCCCAACCCAGTGGAGACATGTAGATTCAGCTTCAAACCCAGCTGACAACATCTCTAGGGGCATGACAGCCCAGTAACTCATTGATTGTGATCGCTGGTTCAATTTGCCACCCTTTCTACTGAAGGAAGGAGGTGCCTGGCCAGCTCAACCAGACTTCAAGTCTCTTCAGCTCCAAGAGGATGCAGAAGTAAAAAGAGAACCACAGGTGCACTCAACCAACACCACATCGACACCCAATCCAATTGACAACTTAATCGCTCGCTACTCGTCATGGCATGCACTGAAGGGAGCAGTTGCTTGGGTCTTTCGTGTAAAGAAGTTGTTGCACACGAGATGTTCTGAAGCTGCTTGACATGGATATTCTGGCTAGCAAATCACTATCGATTAAGGAGCTTCGACAAGCTGAAGCTGAAATTGTCCATTACAACCAACAGGCCACCTTCCATGAGGAGCAACTGAAAACTAATCGCTTTTGAAGGTTGTTGCCCATAAGCTCAAACAGCAGAATCCTGTGCGTCGGTGGACGCCTAACAAATGCCGACATATCAGGGGAGGCTAAACACCCATGGATACTACCAAATTAACACGGAGTAACAGATCTCATCATTGATCAATACCATCGTCAGTACGGGCATTCCAGAACTGAAAGAATCCTGGCCGAGCTTCGCCAGAGGTACTAGATCATCAAGGGGCGCGTCGCTGTCAAGCGCATTCTCCGCGGCTGCATAGCTTGCAAGAAGCGAAAGGCAGCCCCTGAAATTCAAATGATGGCAGATCTACCCAAAGATCGTCTTTGTCTCACTAATATATCCCAATGTATGATATTTGTTGTTTTTTTGTATATAATTTCTTTGTAATTTTCTGTAACTGTTTAAGCTGTTTATTGTGAGGCGCTGTGATCTTTGTAGAGCGCCATACAAATGCTTGGTATTATTATTATTATTACTATTAGATCGAGTGACACCTGGTACAGCGCCATTAACCGACGAAGGTGTCGACTTCTTTGGAGCCTTCCTGGTAAAGAGAGCAGGAAGCAAGGTGAAGAGATACGGATGCCTGTTCACCTGCCTCACTGGTAGATGGTTGTGTGCCTATGCGAGTAATCAATTTGGGAGGGGAAGATGTCTTACTGCAGCCACGAGCTTGCATTGGGGTGATGTACGAAGCCATTATAGAGAAAGAAGAATGCCCTGGTGTGACCCAAGCAAGTGACCGCGAGACGTCATAGTAGGTGAAGTTGGGGCACATGTAGAAGATCAGGCCAGTGTAGACAAGCTTCTTGAAACTCTTGATCTAGGGGACAGATACTTAGTTCACAGAGGAGAAGTCCCTTCAGTTTAAGGAGAAGCTGCAGAAACATATCAAGGCTTTCAGTCTGAATGACAGTGACTTTGGTTATTGCGACAAGATAAAACACACCATACCATTGACAGACACTACTCCCGTAAGATTGCCGCACCGGCACATCCAACCACAACTCCAACCAGAAGTGAGAGAACATCACTAGAAATGGTCAGATCAGGGCATAATTCGGCCCAGCAGTAGCCCTGATGCTTCGGCATTGGTGCTGGTTAAGAAAGAATGATGACAGTCTAAGATTATGCGTCGATTATAGACAACTGAATGCTAAAATACGTCAAGATGCTTACCCACTCCCTAGAATTGAGAAAGCTTTAGAGGCCCTGCATGGGTCCTGCTATTTCAGATCATTAGATCTAGCATCTGAGCCGGAACTGTGCATCATAGACTTCCCACAAGTCACAATGGCGAAATACCCGGAATTGCACTGAGATGTTCAAGACGGGCTCATGCTGGCAAGCTTGATGTAGGCAACAAGTTGACGGTATCAGTCAGCAACTACCCTAAAGCTCCCAAGACGCCCGAGATCTCCAAGACGCCTGAGAAGAAGTGCGGACCATGCCTGGAATTACACTCGTCTCCATATGACACGAGGCGTTTGGCTTTGCCACAAGGTGCAACATCCTTAACGAGAGTTCTCATACCCCAAGTTTTGCAATGATTCCAGGCCAATCCGATGAGGCAACAGGAAAACTTGTGAAGCGAAGGCGAATTTTTGACCTCTACATTGCGATTACCAGTATAGTGCAGATAAAGGTAAAATACAACTTATACTGATATTATGTGTTCATTGTTTGCTTGTTTGGAGGAAAGAATTAGAAATAAAGAAACAGGAATATTGGTGTCATTTGTGTCTTATTCTGTCTGTCCACTGAATTAAATTGAACTCCAGAAAATGCTACAGTATATTAAAAGATGGGGCACCAATTGGTGATAAGAGTTTCAGAAAATATCTGAGCCAGGAACAGGACGGATTTGAACAACATGCAAGGCGGTTGCAGAATGTGTTTGGATCACAATGATTGATACGTATACTATAATGATTAAGGATGTACTTAAGTGAGAGCACAAAACACCAGCATGCACGGAAGATATTCGCTCTGATGGAAATTAAAGGAAATTGTCAGTAGGTTCCGATGCAAGAGGATTCAGGTGCCAAATGCAACATCATACCAGAGGCTTAATTGTCTGCCCTGTGGCACTGAAGTAATTTAAGCTGGTCAGAAGCTTTCTATGTACAACAAGGACAATATGCCTTTAACAGGTACTTGCAAACTGCACATAAAAAAATCCTAAAAATCAAAAAAATAAGTATGCTCTAGGTGAGCAAGTGGATTCATCCCAAGGGTCTTTCCCTCGGGATGTGTTCATTATTCCCTCATTCCCATGGGTGGTAGATGGTTTTGTACCTTTGCGTGTCATCTATTTGGGAGGGGAAGATGTCTTACTGCAGCCACGAGCTTGCATTGGGGTGATGTACGAAGCCATTATAAAGAAGAATGCCCTGGTGTGACCCAAGCAAGTGACCGCGAGACGTCATAGTAGGTGAAGTTGGGGCACATGTAGAAGATCAGGCCAGTGTAGACAAGCTTCTTGAAACTCTTGATCTAGGGGACAGATGCTTAGTTCACAGAGGAGCAGTCCCTTCAGTTCAAGCTGCAGAAACATATCAAGGCTTTCAGTATGAATGACAGTGACTTTGGTTATTGCGACAAGAAAAAAACACACCATACCATTGACAGACACTACTCCGGTAAGATTGCCGTACCGGCACATTCCACCGCAACTCCAACCAGAAGTGAGAGAACATCTCAAGAAATGGTCAGATCAAGGTATAATTTGGCCCAGCAGTAGCCCTGATGCTTCGGCATTGGTGCTGGTTAAGAAAGAATGATGACAGTCTAAGATTATGCGTCAATTATAGACAACTGAATGCTAAAATACGTCAAGACACTTACCCACTCCCCAGAATTGAGAAAGCTTTGGAGTAGGCAGATTCACGCAAACCGCCGATGGTGGCGCCCTTCGCGATATCGTTTTCATGAACATTGTTGTGACCGCATCACCGACATCCGGGACACTACGGTCCTGGAAGTTATGAATGAAAAAGACGTCCTCGCGAATTGATTCGTACCACTTACACAATGTAATTCGGTTCTGAACCTGAAAAGGCCATCTTGGATTTCATTGTATCCTGTACTTTACAAACAATACACGCGGACTTCACTTTCGGTAACCTTTGGAAATAATTTTGCCGATTTTTCGCAGCCCATTTTTCAGGTTTTAGCTGTTGAACTTTGCCCACAATATATAAGAATAAGATCACTGCTGAGATTTTATAAATTTCGAAAAAGGAAAGTTACGTAGTCTAAATTACTTAGAACACATCAACAAGTCGTCTCGCAATTGTTCCCTCATTTCACCCACGTTTCGTGTTAAATACACGACAAATTGGCGACGAGGATGGCGAATGAGGACAGCCATGCGCAATTGCCGATGGAAAGGAGCACTTTTCACCCCCTTTTTTGTCTCACTATGATAAAGATGAAGATTGGGACTGCTACGTGGAACGTTTTGAGCTCTTCTCTAAGAGTTAATGTTGAGTATGGTAGCAAGTCAGTGGATCTGTACCTGTATGTCGTAAAACATACCAAGCATACTTTGTTAGGTAGGGATTGGTTACAGTATGTAAGGTTGAACTGGCACAAAATTGATTTTTCAGGGGTTGAGACTGATAACGTGGCAGTGGTCGAAAACGTGAAGGCAATGAAAGATTTGAATGATATCCTGGACAAACATGCCACAGTGTTTGATAATGAACTAGGTAAACTAAAAGGCATCAAGGCTAAAATTACTCTTCAAGAAGATGCTAAGCCAGTTGCATGCAAACCACATAGTCCCTACACAGTCAGACCACAGGTAAAAAAGAACTGACGCGGCTCCAAAATTGTGGCGTACTGACTCCAGTGACACATAGTGAATGGAGCACAGGTATTTTAGCCGTTCCAAAGAAAGACGGAACTGTACGGATTTGTGGTAATTACAAAATCACGATGGCTCCCCCTAACATAAATGTAGAAGACATTTTGGCAAATCTGGCTGGTGGGGTCACTTTTTTCGAAGCTTGACCTCGCACATGCCTACAACCAAATGGAGTTAGATGAAGAGTCAAAGAAGTTGTGTACCATATCGACACACAAGGGACTCTTCCAGGAAAACGGATTGGTCTTTGGTGTAACCACAGCCCCCGCAATTTGGCAGAATGCCATTGAACAGGTATTGCAAGGATTACCTGGAGTTCAGGTATACTTAGACGATATCCTAGTGACGGGTCACAGCGAACAAGAACACCTGTGAAATTTGGACAAAGTACTAACTCGCTTGCATGAACACAGCTTAAAGTTGAAGAGAAGCAAGTGCCATTCTGATGTCAAGAATTCACAACACACCATACCATGAAGCAACCATACAATTTAGTTTCAACCAGGTAAAGAAAACAAAAAGTAAATTGTCTAAAAATAAAAACAATGCTGCTAAGCTTGCTGCCTTTCTCAAAACAATATACACCGCTCCGAAGTCTACCAGCAAACGAATGATGTCAGCATCTAATTTTAAGAAAATGGAAGATAAAGAAATGACGCCACCTACTCAAAAGAAACCCAGAGTCGACGTATTCGAACAGGTATCTAAGGATCTTGGCAAAAAAATTTCAGAACTCCGACAACATCTGAATGAGCAAACCTTGAGTTATAATACTTTGAAAGCAAATTACGACAAACTAAAATTGGATCATGCTGTTCAACAGCAAACTGTAAAAGTACACAAGCAAAGCTTAATGAACAATACAAGATAGTTGGAAAAGTGAATAAAACAAAGGATGTAATACAAAAAATAAAAAGGAGATATGCACAAGTGGAATACTGGAAGAAGGAAGCAACAAAATGGCGTAAAATTACAACCAAACTGCAAGGTGTAAAAGCAAAGCTTAAGACAAAAGGGAAGGCCCTACAAAATGTGAAACATCAGAAGGCAAACATGGAATGCAGATCAAAAAAGGTAAAAAGTACAGGTGCACCAGAGGTGGACACGGCCCTCATCACCCAGACACTAAAAACTACACTTCACACCCTAAAGGAACACACAAAAAGGACATCAGCTTTATGGAGAACAAACTCTGTTCTAAGGAAGAAATGGCAGCAAATATAAACATTGTTACAAGGGAAAAAGGAAAAATTTCCCCAGCCGTGAAGGAAGCAGTGATGTACCTGCAGGGGATTGGAGTGGCTGAGCGACAAGTGGGTCCAGCAATCGAAGCAGTGTTGTCCACACTGACAGACACGACATTGGTTGGACCGTTACCATCAACTTCATCTCAGCATAGAATTAGTGGAGAGATGAAAGCAGTATGTAAACAGCAGCTAAGGGAAGTTCTACATGTCGAGCAAGACCTTGTAGCCCTCAGCTTTAACCTCGCGAATAGCGCTTTCTTGTGACTGCAGCCAAAGCTTGTGGAGGCCGCCATCTTACTAACAGAAAAATTGCAGCAGCTCAATGAAAAGTTGTCCAGAATTATATTTTTGGAGGACCACAATCATCTGGCATTTGGAGTCATTTTCAATTATTCATCCATATTTCATGTGGAACGATAGAGATACTGCTGGCTTTCAGGTTTTGGGTCTAAGTCTGCGGACTAGATCTCATCTCATTGGTGGGTTTCCAGGCTTCTGATTGATTACATTACCAGCCTGTTATCAGGATCCAAGCCTGTTGACTGGATCTCAGCTTGTTGAGTTCCAATCCTGCTGATCTGTCACCAGCCTGTCGGTTGCCACATTCAAGCCGTTGATTTGGACCAGCGTGGACCCCAACTCGTACGTTGGACTCTGTTCAACCTGTGGATCTACAGTTTGCCCGTGGATCACAGTTCTGGAACTGGTGACCCCAGGAATTATTATCCTTTTGAGGAACTCTTGTTCCTAACCAGTCGTAGGAAAAGAGTCTAGATACGAATACCCAAGATCTTGGTACTTTTGTACATGTACATTTATTATCACTGAGCGCTCATTTTATTCATTGTTTATTACCTGTATTATTGAAGTTTTGAGGATTGAAGAGTTGTTTGTGTTAATAAAGACAAATTTGGGGGATTTACAGGAAAGCCAAACTTTTCCTGGTTGAACTTGTATTGTGTGTATGTTACGTACGCTAAGAGAAAAAGTAAAAGAAGAGTTGGAAAAAATGGAAGACCAAAACATCATAGCAAAAGTCACAGGACACGGAACAGGTTGGGTCAGCAGCATGTGTGCTGTTGTAAAGCCATCAGGCAAAGTCAGAATTTATCTCCAGCTGACTTGAACAAAGCCTTACTCAGGAAATATTACCCAATGCGCACACTTGATGCAATAGCTGATCAGTTGGCAAATGCAAAGGTGTTCAGTACCCTTGATGCAAATTGTGGATGTTGGATGTAACAATTAGATAGTGAGAGTGCCGACGTCTGTACCTTTAATACTGAGTTTAGGAGATACAAATTTAACAGACTCCCGTTTGGAATAAATGTGGCACCAGAAATGTTTCAAAGAATCAAGACTGAAACCTTCTGTGGTGGTTTAAGTAATTGGCTGTTTCGGCAACCAGCCGAAGCAGCATTTGTTTTCGTTAAAGTTTTTTGTTTTCCTTCTTTTTCAGCCATTCCCCACAGCATTTGTACACGTTTTCATCATGGAAAGCACTTTGGGCACTAAATTAATCCGATTTACTTTATACTCAGCACACACTTAGACCAGAATCTGAATATGTGTGCCGAACATTGACGTCATCATGACGTCATCATGACGTCATCATGACGTCATCACGTGACCCATGGCGTCACAATATAGGTGCATATTTTGAAGGCCTATATCTCCACAACTACAGGTCTGATCGGGTTGAAACTTGGTATGTACCTAAACCGGGATGTGTTATAGATGAAAATTGAAGTGACGTAACGATGACGTCATCACGTGACATGTGATGGCATATTAAAAGTGCAAATTTTGAAGGCCAATATCTACAGAACTGTATTGGTCCTGATCACTCTACCACACGTTGTCTTATCAGTCTTACATGAAGTAATGATACCGGTAAACATACAACAGCAAAATTACCGAAACAGCTGTGTGTTTGTACACAAACACAAGCAAATCTAGTTAAAGATGATATTTTAATTTATGCCAAAGAACAAAACGAACATGACCAAACCCTGAAAAAAGTGCTTCAGCGATGTCAAGACAAGAACATACGTCTGAACGCACAAAAATGCAAGTTCAATCAGACTGAAGTGAAATACATAGGTCATGTAATAACAGCAAACGGTCTGAAACCAGACCCAAAGAAAATCGAGGCAATTCTCAAAATGAAACCTGCAACAGACAAAGCAGGTGTCCAACAAATCCTGGGTATGATAACGTACGTTGGGAAATTCATTCCTAACCTATCAGTATCAGACAAAACAGCACCTATGAGAAAATTGCTTGACAAAGATGTAGCATGGTTCTGGTCTGATGAACAAGAGAAAGTTTTCAGGAATTAAAATCCATGATAACTCAAGCGCCAACTCTACAATGCATGTACTTTGATGTAAACAAAGAAGTAACACTTAGTGTTGACAGTTCAAGCAAAAGTGTTTGGCTGGAGCTGTGAAACTATTGAAGCAACTTATCTTCTTGCATGCAATGTTTAAACTTTAATGTTCATGTTTAAACATTTAAATACTTGCATGTGTTTTTGTATTTCCTTTTTGTATTTAGTCACCGAACTGAAGGTAGTCACCTGGACACAGTTGGAACCACTAAATGTTAGAGTTTATCCGATGGTCAACATGTTGCCTGTTTGCGTTTGTGAGTTGCGATCTAAGGATGCCCTCTATTTTAATACTGGCTCCGAGCCCAAGAGCAGTAACAGTGAGTGAATTAACCAGGATTACTCAGCGAGTGCGCTGTAAAAATAACCTTTGGGGAACTTTCACTAATGATGGCTTGGCAGAAAGATTTAGCCCGACTGAGAAGGAACTGTAAGGGTACAATGATTCAAACAATCAACCTTTGGAAACTCGCTCTAAACAACCAAGATACAAGTGCAGGAACCGTAGAAGATCTCTTCCGGAAAGCGAACGATGCATTCAATGCAGTGGAGACAGCTCATCATAACTTCACCGACGCGATTGAAGATGACGATGTGTACGAGAAAGAAGAACAGTGGATGGAGGGGGTCCAGGCCACCTTCCTCAATGTGAGGCTTCAAACAGAAAGTTTCCTGAGGGACAAGCAGGTTTGTCCCAGTAGTAGTAAGAGCGAGGGGGCAGCCCCTGATGAGGCTACGGCCTCGAGAGATGGTGATAAAGATGAAGTAGTCCCAGACAAGGCTACGGCATGGTGACTGAATCTGTAACAGCTTGCTGCTACACAAGAATGTGTAAGAGGGTGAGAAAGGAAATTTTGACAAATTCTAAAACAGTTTGCTTCATTATTAGTGTTGTAGCATTGCCAAAGATATTCACTTTCAAATGAGACATTTCACACACCTATTAATTTTCACATGCTCAGTGACGTTTATTGACCAAGATGCTGATTTGTTTGGTCATTGATGCTGAGATGCCAAGATGCTGGAATATTTTACCCCACAATTTGTCAATACTTGTGAGGCGTTCTGGCAAAATGAGACAGAACTGGGCAGAGGTCAAAATCCGAGTTTTAAGTTCTTCAGAAAGGAGAATAAAATTCTCTGTGCAATACTGTTTGTTGCACTTCAATCGGACAGTGTGTTCACAAATCAAGGCTGTTATAAGTTCGCATTAATCAAAATGTCAACAAAATAAAATACCGAGAAAAAGTCTACAGTTTTGAGCTCTATAGTCGTGAAAACGAAAGATGCCAATTGTTTTTCAAAAAACATCTTTATTCCGTAATTTTGATACTATTTCTTTTAAATATGTGTGGCCCTATTTAGGAATGAGGAAAAAGGGGTTGTGAGACACATCCAAGAGTACAAATATCAATAAATCTGAAAAAAAAAAACAGCCATTCAGATTCTGAAAATATCTATAACTCTGTCAGATTTTGTCCAGTTCCCATACTCTATACATCATTGGAATGTCCTTTCCACTGAGCCCAAAACCCCAGATTTTTCAAAAATGGTTCCAATTGACTAGTTTTTGTGCTGCTGGGTCACATATTGCACCACTGAGCATCTAAGAAATAAAATTTTCCAGAATCTTTGAACTGTCCCCAGATGACACACTGTTTGAGCTTTGTACCGCACGCTCGCATCCACAACTCAGACAAATTTCACACCTTAACTTTACTTCCTCACAATCTCAGCCCTGGTATCTTGAAGTTCATCGCAATATCTCCCTCGATGCTGCAGTGACGACTTCTGATGACTAAGTTCTGGCCTCCTCTGTTACGGTTGGCAACGTTTCAGTTCATGCAGAGTCCCATAGATGTGTACAAGAATGCTATCTGGACTGCAACCTTAAAGGAGAAAATACACAAAATGTTGGAGTCAAATTATCATGTTACATGTACTTGTGACATTGCTTAGGAATTGACAGGCAACTGACACTGCATTTCTGGAACTGCATTTCTGGAAACAAAATGTCCTTTAAAGCTATAGTCCATCATTTGCAGCAATCCGAAAAGTAACTTGCATAATTATTGTTGAAAAACATACTTGGTTGACAAAGATAGTAAGGGGACTAAACTCCCTGTGAAATTATTCTTTCTGGCAAGCTGACATTTTGAAGTAATCAACGAAAGAAGGCTACCTTAGGAAAATTTAAATTAGTAGTTCGTTTTGTTATTCGGTGAAGCGCGCGCAAGCGTTGACACGACGCACACGCGCGTGCGGTTGCTATAATTCGTCGGATCAGTGCGCGACATCGCGTATAGCTGCAATCGGCTCAGTGAGAACGCGTCTCGGACGCTGAATTCAGGCCCAATTCAAAACATGATTTAGCAACTTTTGATTTGAAATGGAGATCCTAGAATGCTGTTTTTCTCGGAATATACAGCTGAAGCTGATATGAAACTTCATCAGGTTAGTTGCTCAGTATCCTTCATTAGGTTTTGAACACTTTTGTTGCTTCAAACGAACAATATGCACAAATTACAAATGATGGACTATATCTTTAACTGTTTTGAACACTGCATCATGAGTCTATCACATTACCTAAATACAAATAACTCCCCCACCTTCTTTTTTTTTAATTTGCAGCAGCTGGCTGGCCAATCGGCATCCAGAAAAGTTGGTTCAAGATCCCATGGTCCCCCCCTCCCCGGTGCCCCTATTAAAACAAATCCTAGCTTCGCCACTTTTTATGTGTCAACAATATGTTTGACAATGTCTGATAAAGCTGTGCTTGTGAGTCATACTGAGAACAAAACAAGACAAACTGAGAACGAAAATGGGCAAATAGGCATGGGAGCACTCATGATTGGACTGAAGTTATAGGCCTAAGACTTGTTTCTATCCGCAAAGACTCAACTGATATTTGGGGTATTTCCACATTGCACAGCAGTACATTTTTTTCAAACAATTCCATATCATAGAGGTATATTAAGTTACTAGAGCACTAACACCTCATTCTCTTGCGTAGAGTACTTTCAACGTCCCATGCGCATACAATTTGCAGATTATGCATGATCATAGAACATATTCATGTAGGTCTCTCTCAAATGACATCATTTCCTACAGACCAGCCACATGCATCAGCATTTAGAGCGTCAACTTGCATAATGCGCATCGGCTGCGTCGTATTTCAAACCCATTTCAAGCAACAAGCGCGCATTTTCTACACTGCGCAATGCGTGCTTGATTGCGTAAAATACGCAGTTGCAGTTCTCCTACAGATATGGCCGTCTTTATTCAAAAGAGACCAATTGAAATACGACTAAAGTAAATTTCAAATTGAATTACAGGTAAATGCCATGTAAATGTACAACAGAAAGTTGCTTTGGCACAGTTTCACGAATATGAAAGAAATCATGGGAAATGCGTATGTGCACTGGTTTCATAGAGTAATGTAAAATCCTAATTCACTTACTGGTACATGTAATCATTAGCTTTGAATATGCAAATATGCAAATAGCTTAACTCGCTTAAACACCCTCTGCAAGATGGTAAGCCAATGATGTTAGTTTACGTGTCAAAATTTCCAGCCAAATTCCACAAAAGGTTTCTTCTGTACCTCTGTCAATTCTTGTGACAGTGCTCACCTGTTTAGAAATATCTGCCTCCCCGAACTGCCCAAAGTGGCCGCTCTCTTCATGCACCCACAAATGAAGAGAATTATGGACATGACTTGATGAAGACATCATGTGACGCAGCTTGGCTACATACTTCAGAGGTATCCAGACAGGGACCCTGGTATCGGCCAGGGAGGTGGTGACCAACATTGACGGGTAGTCCTACAGGAATAAACACAAAATGGTCAGTGACGTGTCAATTACCATACTTACTGATGGCTCACAGAGGTAAATGTTTATCACTCATACAGTGGGTTCTGTGCGCGAACATTAGGTGGTGCACTTATGACCACTTTCGAGAGCTGCATGCAGTGGGGGAGACAACATGGCATGTGCGTACAGATTCACATGCGTACTGTGCGAAGTGCGCATGATTAATTTTATTCCGAATGTGCACACACCCGTCTTCACGTCAGCCCATCTGCATTCAATGTCCCAGAGGTCTCCCCCAACTCTCTCTTTTTGTAACCATCCAGGAGGTATCCGTGCACAAATTGAAAGTCCATTACGTGATACTGCTTGCTTTTCACTTGTGGAATGGAAACATTGGCATGTCATTGAGGGTTCCATTTTCCAACGGCTTCAACTTGGTTAACGTAGATCACTCCATGGATCATCTAGGGTCCTGGAGTTTTTTAACGCATTGCTTGTGAAAACAGTCAGTGATTGTTTATAACACTTGACACACATATTTTCGTCGCGTCAGTGCAACATAGTCGTATCTCACGCGAATACTCTCCGTGCAGCAAGGTTGTATAGATCTCGCGTATCACGACGTCCATTGACTTTGTGGGTACATCCGGGTTATTTTAAGCAAGATACAACCTTTTGACATTGAAAACTCGCTTTTCACGTATATGACGTCACACGCCATTTTACAATCAGCAATCTTAAAAACTGCCAGCCTCCTTCATTTTTTCAAAAAGCCTGGACGAGAAACTATTATTTTCTTTTACTCGGCCTAACTTGCGGACAAGATTATCGGCAAAGAGCCAGCTGTTTCGAGTATTAGTTGCAGGATTCTGAACATTTTCCTCTGAATCTTACCGAAATTGTGGAAAGATTCCAGGGCAATTGTGGAAGGATTCCAGGGAAATCGTGGAAGGATTCAAGGAAAATTGTGGAAAGATTCCAGGGAAATTGTGGAAAGATTCCAGGGAAATTGTGGAAGGATTCATTAGGGAAGTTGTGGAAGGATTCCAGGGAAGTTGTGGAAGGATTCCAGGGAAGTTGTGGAAGGATTCCAAGGAAGTTGTGGAAGGATTCCAGGGAAGTTGTGGAAGGATTCCAGGGAAGTTGTGGAAGGATTCCAGGGAAGTTGTGGAAGGATTCCAGGGAAGTTGTGGAAGGATTCCAAGGAAGTTGTGGAAGGATTCCAGGGAAGTTGTTCAGAGTTTTGCAACCAATACCCAATACAAAGGGCCTGCTGCATATAAACTTGTTGGCAACTTATCTCGGATAGTTAATGAGATGATGCCTTACACCTATGAGACTCAGTCTGCTAATGATCACCTTGATATCATCTCCTCACCTGGCATGCAATGTTCTGGTAGGGACAGTAAGACTTGATGTAATCAAAGGCTTCCGGGTCGTTGAGCGGGTCACCCCATTCCTCAGTCTCTTGTTGAGTCAGGGGAAGAGTGGGATCCAGCATGGTAGACAGAACGTCCACGTATGGAACCTGCGAGTCCAATGACAACAGTGCAGGAATTACTTTAGCATTTTCCACCAATGTTACAGTTGAATATAGTAGAATGCCACTATATTCTACACTGCTTTATCAAATATTTTGCCATACCAAACATCACCCTTTGCCTAATTTTACGCAGCCAAAAACTGCTATAATATACAATACTATACCATACCAAACTTTCTTTTGTGGATTCCATTGTGTTATACAGGGTGTCCCCCCCCCCAAAAAAAAACGAACCCTCAAGCCACTCGCTTTTTTCACAGCTTTAAACAAAATAAATCACAAATCTTGATACTTATTTGACGAGTTTATTGCACAAGTTCCTGTATCACACCTCTAATACGGCAGCCTTGATGAGTTGTGGTGCTCGGTTGCAGACAGCTGCTACTAGCAGGCCCCCAGCACTGATGCCATGGAGTGCAGTCAAAGTAGGCTGGGAGTAACCAGCTTGGTGGAGAGTAGATAGGCAGGCCTCCAAATCCTGCACCAAGACAGATTGTGTTAACGCAGATATCGGAAGAGGCTTCAATTTGAACTTTTCTTTTCAACTGAACCCGATCACTCTGTTGGACCTGCAGCTTGGGCTACAAAAATATCCCAAGAAACCCATGGAGAGTTAGGCAAGACCAGTGAGAGATATAATCAACATTCAATCTGTCTTCCTCCCATATCATTCCATTCAGGAAGTTAAAAATAAACAAGCCTATGTGTTGAAATTTTAGCTCTTGTATGCACCGCTAAAAAACAAAAGCCACTCAGTTATTGAGGTATTTCATGTGACGTCACAGGTTGTTGGTCACCCACACGCCTGCCATATTGGACATCTACTGATGCAGATGAGTAAATAAACTGTCATAGGCCACAGTGATAAATATGCCCACTTCCGAAATTCAGGAAAAATATTAACAATTCTCCAAGGTATTTTAGAAACATATCAAATTGAGGCTTATTTCATAATCTTTCATTTTCTGTTCAATGTTTGGGGGTTCACCAAAGATTTTTGGGAGAAAAACATAAAACTGGATATTGACCACAACAAATACCGCAGAACATGCACGTGACACATCATGCAATGTATATGTTCAGTACGGTTGATCAAGCGTGCTAGACGTCCAAAATGATAAGGTCGCGTGGATGCAAGACATCAATTCCTGTGTCTTTTTGAGTAGGAATACGTAAACCAAATTAATCCCCCAGTTTTTAACACTGTGCAAACATAATTCCCTCATTTCACCTGACATTACCTCAAAACTCTTGATTTTGTTGAGGGCTCTGCCAGCATGATGCCAATGTACTCCAAGATCTCCACCACCTCTTTGCAGAAAAAGAAAAGAAATGGACAGTAAGGAATGAATATAAAAACATACCACAGATTATAAGAACACAAGAACAGATAAGAAAACAAGAACAGTGTGAAGTTTGCATGAACAATTTTGGGCATAAATGCTTAGAAATTCAAAATTGGGGTAACTTTTGGTGCTGAAATAGCTGTAACAATTTGATTTCTGCCCAAAATGACATCACAGTTTTGCTCATGAATATTGAAATTTCCCATTAGCATAAAACCAAACAGGTACCAAAACACCCTTGACAATGGCAATATGAAGATTGAAAATAAAGTAAATTGGGACACAAAAGTGCATTTTCAAAGACTGCATAAAAAAAAAAAATCTTTAAAGATCGAAGCTGGTAAAATAAGTCAATCCTTTGTATGTTTCTCTGCGCTTTCTCACTTTCAAGAAAAGTGGCCCAAGACGATTATCAAGCCCTGAGTTCGACGAAGCATAGAGTTTGTTCCAATGCATCGATTTGAATGAAATAAAGTTTGTACGGTAGATTGGTTTATCTGACTTTAAGAGGTAATTTGAAAATATTCCAAAATTCACATGCAATATTATACAAATATTGAGTGGCTCAGCGTGGAATGGAAGGAATATTATTGCAAGGTAAAATCTGGACTTTTCCATTTCACGAGGCGAGGCCGAGTGAACTGGAAAAGTCCAGATTTTAACGAGCGATAATAATCCTCCCATTTCACAATTTAAAGCCACTCCATATTTGTTTTATATTTGACATTTGAACTTTTATTTCAATACAAAATTGGTGGAAAATGTATTTTTCTCTTCCAAACCACCCCTTCACAAAAATGTTTGAACCCAACGCTGTAGCGCTGGGTCTTTGGAACAATATGCGCAACACTGAACGCGCACACCAGCATGCATTTGCACACAAATACCGCGTCATGGAACAAGCATGATCCTAACTGTTCAATAGCATTTCCCATTCCCCATGGGCGAATGGGACTTTTTGAGCCCCGGTGTGAATGGGAGCAATAACGAATGTCATGTGATGTGTGTTCCACCAATCAAATGACAAGGATCTGTATGTCGGTTATATAAACCTTATTAATTGGTTTTCAACTGTTTTTTTTTTTTGAGGGACAATCTGTATCTCAATAATAACAAGCACATCAATGTGAGCTCCACCACAAGACAGTTTTCTTACCTGACATGGCAATAGGCTACCACCCAACCAAGCTCCACTAGTACCGCAGTCTGCTGATTGTAGCTCATGTCTAGCCTTACGCCATAAGCACCGTAGCTGCAGACCAGCATGGGGTTACTGCCTGATAAAGGCTTGACGTTGTCGCTGTGAAATACTGTGATGGGGACCAGTGTACCATCCTACAAGAAGAAACGAGGATTGGCTTCTTGGACCAAATCTCATGGCTATGTTTAGTGTAAATGTTGATTTGTTGCTAACTCCCAAGGAACATTCTGTGCTGACAGTTGATGTAATTTTGGCTAACAAGATATTTTGGCCTTTAACAATGTCAGCATCCTGAGCCAATATCCTGTACGGAATTCAGTACTTGGCAAAACCATGAAAATTTGCCCTCAGGTTTAGCCCTCCTATGAAAACATGCATTCTGAGCCATATATTACTTGGGACAATATTGGTCAAGACCCCCATTGGTTTGTTAAAAGTATGCCAGGGGGAGTGGAAGGAAATTTTGACCGTTTGTGACCTTTTAAATAGCAGGAGGGTTTAAATGAAAACTGAATGTCGATTTACCCCAACCTTCCCAAATCCTGCCAAATCCTCTTGGAGGATTTTGCAGGATTGAGGCTATACGGCAAAAATTGTGGCTAATTTTGGAGGATGCACTGTGTCAAGGTCTTCTGCTGGACCTTGTGTTGTTTAAGCTCAGCCGTGCATAGATTTAGGCCTAAGTTATACTTGAAATCCTCCACACTGCTTAAAAGGATGTAACTGGCTCTGTCACACAGTGATTGCTGGAGGATTTTGCAGGATTAAAGGCAGTGGTCATAACTCCAAGGACCACATTCAAGAAATAACAGAGGATTTTGGAGGATTGAGGCTGTATGCATTTTTTACTAGGAGGCAGTTGGAGGAGTTTGCAGGATTGAGATTGCATCCTAGCAAAAATGTCTAGGAAGTTAGGGTTAAGCAATGTCTATTTACAATACATGAGCACATTTTGGTACCGCTGTTTTTGTCTGAGAAAAACCCTGGATAGGAAAGACTTGGCATTTATTGTGTCCTCCTCCCACTTCCAGACATTAACAAAAAAATGAGTATTGCTTCATTTAAACTTATCTTGTAAGATGAAATGTTGTGTCAGGAGATGAATTGTTCAAAATTCACAAACTTGCTCTGGGACTCAAACCTAAGTAACTCAATCATAACCTTTTTTTTATGAACCTACCTTACTTACTGCCTCCAGTCTCGTACAGATCTTCCTTCCCACAGTCCTCTTGACACTGCCTCCTGACCTCCTCTTGACCTCTCCATCTTCACTATTATTGAGTATTACCTTCAGATAGCTTGTGTTCTTGATTTCATGACAGTAGTTGGTGGTTGGATGGACAGGAGACGAGAGGGAAAACTGGAAGTCATGGGCAGCGCAAGTTGCATTGGGCCCAGGGGTTATCTGGCAGAATTCCCTTGGAACCTGAGAAAAATCAACGCATTAATGAATTTTGGCAAATTCTTCAGGCAACAAAAAGAATCCAATTCATAAAAAAGGGTGGGGAAGAACTGCAAGGCTGTTCATTACTTCTGTTATTCATAAATTATGGTAAACAGTTATCAAATGTAGCTTCCATTTGAACATTTAACTCAAGAAATGGTTTGTGCATGTCTGAGAGCCGTTTCATACCCAAGTTGAATACTTATTGTAACGAAGGTTGTTTGGTGTGCACATCAACGACCATCATCATAATAGTTTGTACACATCACGAGGCCATGCGTACAGAAGTAAAATTGTAAATACCCAAAAAACATGAAGTAGGAAGGTTTGTTTGCTCCCCCCCAAAAAAAAGAATAAATAATAATATAAACCTAAAAACTGGCCTGTTTGTCGCAAAAAAAATGCCTTTCAAGTTTTGGTTTTAAAGAATGTCAAAGTAGCAGAATAATTCAAAAACCTCAACAATTGTTGGCCGTTTCTTGGCATCTGCTGGTATTACAACAATCCTTGGCAAAGTGCCTGCCATTGCACAGAGCACGCAGTGATCTGTAAACACATCCATGTCCTGTATGTGCCAGGTCTTCCCCGGCGCGTAAATGATGCGACAGCCTGGCGACGTCAGACTCCTCAGGTTGCCTGGCTCTGAAACTGGGCAGGCCACTAGCTGTTGGAAAAAAAATTACATTCAAAAATTGATAAACCATAAGATCTTTCGGGTTGGTGCATTTCCCGTTACATCTACCGACTACTGAAGCACTGATTTAATTTACATTGTAATCACCATTTTTCGAAATGTTCTTACTTCAAATTTTCCACACTTACGTAAAGTTAACAGACACAATGTTCCCATAGTGTGGACCACTTGAGCCACAAACACCTTGTTTTTTTGCGGCCAACTTGCCAAACTCAGAAAATTTTATTTCCATATTTGGCCACATTTTTGTTTCAAAATAACGTATATAGTTTTAAAATCAAAAAGGTCACTTTGCAGGGTTGTTAGTGTTAATTAAATAGGTTAATTAAACAGAATAATGTCAATGGTACCCTAGAGAAAAGTAACTAGCAACAGACAAACACGAAATAAGTTACAAAAATGAAACTATTTTCTTACCTACATTATAGCTGGATAATTTTAGGGCGATACTGTAACAGCACTTTTTTGTTTTTGTTTTTGTTTTTGCCTTACATCGTGCATTTTATTTTTACCCCTTGAACACGTACACCCACATGGGTTCCACAGCTTAAGTCATAAAAATAGCACTGTACTTTAATTTCACAAACTACATTGCAACCACAGTGGATTTCCCCTTTGGCATGGTCCACTTCACAGAAAACAAGGAAGAGAGCATGCAGCTTGCTTGAAAGGGGAGAATCAAGGGCCTGCAATGTGGGCAAAAAAAAACACATGACACTACCACGATACAAAATGGAAAAAAAAGAGGAATATTTTTGGACAGTGTTCCAAGCCGCACAGAGTAGGAGAGTTAACAGAATACATCACACATAAAACGTTTCTAATATTTTGGCCTTACTCTGTATTCTCCGTCATTATCGTCGCCGGCGTTGGTCAGAACATACAGCAAACCCTGGCAATGTTCCACAAAGTACTGCACCCCGGCCTGCCTGGGGCATACTAGACTGGCAGCTGCGTCTGGGTCCAGGCTGTCTAGCAGATGCACCTCTGAGGTAGTGGTAGAGTTGAGGTTGATAGTGATGTAACGTCTGTCTTTGGTATGGGACAAGTCCACAAAGTATCTGAGGGAAAAGGGAACAGGCAAGGTTCCGAGCGTCTGAGGGCATTCATTTTAATGATTTGACACTATAGTCCCCTCTCTTTATAAATCCAGAATGCAAATTGCTATAAAGTCATGAAACTTGGCACTGATGTTCTTTGATGCATGACAAAGAATACCTGATATAGGGGCACTTCGTCCAGACTCGTTAATTAGGGTACTTAGCCTAGTTGTGACCAAACCCATCATAATGAGGCACAAGTTGCCAGAACAACTGTTAAATAATTTGTCTCCTAAACAATCATCTAAATGTTTAGGAATAGTCACCCACATAATTAATATCTTTATAAATTCCGATGTCAAACCTTTTTTACAGGGACACTTAAAAAAAAGTTGCAAAATCCAACACTGCAATAACTCATTACTACATTATAATGTGCAGTGCTTTAATTTTCGTTAAAAAGCACCATTTATTGTTATTATTAAATTTTGACAAAAATTGAATCCGAGTGTATAAAAGTGTAACCTGATCATATTGCTCTGCAGCTCTGTAGCCATGAAAACCCAACAGAGTCATATTTTAAAAGATATGAAGATTTGAGTTGAATGAGGCAAACAAATGACTGAATTTCATTGTACGTGAATAGTTTGGAGGTCTCACTTTTCATCAGGTTCCTCCAGTATCATCTTATCTTGGGACACGTCTTGACCAACTTGATGCTTCCAGACGTGGCCTGCTCTCAAACCCTTCATCCTGGTGTAGTACAAGACACCATGGTGGGCAAATTCTAGGAATATGATTTGCAAGAAATGTAATGATTACTTAACTTGCCAAAGCATCATGTGATGCTGAAGTGCCCCCACTTCTCATTGGGTTTACTTACTTGATCATTTTCCAGAGTTTCAATCGAGTCAGTCACAAGTAAAATCAGGTCTCAAGAAACGGGGGCAGAAAAATGACAAAGGAATGCCTCCTCCACAGTTCATTTGAATACCTTGTCACTTGACGAGAGACTGGATGACTTGTAATTGACTTGTGTAATTTACAACTCTGTTGTATTCATCCATTTTTTAACCCAAGAAACCAGATTTGTATCCAGTCACTACATTTTAAGACTTGAGTCAAGTCATTTTAAGGAAGTGACTCGAGTCGAGTCGAGTCATTAGGTGAAGAAGGCCAAGTCGAGTGATATGGTGTACATTTGTACATGATAAATGGCTTGACGGTAATGCGAACATAATAACTTTGTTCCATAAGTAACTACAAATATATTTTCTCACAGTTTTGGGACTTGAGTGCTATTAGCCTTCAACTTGAGTCAAGTCAAGTCTTTTGATGAGGGACTCGAGTCGAGTCATTTGCTTGCAGTGACTCGAGTCGAGTTGAGTCAGTTACCCGTTGGGACTTGAGTTGAGTCGAGTCTAGTCGCCAAAAATTCTCACTCGAGTCGGACTCGAGTCATTACAACTCTGCAGAAACACAACATATGGCTCCTAAGGCCCAAAAAAAAAAGTCTCCGGTTTCTGGTATGGAGCTTGCCCAAAAAGTGGTGCGGCGACGCGGCTTTTTTTTTTTTTACCTGATTTTTTTGCTTCAAATGTCGGCTGATGACTGCAAATGGTGCCCGACTAAACTTAGTGCAAATATATGGGAGTCCAGAGAGGCCACATAAAGCTTATTCTCGACCATAACCCAATCTAAAAACACGTTAAAATTGTGCAGCAGCAGGATTCCAGTCAAACCAGTGAGTTTGGCGGTTTTGAGACATCATCTTTCATTGAAAAAAAACCTTTTTCATTTTGCCGACACGCATGGCTACGGCGACGTGCGTGCATACCAGAAACCGGAGACTTTTTTTTTTGCCTAAGGTACCACAAATATATTTTCGCACAGTTTTGGGACTTGAGTGCTATTAGCCTTCGACTTGAGTCAAGTCTAGTCTTTTGATGCGGGACTTGAGTCGAGTCAGTTGCTCGCAGTGACTAGAGTCGAGTTGAGTCAGTTACCTGTTGGGACTTAAGACGAGTCTAGTCGCCAAAAATTGTGACTCGAGTCGGACTCGAGTCATTACAACTCTGCAGAAACACAACATATCGTCACCGACACCACGAAGTAACACTCTACCGTGTTAAAGCATATTTTTTTCGATTTTCAGTTTTTTGGATTTTTAAACATTATTCATCAAGGCCTACCATTGCACGAAGTTTCAAAGCTTCAAGAGCTTTACTTTAATAATTACGCTAAGTATCCATGGCAACTTTTGCGCAAAAGTGACAATTTTCGTTTTCACGAAGTAACACTCAAGTTCCATTTTCCATTGCAATGCATGGCGCGCACTCTGCTCATAAGTGAGCAAAAACGTTTTCACGAAGTAACACTCTTCTTGTAACAAGTTGTATGAGCGCGCGCGCGCTGACCTGAAGTTGCACTTTCCTCGTTTTAAATACATTGAAGAGTGTTACTTCGTGAAAACGAAAATTTACAGTTTCGCAGCTTTTTCGGTTCCACGAACTAACACTCATCTTTTTTCTCTTATTTCTTGTTTATTTAATACACAAACGAGTGAAAAATAGCAGATTTAATAAATTCAATTCATCAAGTGTCCACAACGAGAAACCCAACTGAAAATACTCTGTCGTTTTGACGCAAAGCGTTGTTTTAGAAGGCGTTCAACTTTAGTTGCCGTTTTCTCCGATTGCTAGTTTTTACTGGTATGTAGATGGGTGTTACTTCGTGGTGTCGGTGACGATATGGCTCCTAACACAACACATAGCTCCTTGCTGATGCACTATGTAAACAGGCATTTGGAAATTTAACCCTAACTCCCTATAGACCATTAGGGTTAATAGACTGACCATGTACACGTGCACCACATCTCCATGTGCGCCACGTGCACATCTCCACGTGTACCACACTGCATGTTCTAGCCACACACGACATATGCTCGTGCACGCATGCCAGACTTTTGTACACATATATATCGGATATTATTCATGCAGCTTTGATTGGTCAAAACATGTTTGGGCAGAGTCTAATGTACAAGCATGCAACTGTACATTCACAAAAAAAGAGGAAATTTCAAAATTCATAAGACTTTGTACAGTGTTTTTCTATTTTGAATGACAGAAATGGGAATAAAAAAGAGGAAATCAGCTGATCCGAGGAAAAGCTGCATGCCTGAACGTATTGTTCTATTCAGAGAACGCCAATATAGGCTTCCAAGCACAAGTACACACATCTCGCAGTGTTGGTAAATTTGTTTCAATTTATAGGTACTCGACTATTTGCCGTTTTTGCCTGTCCATGCTCAGATATGTTCCTACACAGACCATGATGTTGCATGCAGAAAAAAACCCATAAAATGTCATTTCTTACCAACAGATAAAATATTGTTCAGCCTGTCAACGAATTCAGCTCCATTCTTTCCAAGCTGAAAAATGTGGGCGTCATAGGTATCCGATGCCGACGTTTCCACTACAAATGCCATGTAGTTCTGATCAGGCGATATCGTCACGGTTGAGAGGACTACAGGATAGCCATACAACTCCGTAAGCGAAGCCGTGTCCAGAATATGCTCTGCAGTATCCGTGTTACTGTTCCCTTTGGGGAGAAAAAAATAAACGAGCATTTATCTTTGGGTGTGAAGGGGTGAGGAGGCAGGAAGAAAAAACATCAATTTCCTGGAACATTGGAGAAGTTTCATGGCACTGCTTAGCACACTCTCTACTGCAACCAGAATCGTTGTCCATTTTGCAAAGACTATAATCGGTAAACACAGCCAAAAGTGAGCTGCCTTCAGCGTAGACTTGTCATAGAATAATAATGCAACAACATCAACCTCCATGTATGTGCAAGCATTCGTACATCTAGACAGTGAAACAGTAATTAGGTTAGCAATACTTTTCTGCCACAGTTTGACCAGCTCTTTTGTTGACCATTAGGACTTGAAACTGATATTAATTAATAAGCATATGCTATCTCAATCAGATTCAAACTGCCAACTGACCCAAGAAAGCTCAGGAGTGGTTGGGACGTCTACTCTAGCAGGAGGTTGTGGGTTCGAGTCCCATCAATATAAGCTTATATTATACAAATATAACATGGCTTGTGGGTGGATAGTAGATTATTAGCTCCCCTTATTATTCCAAGGGGAGCCGATATCGACTATCCACCCAAAATATACTCTGTCTATACATTTGTATTTGCTTTACTATATATGTACCTCATACATATTCACCACAATTTTGTCGAGTTACACATCAGAAATTCGGAAAAATGTTAATGAGCATGTGCTGTCATTTTGTCATGTACCTAGGGCGATGTTTGTGCATGTGTACCACCCCTGTGCGACTTCCACCGTCCTAGTAAAGCACAAGTTTAGTAGACTACTGCACAGGTAACCCCTGCGATAGTTGACTGCGCATGCATAGTTACCGTGTGTAAATCCTTGTATGTGCACGTGGTAAATAGCAAAACTAGCCGCTGACAAGTTATGGTGAATGAACCATTTAGAATTGTCTCTCACTCATGAAAATGTATGAGGTAAAGTAATTTTTTCTTGCAAGCTCTTGGACGGCACTACGTTCCTTATGTTAAAAGTTCATATGCTGATGATGAAAATAGAAAAAAAATTGACAAAAAATTGACGAGGATTGGATTATGACAGTGACAATAACATTCCGACAGTAACATTGACACCCAATAAGTTTGGCGATCACGGTGACAAAGATGACATCAAAAGATTGTAACCAATTAACTCTCACTCACCCATGGTCTGCCTTCTGTAATAATGCCAGGAGTCACTCTCAAATCTTCTGAAATAAACAACTCCATTCATCACCTAATAAACAACCCAGAGAAAACATGTGACAAGCATTCACGATGATTGATAACAATCCTGCTCAACTTGCTTGACTAAGCTAACCTAAAACCATTCCAAACCATCATATTAGAAAAATTTCGGAAATACGTTTTTTTTTTTACGTATCTTGCAAAATCTTTCTCAAAGGCAAAAGAGAGAAGGATTCTGCTAGGATTAAAAGTTCAGGCTCTAATAACTTTTGCAAATTATATATATCAGGTTCAATGTCAAGTTAGTGAGCAGTTTACAGAAACTTTATAAACTATGCAGTTTTTTACACAAATGGCACTCTGTTTTTACATTCAAACAAAACTGGAACATCAGGGTCCTTGTAAAGTAACAGTACAGTTTTGCAGTTCTATTGAGAAAACTGTAACACCTGGCACTAGATTTGAGGCGGTTAAGTTGAAGAATTCCCATCCTACACAAACCAAGATTGACTGGCCGTGACTGTTTATGTAACTCGATACAGCTTTGCTTTGGCTGTGGGTAATTGATAAGCCAGCTGTGCCACAACTTGCCTGCTTTGTCTGTTCGTGATCTGTTGACTGAGTTTGACTAGTCACAGTGCTTGCTTGATATTATGATCTGACTGCTGGTGACTAGCCTGTGTTAAAAGTATAGCAGGAGAAGCGGATGGAAATGTCGACTGTTTGAGACTGTTTAAATAGCAGGAGGGTTAAGGAGTGCATCATAATTATAACATCATAGTGTCAGATGTAACAGGGACAGGACAAAAACTGAACCCCAAATGTTTAGAAGGACCCATATATTCGGCCAAAAAAAAATAAGTCGGTCTCTGGTCAGCGCGCGCGTCGATTTTAATCATGCGCGTCAATCTTTTTTTTTCCAAAATGTTCCGCGGTAGCTCCAATAGCGCCCTCTATTGCCGCACCTCCTCAAATTTTGTTACCAAAGAGCACCAAGGAATGGGAAATTGCACCAAGGCAAATGATCGAGAACAAAAGGCAAATTATGGAGGACACCTACATGAGGACACCAAAAAAAGCAAAAAAATACCCCACCTTGTCTGTACAATCCAAGCTTGAAGAAAAAAATAAAAAGCCAAAAAAAAAAAAAAAAAAGCCGCGTCCCCGCGTCAATTCCGGAACTTTGGTCTGACCAGAGACCGAATATTTTTTTTTTTTGGCCTTACTGAACTTACTGTTGGCATTTCTGTTGTCTTACTTTCATTCTCTAAATCTTCCAGCTGCCTCATGATCCATGACTGGAAGTCCTGGGTCTCGTGAGTCAAGGTTTCCACCATCCTGAAATTTTGATTTATTTTTGACATAGGTTATTTATTATGACAAATCCAATTCATACAAACAAAACAACAAGTAAGATTTCTTTGAAAGCACAGAGATCTCAAAATATAGTATGACAATGTCATAATGAAATTAATATCATTGGATAGGGGACATCCTGCAGGATATGTCCTCTATCCATTAAGATTGATTTATTATGTCATTGTCATACTTTATTTTGAGACACCCTTGCCTCTTTCTAAAATATTCAGTATATTTCTGATAATTTACATTTTAAAATATGTATACTTTATTTTGAGACACCCTCTATAATTACAAAAAATGATATGCGATTAAAGTGCGTTTATTTACAACAGCTATTCTAGGTATTACAGAAAGGGGCGTCTTAAAGGGAATATACAACATTTGCTGTTGCTGTAATTTTCAGAAATGGATGGATTTGGGGGTTCGTAGCTTTATAGCAAATATTGTTACGCTGACTTGTCTGAAGTTTTGTGTTCGTAGATGCTGGAAAAACCAAGAAAAACAATCACGTTCCTGCAGTCTGGTTCCCTGACCCAGCTTAAGATGAAATGGAGCAATTTATAGACGTCAGGAAATTAACTGTAAGGTCAGGGAACCAGTCTAGCTGGCTTGTACCCGTTCATAGGTGTGTATCAAATGCAGACTAACTAACTATAGTAAATTAGGGGCAGTGTTTGAAAAAAACTGGTTCTTGAAAATGACATTACAACAGGTGCCATGATTTTACAGGTTACTTTAGACTGTCATTCACTAACAGTCCAGTAAGGTATTTCATAATAATTTGGAAGTTTTGTTTTTTGATGTTTGCAAATGTTGTATATTCCCTTTAAACTAACAGTTCATGTTCAACTTCCCAAAATTCCGAACTAAGGACAATGGAGTTTCAGACAGACACAGGCCTAGGATCAAGCTTTGGTTGTAACTAATCTTTCTCGCAAAAGTTTGTGAAGGAAAGGCAGGCATCGCCAAGCATTGAGGCTACATGTTGACCCAGGGTCATGGGCTATACAAAATGTATCCAATCAGAGAAATCAGCTGCCATCAGCACCTCTGGACTGGCAGTTGGTACGAGCGATTGTCAAAATTTGTAGCATGCGCATGGGTATAGGCCTAGGGTGTTCCCATGGAAACATGAGAAATTTACCTTGATTCTTGATCAATGTAATTCTGAACATCCTGCAATTAACAAGACAAAAGAATGATAACGAATGATTAGCTAATCCTAACTCCCTAGGCCTTTTTGCTAGGATGTAGCCTCAATCCTGCAAAATCCTCCAATTGGCCTCATGGAAAAATAGCATAGCCTCAATCCTGCAAATTCCTCCATTTTGTCTTGAATATGGTCCTTGGAGGAGTGACCACTGCCTGAATCCTGCAAAATCCTGCGGCAGTGACTGTCAGTATGTTGAGGTTTGGCCAGTGACATCCTGAAGCAGTACGGAGGATTTAAAGCATAATTCAGGCCTAAATTTATGCATGGCTGAGCAAAAACAACCCAAGGTCCGGCCCAAGACCTTAACAAAGTGCATCCTACAAAATAAGTAACGCACTTTTGCCATGTAACCTCAATCTTCCAAATTCCTCCACTTTGGCAAGGAGGATTTTGAAGGATTCAAGGCGGTTAGGGTTAAGGAGAGAGCAACTTTACAACATTAAATCATCAAAATCTTCATCTAAATTCTGTTTTGAATTTTATCTCTCCGGATATAGACCATGTGACATTTGTGTACAAAATTGGATGGTGCGGTCGAGTAAAACTCACTGAAATCATGATTACTTTTCTCATTTTAAGTCCAGTGCAAACAGCCCAGGGGCCAATTTCAAGGAGCTGCTAAGCACAAAAATTTGCTTAGCACAAAAAAAGTCTGGCTTATAAAAGCAGGTTACCAACCAAATTTTCATGTGACGTATATTGCTTGTGATTGGTATTCAGCTGTTGTTTGCTTAGCATGAAAATCACATAAAGCTTTGGCTGGTAACCTGCTTTTATAAGCCAAACTTTTTTTGTGCTTAGCAAATTTTTGTGCTTAACAGCGCCGTGAAATTGGCCCCAGGAGAATTTCCTCTCAGTTACTTTTCCCTAATCCAACGGTAACTTTTACTGGCCAAACTTTGCCCAGTAAAAGTGACCAGGTCAATTTTCCTGAGATGAAAATGCCAGTGCAGACACTTACAGTGAGAGTGGGTTAAACAGCATTGGAAAGCTATGGGCTCCGTGCACCAACAAAAGAGGGCGCGTTTTTGCCACTTTTGAGAGCTCCGTGGACGGAACACTCTGCTCGCGTGTACTGTATACTGTACTGTACTGGTTCGACGCGAAGTATGGATGACTTCCTGAATGTGCCAAAGCTATTAGCCACAGCGTCTTCGCGTGAGCGTCAGGTGTCGTCGACATGCGAATAAGTTTGAATTTAACTTGCGATGGTCTCCCACTAATCCCCACCAATAACTTTGGATCATTCAAAATATGCACTGGATGGACCGGGAACCAATCTAGGTCTTCTCCAACTCTCCTTTTCTGGCCGTTGAAGGAGTACTTGTGAACGGAGCCCATACATCTAGGCAATGCACGAAGGCAACACTACACAGGCTTGATAAACACAATTTTACCCTTTCAGATTTTACCATCATCTCGGTGAAATCCCACAATAAAATTAGTCCAATGTGAACACGGAATAAGTCTCAGGTTGAACAATCATTAGCTTTGTATCATTAATATTTTTTTTCCAGGACCATATACATGCTGTGTTGGCTGTCCAGGAAAGTTTAAGTTATTTTTTTGGAATCAATACCAGTCAGCCATCAACGCCATTGACCTAGGTCTGCATTGACTGATTCACACATACCAGTACCTCCATCTTTGTGGTCATGTGTTAATCTCAGGGGGAATTTCAATAGAATTACGTCCCATCACGTTCAGGATAATACAACGTCGTGATGTATTTCTATAGAAATGTCCCTTTGTGACCACAAAGATGGCAGTATCCGTAAATGGTCTATGAACAAACTAAACTACCTGTGTTAATCCAGCCTGCATCCATGTGTAATGGTCCACCAATTTTTGTCCATGATGGACAGTCTGCCTGGCTTGTCGCTTGGCTGCCGGCCAGATGAAACTCCCTGGTTCCTTGCTGCTGCTACTGCAACATCTCACCAACCTCCATCTTGGGAACTGATGAGATTGCCTTCCCAGTCCTTGAAGATGTACCAGTTGATGATTGCATGGCATCCAAGGACAGAAGAACCTCCAAAGGGCTTTCATTATCTTGATGAATGATGTTGCTGCAGTCGGCGAAATGAAACAAATATGCACTACATAGTGAGATACAAATGTATGCTATATAGGAATATTTCAGTTCAGGGGAAACTAAACTGAAATATCAAAAGGTTCCTGAGGAAATAAAGCAGTATCCAGATGCCACTTCTTTGGTTGTGCACAAAGTCTATGGAGAGTTGCAAGTATTTTGTATCAAAATTGGAAATGTTTTTCAGTCCCAGATTCATGTCTTTTCCACATTTTTGTGATGACTGGCCTTCATTGACATAATATATGGTGAAAAAAGTGGCGTCAGGATGCAATATTCTTTCCGTACCTAACCCACTACCTTGAGAAAAATACTACTGCCATTTTTGGACAAACTCTCTGCAAATTTCGCGTGAAAATTACAGGATAACTAGACAGGAAAGAATGTAAAGTCTATGGAGAGTCGAGTGCATTTTCAAAGTATTTTCTAACAAAATTGGAAATGTTTCTCAGTCCTAGATTCAAGTCTTTTCAACATTTTTGCAATGACTGACCTTCATTGAGATAATATATGATGAAAAAAGTGGCGCCAGGATCTAACATTCTTTCCAAATTGAGCTTCGGAAAATGGCAAAGCCGCCGCCCGCCAGCTAAGCCTAATGCACCTATCAATTTTTTCGAGGTCTTCAAAATTGCACATGGCATGGAGCGACTAAGGGCAAGCGACTTCTTCCCTTTCAGTAACTCTACAACCCAGGGGACATCAATTTAAGATCTACAACAAGCAGCTCTTGTCTCGACATCCGGAAGTTCAGCTTTTCCTACTCAAACTCAAAGAATCATCGACAGAAACAGTTTGCCTCCTGAAGCTGTGTCACTGTCAGTGAAAACAGTCAATAATTTCAAGGGCCAGTTGGGCTAAATCCTTCGACATAGAAAGGGAGCATTTATGAGCCAGCGGGTAGCCTGCTCCTTCTCCGTCGTCCTCCATGTCACGGCGAAGATGCTTAGCTTGGTGAGGTGGAGAACACAGGTAAATACAGGTTAAGTCGTCCCAGGCCAAATTCCCTAGAAATATGTAACCCCACTTGTGTGGCCTCAGTATTGCTGTGCTGTACGTTAGGCCACACGTCTGATTTCCCAACTTACTGAGGAGTTTAGTCCAAAACTGGCGCATATATGGACTTCAGAAAGATGTCTAAATTTCTCGAGAATTTTGAAGAAAGATAACCTAATCTACCCGGAGGGCAAAAGATGAGAAATCATACAACCATGACAACCGCATGCAGTGGTATGTAAAAAATGCTCCAAAAAGGTTCGCCAGTGTTTGGACTAAACTCCTCAGTAGGTTGGAAAACCAGGTCATGCAGTAGACCCGTGAACGTGGCTTGTAACGCCACGTTCACGGGTCTAGTCATGCAGGTGTGTGGCCGAACGTGCAGCGCAGCATGCAATACCGAGGCCACACAAGTGGGGCTAAGAAATGTCATGAATGTGGAGTAGTGTCTCCGCGCCGCCTATGTAATATTTCAAAGTAAAAACAAACGCAGATTTTCAATACGATTTGGCGGATGGGGTCCATCAGATTAAAGAGGAAGTCTATTTTTGGGACTTATATTTAAGGGGTTAAAACAAACTGACGATCGACCTATCTTGAACCGATCCCTCGACGTTCTCATCATGTCACCGCAGCAAGGCGCGCGCATGCAGCATGCAGCTAGCTCACTGCACTGAGCTCAGTACGTTTTATGCAGTTTTTTTTAACACACGCGCCGTAATGGCGCCCTCACTTGTCAGAGTGCAGCCAGCATTGCTAAAAACTAAATTTTGATTTCAATGTTTCAAACAAATCTTTGGCGTGGACACTTTATTTTTCCGAAGTCATAGCTCAACTAACAACTGAAGATAATTTCACCCAAAGTGGGACTTTGCGAAGAGGACCAACCCACATTAATGATGTGACTAAAACAAAATTCATTAACGAAATTCATTTTTAAAAAATCCTGAAATTCCCCCCCCCCCCCAAAAAAAACAACAAACAACTTCAACATAACTTCCAATATCAATGGTTTCTGGTTTATTCTGATTTTTTTAGTCATGAGAATATAAAATACATCTGCTTGAACAATAACAGCATACATTACAAACTTGTTAAAACCATACGTTGGATAATACAAGAGTTTATAATGCTCAAAGCTGTCATATCTCATTTAGTTCTGCAAAAAAAGGACATATTTTGGTGATAAAAATATAAGTATATATTGCAGAATATATATCATATAAAATATGCCACTCCATTAACCCAGGCTAACCAGATTTGCCTATTTTTTTTTTACGTTTAAGAAAAATGTTTGTTAGACTTATTTGTTAAAAAATCGTATACATAGTTTTTGTACAAACCCTGTTCAATACTCATCCGATATCTGCATGCATGTTGAAAGTGATGCATGCAAATTTCAATCTGGATTTTATTGGTCAAATTTTATTTTAAGACAAATCAAATACTGACAGTGACCATGAGGCAATTACATCAACATTACGACGACAAATTTTACTTTACACACATTACAATCAGTATGAAATTCAAGTGATTTTGCAACATTGCAGTGTCAGTGAAAGGTTGGGTCCCTATTTCATGGAGATATTAATTAGTGGTGATTGAAATCCCTGGTGCCCACAGCCCAGGTACACCAAACTGATAGCCCCCAGAGCATAGATGTCAGGTTAACATAGGGGTCAACACCCCCCCCCCCTTCCCCACCCCCTCCGGATCTGCCACTGACGTGCATATCAGTAGGGTTGTTGCGTTAAGTGTGACGCACGAGTGTGCAGGAGAATATAGGCAAACCATAGACCTCTCTCATAGACAGCCATTTTCGTAGGAATATTACAACTGCGCATTCAATGCCATCAGATACGCGTGCACGCAATGTGCACATTGTTCTAAACACGCATGCATGTTGCTCAAAATTTCTTCTTAATATGGCACAGCTGATGCACATCACACAAATTTGACACCCAAAATGCCGATGCACATGACCAAATCTGTAGGCATTGATGTAATTTGAGAGATATCCATAAGGGAGGCAGAACAACCAAGGATGTCATTAGTACCGAGGTTTATTACAGCTCTGCTGACAGAGTCCTGTACATAACATGTACGTGACAATTTACCAGGTCAAAATATCACACCAAACCATATCATGCCACATTTCAAACAACCAGAGGGAGCTGTTGGGGTGGCTTTTGGGAGTTGGAGTGCAACAAATTACCCTTCACTTGCCAAAATGTTAAACATTGTTTTTAAAAAATAAATTACACTGACATAACATTTTTCAAATATCATTAAAAAATGACCCAAGTTTCCAAAAAAAAAAGAAAAAAAGGTTTGTTTGTACATCAAAAATGCCACCATCACTTCACACAGATTTTCCATTGAGCTTTTTTGCCCTGCGAGCATGTGCTCACTCAGCAGAAGTTGAAGTATTCCTCGACCGATGATAATACACCTTATTTCAACATACAACATCTTCAAACGAACACTTTACAGGAACTACATGTATGCAATTGGCATGATTGGGACGGAATGTTAATTAATGCTTTCATAGGTAAAGATTTGTCTTAAAGTCTTTACTGTTTCAGGCAGAAGTAACACATAATTTCTGAAATTTTCTAAAGAAGTGTGTCTAGCTTCAAGCATGCACAGAGTTGTTTGAGGAGAGACCACAAAGGTTTGCGATGGAAGACGATTGCGACAGACGGAAGAACCAACATACAAGAGGCTGCTGAGCAATTGTTTGTTTTGAAAATGATGCCGACAGCCAGCTAAACTATGTACATATTTCCAAGGGAATTTGTTTGGTGGTAACCAACCAACTGTGCTTGCACGCTTGGTTTAAAGGTAGAGTACATGTATATCATTTTCAGCTATCCAAAAAAATTTATCAAAAAATTATTGATAAAAAGCTTACTTGGGTTAAAGATGGTAATGGCACTAAACTCCCTGTGAAACTATTCTTTCTGGCATGTTGTCATTTTGAAGAAAACAATCAAAGAAGGCCATTTCCAATGATGTGTCAAGTGATGCATTGTTGGAAATTTCCGTTAGTAGTTGGTTTGTAATTCGGGGCATCTGTGAATGGGTACGCACGAGCGTTTATACCACGCACACGCAGGGGCGGTTGCTATTATTCGGCAGTTCAGCGTGTGACACGGCGTAGCTGCAATTGGCTGAATCAGAACGTGTTCCGGACACTGATTTCGGACGCAATTCAAAACAACGAAGGGCAACAAAGTTGCTCGAAGCATCAAGAAAAAAACGTAAGTTTGATTGTGTAAAAATAACACTTTCTTCTTGAATTATACATCATCCACAATCAGATGAATCTAATCAAGAATTCAAAACATGACGAGGCAAAGTTTGAATTGAAAACGAGATCCTAGAATATTGTTTTGCTCGGAATACACAGCGTACACAGAGCTAAAAATTCATCAGGTGAGTTGTTAAGCACCCATCTTTAGATTTTGAGCACTTTTGTTGCTTAAAACGAAAAAAAAAATGCACAAATGACAAATGATCTACCCTACCTTTAATGTGTGCAAGAGTTGTAGAACGCATGCATTGCAGCCATCTTGGGCTTTTTTTTTGCCACTTGAATTTAGTAACGGCCAGTTCATGTTTAAAGTGCAAGCCAACGCAAACATGAAATCGTGACATCATTGAAGAATTGCTCAAAGCGATTTTTGCAAAAGTTGAACACATTTCAAGTGTGGCATATTTCACTGCGGAATACTCTTTACAAATTTGCAAGAAGTCCGAATCGGCCTTATAACAACGAATGAACAAAAAAAATTCTAAGCATGGTTATTCTAATGGAACAAAAGCACTGTTCTTTAGGATAGCTGCTTTGGGTAAGGTTCAAGATAAGGAAGAGAAGTATGATTTGAATGAGGCAAATCTTTCAAGTAGTTCATCCCCAGACTGTCACATCCAGAGACACTGTGACATTTGGATTAACATCTGTGTTCAGATTCTACAGCATGTGGTTTTTTTTCTCCAGGGATGAGCGTCTCTGAAACAAATTATTAGTAGATTCAAAATAAAATTAGCATTACATTTTTTTTGTTTTTTAAATCCTGCAAATCTCCCGTCAAGGAAATGACCAAATGTCACTGTCAAGACAGCAAAATGGGGATCTCGTTTTGATCGGCACCTGGTGACAAATTAGGTGCTGATAAGGAGACACATTCTTCCTTGATGACCGGATCCCTACCCATTTTAAGCATTTGCTCACTAGCGTTCATCTTAATGGGCAAAGTTTGACACTTGATCCTCCCGTCGCTACCACCCTCACCGAACGGTAACCGCGAGTCGTAGCGTCTTGGGTCTGTGAGGTCGTTCAGCGTGTTAAGAGTCTGGTGCTTGGTCAGCAGGCCCGAGGAGTAGTCCTCTCGGACAGGGGATGCAACGAGGCTGGAGGAGTTGGCGTGGTGATGCTCCACGATGGATCCATGCATGTCCGAATCAATGGAGCTGTGACTGACCAGGGTGGTGACGGACATGTTCAGGTCCTGACTCGCCCGGACCTCATGCATTGAGCTCTGACTGCTGGGGGTCCGGCAGGACTCCAGATCTCCAAAGCGACTCTGATCCTGAGTTGTGGTTTCGTCGTCGTCGTCTTCATCCTCATCTTCGTCCCCTTGCATCATCTGCTGCTGTTGCATCATCAGCAGGGAGCGGTCGTTGCAGAGGGCACTCAGCAGTGGAGTCGGGACGTCCTTGCTGGCAATCTCAGCCTGGATCATCTGAGTGTCAATCAGGGTCAGGTGCCTGGAGGTTGGCCGGGAGCCCGACGATTGGCTGCTAGCCTCTCGCTTGGCTTCGTCGTCCGACAGCCATCCCAGCTCGCTGTTCCTGCTCTGCCTGTTGGAATGACCGGCAGAGGACGAGCTCCTTGGTGCCTCCGTCGGCTGTTGGTCACTCCAGACCCCTACAAATGCTGGGGTTGGTTCAGGGCCACTGCGATGACTGGACGTCTCCGACACTGCTGCTGAACATCGGTTGCTTAATTGACCACCTGTAGCAAAATTTGCAATAAAAACCATAAACCTCAGAAAAAAAGAAAAAAATATTAAATTAATCATATCCCTACAGCTAGTGTGAAAGTAATTTCAGTAGGAACCACTAAAATTTGCAGGAAGGTAGACAGCAAAGTGGTTCTAAAGGTAACAAAGATGTAAAATCAAAAATTCTCTGTGCTACACTGAAAACACGATAATGATATTGGGCCAAGGGAAATAAGACTGAAACCATGCGCGCTCCCGGGGTTTCCTCTACAACATATTAAAGTCCCCGAGAAAACCCCAAATCCAAATTAAAAAAGTAAAAATCCACAAAATCTCTTTCAAAATATTTAACCAACGCTTCAACCTTTTTATTTGTACTAAAACTAAAGGTCAGCTACTATTCAGAATTTGTATTGAGGTAGAGCGTTTGAAATCGGGCCTAGCCTGCAAGACTTCACAGCAAGTAATAGAGGGACGACATCTGGAAAGTCCAATGCAAGCACGAGACTGAGGTGACTGAAATAGTCATTACTTTTCATGGTCCAGAAACTTATGCCACCAACACTTCGCTCCGACTCAACTACATTCCTCTTCCACCACCAAACAGTGACTGACTTTCAAAACATTCTTCAAATTTTTTTGTATTACTAATTTTTTTGCAAATACAATATTTTTCCTTTTTTTCACACGTGCACGCAAACATACTGGAATTTGTATCCTTGTGGAGTCATTTCTTTGTTCTCGTGTACTAAAGTTTTCGAGTGTGAAAATGTACTTTCAAAATGCTCCTATTTTAACCAGAGTTAATTTCCTGGGCTGAAATTCGAACTCAATATCCCTTACATAAAATACTTCAATTTGCGACATATCAACACACTTTGGAAATTCCTACTTTTTGAGTAAAATCCATACATTTTTTTTGTGATAACCTTGTGGCGACGTATTCACCTACAGAAAATGCTTTGTGGAGACGTATACAATCTTTTGTTCCCTATTGTGCACATGTCTCCACAGGGTACCGTGTACCAGATCGCACTCGCAGCTGCCAGTACAAGCACCCACACGCACAGTGCACATTATCACAGAATTCTTTATCTTTACAATAATATCGATTCAAAAGCTTTACCGTGCTGCTTGTTTATAGCCTGGCCTCTCTCTCCAAGTCCCGAGGACAAACTAGAGTGGTGAGACTCAGCCAGTCCCAAAGGCTGCGATGCGGACGATCCGAGCGCCGAGTCGTGCGGATTGGAAGGATTAAACAGGAACTCATCCTCAACTGTGACAAAAAAATTGTACGAGTAAATAAAAACAATGACCAATAATGAAAATTTATGAGGGACACTTGTAATATTAAGCCCATCGATTGGCGTTAATCCAATTCACTTTTATTGGCCAAAGACCAAGGAGACACTTAAGCAAGTCTACTTCACAAGCGAAGGTCAGTGAGCGAGTCGGTCAGGTACAGTCTCCCTTCCAGGGCATTCTTACCTTCGCTCAGGCTTTTCTCAAGCGGTGACCTCTCGTCTGACACAATGCCTGACGTTGTGACGGAGCTCACGTTACTGACGACCGACTGCCGCTGCAGTTCCAGCTTGGCCGTTGAGATTTCACCAAACGACGTCGTCGTCATTGAGCTGTCTAGGTCGGACCATGACGTGTCCCCGCTGATGTACGACTCCCGGTATTTGCTTTTCTCTGTTCCACCACCGCAATAAGAACAAATCAAAATTTCATAAAAATTGGCATCAAAGATACTCTGTCATATAATACTAATTGTGACCGGCTCCACAAAAAAGGGTATTATGTCGCAAAAAAGTGAAATTGATTATATATATGGTTGGAAAGCCCACAATATAAGCTTTCATTTGGTATATAATAGAGCTCCATAGCCCCTCCCGTTCTGGAGATATGATGTATTTGCATAATAACTGTATTATATTAACTATAGGTATTAAAGATGTCATTCATGATAAAAAATAAAAAAATCACATTTTGACAAAATGTTCACCCTCTCAATGTTGAGCGGGCCATTACACAATAATGCTCAGCGCGACTTAATACCCTTTTTTTGTAGAGCCGGTCACAATTGGCAGGGTTCCCAACGAAATCTTAAAATGGAATTCAATGACTTTTCCACGACTATTTTCTTGGAATATCAACTTTCCGTGGCTCCTTGTAAAATATCAAAACTCCACGACTTTCCCTAGAGTTTTCAAAATTGTCCATGTCTGGGCGAACCCTGTATCCGGTTCTTTAGTAAAAACATCATTCACGTGCGCACACCACTGATTACTAGCGCCCATTGGATAAACACTCGAGGTGCATTAACTTCCGGTTCCATTCATGCTATGCTTCACCATGTGAAGTACGCATGGTTGAATTGAGATGACGTCACACTAACGAATCAGGGCCCAATTTCATAGCGCTGCTTAATAGCCAACTTTGTGCTTACCGAGCCTCCATCAATTTCAAAAGCACGCTTAACCCCAGAAGAAAACTTTGCTTAAATCAGTGACTTAACTATAGAAATCTCCATGCGCGCGCAACCGTTAACATGAAATAGTGCTTACGCAGCAGCATGATTTTCTGCTATAGTAAGCACAACTTTTCTGCTTACTGTTATGCAGTGCTATGAAATTGGGCCCAGATTGGAGAGTTACCACATTGGTTTTTCAAAGCAAGTTTACATTCCAGCTTTGGCTCCAGGCTCAATGTCCATGATTAAGGTTCCTTGCATGGGAGACGCAGGCTTAGCACCTGACCTATTTTCTGCTTCTGAACATCGCATCTAAAACTCATGCAAAATGTTACAGTTTCCAGCATCAATGTCTGCAAAGTTATTAGAAACTGTACACGACAAAGCCAAAGCTGAAGCCGACTTTTGAAAAATGACACAAAGAAACCACTGTATACAGTCGACTCTCGTTAGCACAAACTCAGCCGGACTTGGCCAAAATGTTTGTTATATCAGAATTTTGTATTAAGAGGAGCATCAGTCCCATTCATTGTGCACATAAATGTTCAGTCGGGATCAAGCCTTTCTGTTTGTTATAACCAGAATTTGTATTAAAAGTGTTTGTACTAACGAGAGTCGACTGTACATGTAGGTCAAACTTCATTTGTACATACCAGCTGCACTCTCCCGCTTCTTAGCCGTGTCCACCATAGGTTGGGTCTGCATCTGGAAGGTATGGGTGAGTTTACACAGTCGGAGGAGATGCTTCGACCTGGGAACAAAGTTGGAACCATGTCACTTTTGCGGAACGCCATGGTCCAGTGGTTACGGTGTTTGACTCATGTATGAAGGTGCGTGGGTTCGAACCCGGCCAGGAACATGGTGTTTGTGCCCTTAGGCAAGACACTCAACTACAATTGCCTCTCTCCACCCAGGAGTATAAATAGATACCTGTGAGGGTCGAGGACCGATTGAGCACCGATATCGGCTGCCGCGTGGTCCCATGGCCTGATGAACGAGGTAATAATTGTAAAGCGCTTTGAGATTGTTGGCACGATGGAAAGCGCTATATAAGCACAATTATTATTATTTTTATTGATACGATGAAATCCTTCCAAAACAATGTGCTGAATCCTGGACTATTTTAAAAGATCTTGGTGGAAATATAAATCAGTTAAAATTTAAAAAAATGCAAACTAGTGGGTCGTCTCTTACTTGGCTTCACTGTGTGTGTAGTATGTGATCTTCCTGCCATCTGCACCCTCCACATGCAGCTCAAACTTCTTTTTCTGTTGTCCCAAAAGAAAAAACTAATGTATAAATGTTAAAGTCTTTGCCTGTCCATATCTGTAATTTATTGTTAAATGTCCCTTAAATAGCATGGACTACACGGTTCCATTATTTCTTTATAAATGTGACAAACTTTGTGTCTTAGGTTTAGGCATTTTTGAATTTCCGAGAACAGATGTTATTTAAAAATGCCAAAAGCCTAAAAAATACCAAAACCAACCGGTTCTTTCCAGAACCACACATCTTCCCATAAGAGATTTCCACATGGTGTTACCGCAAACCTTCACTAGTTCATACCACCACCATGCAAAGTTTCAAATCTTACTCAAAACCGAAAAAAGCATAATTTGTCAACTTTGTCTGACTTTTGTAGGAAGCATGTCTCATATACAGATTTGACACTACAATAAGAAAACCTGTTTACTTCTTCATCCTCGCTTTTACATATGGGCAATTCCACGGTTACTCACGTTACATTTTTGATGTACTTTTGAGTTTCCTTGGGCTGTAATTACCTTACTGAAAAGGTTTAATAACTGTTATCCCCATGGTAGATAGAGTAGACCTAGACCTACCTAAGCACCAAAGATGACATCCAGAAAAATGTGTTATGTATGATAAACAAGACGCACAAAATCGGTTACTCACGTTACATTTTCGTAACGTGAGTAACCGTGGAATTGCCCATATAGAGATACTGACCTGTAAGACTAGCCTCTTGATGATACCCCAGGTGTACTCACACAACAAGTACTTTCCCTCACCAGAATCCTGATCATGAGAACCAAAACAACAACCAAACTTTAAAGTGGGGCAATAATTCATCAATGTGCGCCTAGTAAATACAGCTGTTCCAAGAGTGCGCACAATTTTATTCTATTGATTCAAAGTGGCTATTAACTGGAAGTCTTTTTATGCTTCTGGTCCACACAATGGCTTGGATTTTGCACTTTTATGGTACAACAAGTTAATCCTATGGGTGCAGGACAGTAAATCGGTCCGAAATTTGCCTACGCTGGCCAAATCACGATCTGCATGCCCAGAATTCTTCAGTATTAGAGCATTTTGAAGGATGTGAACTTGATGATTTGTAGAAAAGAAGGTTGGAAGCCGTGCAGAGGACTGCGAGCTCGTATATCTGCGAAATGTGGATGATGATTAGGTCCTAATACGGCTCTATTTTGCAATGGAGCATAGGAGTCCATTTTCAAAATGGCGATGGGCTTCAGGACTGCTTTTTAGGGGTGATCATCTTTGGATGAAATTTTTTCCCAAAAGTCATTGGTTAACCCCCAGAAAATTGAACAGCAATTGAAAGATGACGAAATAGGCTTTAATTTGATGTACGTTTTGAACACCTCAGAGAGTTGTGAGTATTTTTCCTGAATTTCTCAAGTGGGGGCATTTATCATTGAAGTCTATGTCAATTTATTTACTGGTCTGCAACCCTACGGACTAATTTGGCGAACAAAATTAGAAGCCATTTTTGAGGTGGCACCAAGTCCGCGCTCATGTCGCACGCTTTCTTAAAGATAAGGCACGCAAGCACTTTGTTAACCCTATTGGTCCAAGGAGCCCGGACTGTGTGCGCATTACCAGAGTGCGACTCGCGGGAGCTTGATGCCACCTAAGAAAATGGCTGTGGGGAGTCAGTCGATACGATAAGCACTACCCCAGCTCGTCGGTCAGTCAGTCAGTCAGTGAGGTACAAAAATGCCGACACGCCGGCCCAATTTGTGCAAAAAGAATTGAAACAGAATCTGTATAACGCAAATGCACAAATGACTCACCTCATACAACTGAATTCCTCTGGTGGAAATTCCCAACCAAATTGAAGGCGTCAGTTCCGTTTTTGTCTGTAAAGGTACAAGTAAGAGGTAGCAGTATAAACGTCAAATTGAAGAAAGTTTAGGCTTGGCGTGGTATTTCTTTGAAGCATTTAAGATTTGGTTTCTCCCTTCATTGAGGTAATTTTATAAACACTGCATGTATATACTCCAAGAGCCATGTCAGAGGTTACCGAAAGGCTAAAAACCAACAACTTGAGCTATAGACCTTACTCATTCATTTTCGATCATGTTCCCTGAATCTATTTTATGAATTGTAAACTGTTGAATGGAATGGTGCCTGACTATTTTATGCACGGGTGTGAGTGACCACTGATAAAAATAGCTTAAAACAGCTGGAAAAAACAGGTGTAAAAAAGCTGAACTTTGGAAATCTCCTATACTTTTGTACACAGCAAGTGAGGGAAAAAAGCTGAAATCCAAAAAAAAGAAGAAGCTGAAATCAGCTTTAAAGCTGAAATTTCAAACCCCTGTTTATGATTGGAGTGCGTTCCAAGCCATTAGGTATGCTTAATCATCAATTCTAAATTACTCATCAGACCAGACTGGAATTAATTTGTAATGAACTTTCATTTCATTGCTTTTATTTTTACTCACAGGTTTCGAAAATGAGGAGTCTACCTCGCTTTCAATTTGTTATGGCCGACCCGTGGATAAAGTTTATAGACCTTATTCTTGAGTGAATAGCGGCTCTGACAATGCCATTTAGGGAAGATGAAGAGACATGAACCAAACCTTATTGATGTGTGTTTACGCCACTGCTGCAGCTCAAAAATGACATTTTTGCAATCTATGATTAATAGAAGTATGTAAAGTTATGAAATTCCTTCTATAAACAGGATTTTCCAGTGTTTGTTTGTCATTCTCTCAAACATACAACCTATTTGCTCTTTTCACGCTCCGCCAGTGGGCATGCAGAGCCTCGATCTGGCAACTTTACACAATGAAAATAGCCGGTTCAGTGATCTGAACTCCGACACGGGAATCACTGAGCCGGCTACAGTGATTGTGTAAAGTTGCTAGATCGAGGCTGTGCATGCCCATGGCGGAAGTGTGAAAAGAGCGAATTGGGTGCTCACCTTTTTGAGACGGTAGAAGTGCATGACGTGTTCAATAGTGTTGGATGCTTCTCGGATGTAGGCTCTCTGTGCGTTCACGCGGGTCGTCGCGCGCTGGTCCCTGTGCATTGCCGGGACATGCTTCAGAATGTAGGCCTCCCCTCTCCTCTTGATCACCTGTAGGAGATAAATGAACATGAGTATGCAGGGGCAGATCTAGCGGAAATGGGGGGAGGGGGGTGCTGAGTGAGGACGTGCCAAAGGTCTGGGGAAAATTTGAAATCCACGATGCTTTCTCCTGCATTCTGAGGCAATTTGAGAAAAAATTATGAACTTTAGCATTCCGTTTATTATTTTTGGCCCCATTTTATTAGTTTCATGACATTAGTCAGCAACTGAATGGGGCTGCCACCACCCCCCCCCCCTCCTCCAATCTGCTACTGGTATGAACGGTGATAATGAAAACATCATAATGAGACCATTGCGATTTTAATCCTCTAATGGTCAGAGCACCGAAATGTATGAAGGAAAAGTGCTTTAGTTGTTATGAAACACTCAAATCATAATTCACACAGAGAACTAGGGGAACTACACCAAGATGGCTGCTTATATATACCATGGCCAATGCCTGGTGTGAATCAGGTGTTATATATGGCTGCAGCTTCAATTTGTGGCAATAGACAAATCTGGACACGTAATCACTGCACAGTCACGAGGCCCCCATCAATGGAGAAACCATTGCACACGCTATTGTACAAAGTAACTCCCCCGTGAAGGATTATCTGAACAATAGCTAGCACAGTGCTTTCACCATTGAAGGGGGCCTTCGTGATAGAATAGAAAGCGCCCCCGGATTTGGTCTCAGCTGCTGGAATCAGACAACCCTTAGTTTTAGGGACTCCTTACCCATTCCGGAAAGTACTTGCGGGGCTCGAAATACTGCAATCTATGCGTGTCCTCAGCGTAATTGCCAAGGTCAGCTTGCAAGGCGTAGGAAGCCAGAATAAACGTGGCATCCTCGTGGCATAATACTGGTGCGGATAACACATTCTGCTTCAATTGTAAGTAGTAGTTCTGCCTCGTAATGTCCTCTCTGTGAAATCAAGGGTAAAATAAAGTGGTTTTAGCAATACTAATTAACAGTCTCTTTGACCTCATCCACTCCACTGCCCAACTGCACCAATCAAACACCTGGTTCTACATGAGTTATCCTATTTTGGGTGTCTCCAACCCTGTACATCTATGTAAAAAAAACTTAATTGAGTCCCTTTTAAGCTAATTGCTAATTGCTAATTGTGCAATAACTGAACACGCAGAATGATTCATTGAAAAGAAAAATTGCTAGAAAAATAGTAATTAAAAAAACATTTTTTTAGTACCATTGGGATGAAACTCAAAGATAGCACAAGGAGAACAACTTTAACCCTAACCCTCCTCAATCCTACAAAGTCCTCCAAGCAGTTTGAGAATGAACGCAACATACAATTTTGGAGGATTGTGGAGGATTGAGGGCACACGGACATTCAATACCAGTTGATTTTGGAGGATTGAGGCTGAATGGTGTTTGAAGAAGAGAGTTTTGGAAGATTGAGGCTGAATGCATATTTCAGAGGCAGGGCTGTTGGAGGATTTCGAAGGATTGAGGCAGTGGGTATCCTTCATTTGAACATAAGTGCAACATTTTGGAGCATTTTGGAGGATTGAGGATGGTTCCTGGCTAAAAGGCCTTAGGGGGTTAGGGTTAAGCCTGCAGAGACGTTTTTCTTGATAGAAATATCCCTTCCATCAATCTATTTACAGTAAGACTCTGGTTGTCAGGAATGCACGCTGCTTCAATGTTTAAAATGGAGACAATGTAAAATGGCAACGATGCAAAGTTAAGTAAATTAGTAATTCAGTTTAGCTTTCCCAAATCTTACAGCATCATATACTCTAAACACGTACAGTTTATAGGGGTCAAATGACTATCTACAATTTCATTCCATAACCTTCCACAAACGAACTCAGAAGGGCCTGGATATCTATGAACCGTAACACGCACTTTCAATAAACAACGTCTAACAATCCTGAAATCTGTCTAGCTGAACTGCCGCCAGGAATTTTGTTTATCGGAACGATTGGAAAGATATTCAAAACACTCCGGGGAAAAAAATACAGTCACAACATTGTAATGGATTGGGCCAATACACTGCCGGGCATTGTCTGCTGTGTTATATAAACCACTCACTTGATAAGGGAAACATGCTCCACGTATAATTGCACTCTGAAGTAGACATTAAAGATGGGGCGGCCTGATTTGTCTGTGACCTGGAGGAGAAAGTAAAAGAGAAGGAAATGAAATATAAGTGAGATAGGAAGGATGAAGCAGACTTGAATTGCAATATCACATTTGGGCAATTCCGTAAATTGGATTTGGATGTACATATCAGACACTTTAGGCAAAATAAAAAAAAAAACATGTTTAGCGTCCTGCCTCTTTGACAAAAAGGAAGGAGGAGGCCCTTTTTTTTTTTTTTTTTTTTTTTCAAAATGGCCGCCCGACACATTTTTCAAGACAACGCGGCCGGGCTATTTTTCAAGATGGTTACCAGCTTTTTTCAAAATGGCCGCCACTTGGACTCATTGACTATTTCCACAGCTTTATACACGGTATAAAAGTCTAAAAATACGATTTCTTTCGTCAGAGATCGTTAAAATTTATCAATTTTTGTCTTTAAAAAAAAAAAAAAAAAAAAAAAAAAAAGGAGGCGGCCTCTAAAAAGGAAGCGGGCGGGGACGCTAAACATGTTTTTTTTTTTACTTCGCCTTAATTGCTGTTGGACAAGTGAACGTGATACAGCACTAATAATGCAGGGTTCGTCTTTAGCGGTAGCCGGCTAGCCAAATGCTAGTCAAAACAGTGGCCGGCTAGTGGAACTCTTTCTTTAATAGCCCGGCTGGCGAGTCAAAGTTATTGGGATACGACAAGGAAGAAATAAATCATTAAATTCAGAAAGCAAACCTGTATCAATTTGTGTCTAATTTTATTAACTGTTTAGGGTTAAATTATTAGATCTGTTTATTAAAAACACTGACAAGATTATTTTAGGATACACGTTTTACTTGTATGCACATTGTTGTTTATGAGACACTCTACATGTATAAAACAAAAACATGCGGGCTTGTGAAAATGCCCGCGGGCTAGTTAAGAGTCTGTTTCAGTAGCCCGGCTGGCTAGTGAACAAAAAAGTTACGGTCGAAGCCTGCTAATATGTGACATCTAATGAGTAGCAAACAATTACAGACCAAACTAAGGTACCGGTACCACCCCCTTAACGAACTTGTACATCATGTGGTCAGACGTACGCGGAAAATTGGATTTTACGAAATTGCCCATGCATATAAAATATCCCTAAGTTACAATTCAAATGTCATATCATGTTTTTAATAAATAAATTCATAGATCAACAAGTCAGGTGTGTTTACAAACACAAATGCCCCGCAACCGTGACTGTTCCCATGACATAACACCACTCTTTTAACATCAACTTACATGTACCTTGGTCACATGGAACATTCATTGACAGCATTAGTGTCTTCTGTAGGTTTTATATGAATTAATCCCTAATCCCTATAATCTCAGAATAAATACATGATTTCTATTGTTTTAGCCACTGTGAACTTGACCCTCGACCTTTTGGCCCCAAATTCAATAGGCTTCTTAGGATTACCAAGAACAATCCACAAACCAAATTTGAAGTTCATATGTTAAGTATTTCTCAAGTTATCGCGCTGACAAGATTTCTATTGTTTTAGCCACTGTGAACTTGACCCTTGACCTTTTGGCCCCAAATGCAAAAGGCTTCTTAGGATTACCAAGAACAATCCACAAACCAAATTTGAAGTTCACATGTAAAGTATTTCTCAAGTTATCGCGCTGACAAGATTTCTATTGTTTTAGCCACTGTGAACTTGACCTTAGGCCTTTTGGCCCCAAATGCAAAAGGCTTCTTAGGATTGCCAAAAACAATCCACAAACCAAATTTGAAGTTCACATGTAAAGTATTTCTCAAGTTATCGCGCTGACAAGATTTCTATTGTTTTAGCCACTGTGAACTTGACCTTTGGCCTTTTGGCCCCAAATGCAAAAGGCTTCTTAGGATTACCAAGAACAATCCACAAACCAAATTTGAAGTTCATATGTTAAGTATTTCTCAAGTTATCGCGCTGACAAGATTTGTCCGGACACACACACACACCCACCCACCCACCCACCCACCCACCCACCCACCCACACAGCCACCCACGGAAGGACAAGGCGGAAACAGTATGCCCCTTCGGCTTCGCCGCGGGGCATAAAAACTGTCAAGCTCCTTTTCAGATGTTATTTTCTCCTTTATTGTTTTGAGTGACTTAAATTTACAAAAAGCTTGTGGGTAATTTTGAAGGACTAATTTTTGTTTTGTTCATATGCACTCTTGACGAGGAGTTCCTTGTGTGACAAAAGCAAAATAACGCCCTCTTACATGTATTGTTGAAAGGATTTGCTAATAATTGTAAAACTACCACTTTCTTGTCACTTCCAATGAAAACAAGTATTAAAGGGAAAATACAACATTTGCAAACATCAAAAAATAAAACTACCAAATCATTTTGAAATACCTTGCTGGACTAGCTGTTAGTGAATGACAGTGTAAAGCATCCTGTAAAATCATGGCACCTGGTATACTGTCATTTTCAAGAAAAGTGGTATTTTTGTATCAATTTTCAACGCTGATCGGCCGATCAGCGTTGGAAACAACTGGCTTTTTTTTCAAATACTGGCCCCAATTGACCATCGCACTTGTTTGCAATCGATTACAAACCTATGAACGGGTACGAGCCAGCTAGACTGGTTCCCTGACCTTACAATTCCCCAATGTATGTAAACTGCTCTGTTTCTTCTTATATGGAGTCAGGGAACCAGACTACAGGAAAATGATCGTTTTTCTTGGTTTTTATAGCATTTTCGAACCCAAAATCTCAAAAAAGTCAGTGTAACTATATTTGCTATATATTTCCAACCCCCCCAATTCCATCCATTTCTGAAAATTACAGCAAAAGCAAATGATGTATATTCCCTTTAAGATCTTGTACATGTACATGTATGTATTATTGCAACACAATCAACACATACATGTAGTAATGTGCATGAGAACAAGATGAGTTGAATTTCCACTGCATGTTTCCTTTAAGTGCATGAAACCAGAAGAAAAAATCAATGGGGCGTAAAAAATGCCATATCTGAGGTACCATCAACAAACATTGTATGCATGATAGTGTGCTCCATCCAATACCGCCAATGTGCTCAACTCAAATGAATTACAACTACCTGCATATTTCAACAAGATAATGTGCTATAAAAAGACTGTGAGGTGGGAAGTATCGTCTGAGATAAAGACTCTACCTTTCTACCGAAATGTATCATGAAATTAAAATAGACCATTACATTTACGTACAATGTATACAACTACATGCACATGATACATGTAATGCATGTAACTTCAGTTCAGGATTACTGTCCTCTTCTAAATGTTAATGATAAATTTGTACTATACACATGTTTCTGTGTAAGACTAATCCGTATATATTCAATGTCTTCCTTGCATTGCATGCCAAATACTCAAGGCATTCCAACCTCACAATCCAACAAATAAGACACACAAAGGCCCATGCTTCCAACCCAACCGCAGAGCCAACAGAGATTTCAATGAACTTAAAGAACGAGGTTTCTTTGTGGGGGTTGGTTGTATCAGGAATACACATTGTGTAAATCACAGTACTAACAATCAAACACAATGCGATTGCCTCCAAAGGCGTTCCAGAGGCAAGAAGCCACATTCCTTCGCTTGCCCAGTTTTTATGTAATGCTGAGGTCCACAAAAGGATGATTCTTTTACTGCCACTCCCACAGAGACCAGATCCATTATTTTGCTAAGGAATATTCAACACATCTGTATTACAGATTCTGTAATGCAGAAGGCACTCTTTTACACAGGAGAACAGAAGGAAAACAAGGCATATTCAGGAACTTTTTTCTTTCTACAATGTCAATAAATCAAATTTGAGATATTCCTGACTGACACTCGCGCTACCTTTTTTTTATGATTAATGTTTCAAGAGATTTTGTTTGCAAAGAATTCAAAACTTCTGGCCCATCCTCTCCCTGCATGTGTATGGTACAAAAGGAGCACGGTCTTTCTGTTTAAAATTTACATTTGAAAAGGGATTTACAGAAGTCATTCTAATTCGAGGAGTTAAATTTCAATCCAAACCCGCGAACATAAAGTCCCTCTGAATTTTTTTTAAAGATTTTCCCTGAAGCCTCCAAAAATCAACAGAATACTGTAAATTTAAACAGGGGCATTTTGGCAATGACTGTGCCGACCCTATCAAAGGCAACAAATTAGGAGCTGGATTTTGACTTTAGGGAATGCTAAAAATATTGAGGTTAAGTACAAATGCACTTAAGCATTCATGAACTACCGTACATGCCAATGAACATATGTACCTGTATTGCCACTTCTAAACCACATGTTTCTGCTGCCAAACTGAAATATCAAAAGGCTTGTTAGTGGTTGAGACAGACCAAATCTATATGGGGCTTGAGGTAAAAATCTTTATACCCCTGAATCATTGTTTAACTACTACTCTCCATCCTTGCTCCACGATGGGACTAATCCATACCAACGTAAAGCATCTGAATCACATCAGGAATACCAAGGGATTAGGGGGCACGGCAAGAAGAACTCATAAACATTTTCCACAAAAAGCGGGGCTGGCATGGGCAGACCTACATGTAGTGATTAATCAATTTCCGGAATCACCGGAGTGCGACTGACGAGAAATAAAATACCTGAAAAGATTTGTAGATGTGACTGATGTGGGGGACCAGGAAAGGGCCACCATTATACCACCAGTGAGGCAGGAATGCTGAGGTCAGGCATGGGGTCAGGAAAGAACACCTGGGAAATTCTCAAGGGTACGTGCCGCTTTTTTTTTTACACCCTTTGATCCTGATTCTGTGGGCTTGGCTCTCACCATAGGGAATAACCCTCCCAGTCAACCCTCCCAATGTGCTGAAAATGGCCTGTGGTCATCTAGGGTATGCGCCTTTTTATTTTAGACGATATGAATTCTTTGGCAATGCACAAAATTTCATAGGAATTTTTTTATTATGTTTTTTTTTTAGGCCAGAGTTTCCCTTGGAAAAACAAAATATTGTTTTTATTGATCACTGCCTTTTTTCTTGCAGAGCTTGATGTATTAAACCTAACCACCCTGATCCAATCAAAATCCATACGCCTGTTTTGGAGTATTTCAGCAGATTCAGGATACCTCCGTATTGAAAACAGGGGGATTTTGATGGATTCAGGATTGTAAGCCTAGCGGTACTGCAGGATTTTGATGGATTCAGGATACGGTACCTCCAAACTGAGCAGTCGCCAACACCAACATTTTTGTGCATGACACAATCGGTGGATTTTGGCGGATTCAGGATACTTTCTAGTAAACGTGCTCAACGGGTTAGAGTTAATATTATTCTGAAGAAGTACATGTAAATTGTAATACAAAAAAGTTGTCTTCTGGTCTTCAGAAGTCCTACAAAATTACTTTGGTTTTCAAAAATAAAAGAATAAATCACAGACGAGTGAGACAGTCAAAAAACCTTTTAGCGTATTACCGGGGGTAGGATCGACCAAACAAATGTTTACACGGTGGTCTCAATGACATGGGGATGTTTTGAAACCAAACGGGACCCAACCATGACAAGTGACTACCCTCTCAGCCGTGCCCCTCTTTCTACAAATCAGAGCAGGAGTGCCAACAGCCCACGGGCGCTGAATCTACACCAAATCCTGACTTTTCCTCTGAGGAATCGGATTCCGGGACTGCAAACAAATACCGGCTAGTCACGGGCGGGTTTTTTGTGTGGGAATATACTCAGGGCCTTTTCCCTGGCACACACCGCACACTCTAACCCGGACACCGACAAGTCCGCAGGCCCTTTTTTGGGAGGGGGGGGGGGAGGGCAGAGAAAGACAGGAATGTGCAAAAATGCAGGTGAATGAACAGTCAACTTGTACTACTTTGTAGGGGGAGTGGTACAAATAAACGCCTTGGCATGTCAGTTGGGGTTAATGGACTCCCGTATTAAAAACTGTTCAGGGTATGAATTCACAGCTTTGAATTTGCAGTACAGTAGGCTACATACGTGCAAAAACAGATGCAGTGTTAGCCGCAAACCTTCGCCTGTCTAAAAGACAAACTGAACAACCCATAAGCAAATACTCCTCACCATGTGAACTGCACAAATTTACTTTGTGGTCCATGTGCAAATGGACAACTGACAGTGTTTTGTGGAATGCCACAGCGGCTCTTAACATTTTTCTCGGTGTAATGCTAATAAGGAGGTGTCGCCCACTGCAAAAAAAAGAAAGAAAAAAAAAGATACGAAGCTATGTTTACCTTAGGTGATTCAGTTTTCCATCCTTTCGGGGCGTATTTGGAGATCTTGCTCTTCTGGTCTAGAAACTCCTGCTCCCCATCTGTTGCAAAAAGGATATAAAATGTGTAAGTGTAGAAAGTTAGAACTTGTGGACAAATATTGTGCAGAGAAAATATGGAAAAATATTGAAGTTATTGAGATTTGGGGAAGGACAAAACAAGTCAAGGGCAAATCTGAAAACTGTGCCAGAAAATCTGTTTCCTGCTTCATCATGTGTCATGTAATGGGTGTTCACTGAAAACCATGTAACAATTTTCTGTTAAAAAGTTTGATACAGAATTCAAATGAGCAAAACTGCCCTAAGATGTACATGTATATTACGCCTGAAATTGAAAATGTCCAATGTCTTGTAATCTGACTTTTGCAGACACACTAAAGGGTTTTCCAAAAAGATGAATTCCAGAATTCTATTTATTCCGGTGTTCAAGCGGAAAATCAGTGGCCCTATATTACAGAGAACATTCATCAATGAGAACATTCATCAATATGGCCCTACCAGTATATTACAGTGAACAAACAACAATGAGTGGTCAATTCTGCAGTCTGATACAGAACTTGCGACCCAAACTCCCGGTCACTACTCACCTCGGAGGACGGACAGCCAGAAGAACTGAGTTTCCTTTACGCCAACCAGCAGACAAACTTGATCAAAGATATCCTGGACTTTGGTTTTGGGCTGCAATGGACACGGAAGAATGAACAGTGGTAATACTGTTGTTCACGCTCACATACAATGACCATGTAGCTTTAATGGTGCCAAGGTGGGATGTACAATGTACATGTATTTTTGTATGTACTTTTTAAGTTTTGTGAGATAAATTTCTTGCATTTTATTTGAGTAATGATTCTGTTAATGGCTAGTTTTAATACATGAGCCTTGTGGGCTCCGAGCACAAGTACCCCCTCAACGGTAAGTAAGGGAGAGTTGGGAGACCACTGGGCGAGACATTTGAATGCATTGCTGACAACACCTGACGCTCACACCATGCATGGAGCTATGCTCACGCGAAGACGCTATGGCTTTGTGTACATTCAGAAAAAAATAGTTATGTGTACAATGTACTTCACGCTATATGCACACTAACCAGTACGCGCACGCAGTGAGTTCCGTCCATGGGGCTTTCGAAGGTGGTAAAGCGCCCTCTCTGTTTGCGCACAGAGCCCAGTACTCCATGGTTCAACTGTTCCAATTATTTCCTTACCTGTGTTTGCTTTGAATAGTTTTTAACAGAGTGAAAGGCATTCAAGTTGTTTTACTAGGAAAATTATTTTGAAAGTTCTGTAGGGCCGTGAATTTTTCATGTACATGTATGATGTACATGTATCTAAAAATATATTTGTAGACAAGTACGTGCAGGAAGTTCAAGTGATATTCAAATACCTTACCGGTGTAAAAGTTTTACACCGGTAGCATAGGGCTACCCCCGGTAGGTTTCCTAACCTAACCCATTACCCCTACCCCCCCCCCCCCCTAAAAAGTTGAATAAAAAGAAGCAGCAAAAAAATATATGTAAACAAACAGATGGCAAATCCATAGTACCAAAAAAATCCCCTTACACCTACCGATATGCTCCAAAATGTAAATAAACAAACCACGAAAATATTTCTTTCCATTATTTCCACCATCAAAACATGCACTATGGACCTCACAAACAATTTGCAATTTTTTTTCATTTGTTTTCCTTCAAACCTGGATAGTATACAATCCCAACCCAGCCTATGTGGTTCCCCACATTCCAGCACGTGTTTGCAGACTGATAACGTTGGAATGTCCACTGGACCAGGGGCCTTCGAGTACCCTCCAGTTACCCTGGTAAAATCACTTGATGGATTGGGGAAGTGGTGGGGCCCTATCTGTTCCTACCCTCACTAGACCCTCACTATCAGTTTGCTAATACTCATGTCGGCCTCTCTACATATTTCTGATAACTAGGCTGTGTATTTTACCCAGGGTCCTGGAAATGTCCTCTTTATTTAGACCCAGCACAGGCATGCACAACTCTTTTGGCCTTGCATAAACTAATTCATCTTGCAGATCAGAAATTCAGCTATGTTGAAATGCAATGATGTCAAGCCTATTTGAGAGCATAAAGTAAAGGTGAAGGATATGCACATGAACTTGCATCAGATTGGTTAACTAGGCATGGCTTGGCACTGCTTGTGAAAGCCTACTTGGTCTTTGCCATGGTGCGAAATACATATTGAGATCCCATTTTTCCTTCAGCCAAGTTAGTTAACAAAAAGAAATTCCCCAAAATACAATATGAAACTTTTAAGTTTAACTCACTTGAACATCCAAATACAGTTCAACAAGCGACATGTTCATGTTGATGACTTTCTGGTAAATAAATCATTAATCTTTGAGCCTGGGCGCCTCTAAAACTAAGATTGTTGGTATCAATGCTGATTCTGTCCACGAGTCAAGATTCTGTTAAAATTGACTAAGAATTTCCAATGTAAAAATAATGCGAAAACCTCCGCAATCTTTTAATGAATCTTAAATCAATAGTGGAAAGCTAAAACAAGTTCAGGGAGACAGTGGCACACCCAGGATTTGGCTTGGGGAATCACAATTTGTTTTTAGAAGTTTGAATTGTTTCAAAAGTTGCCTAACAACATTTTCGGCGGCAGAATTTTTTTTTTTGGGGGGGGGGGGGAGAACGGACCACTTTGAATTTGGTGGCGCCATTTATACCCCTATTATACTCTAAAATAGGCCACATACATATCACCACGGTCAAATCATGGGACTAAAAAAAATAATTGACAACCCCCCCCCCCCCCCCCCCCCCGGTGCCACTGTAGAGAGACTATTGAAACAGGGGGTGGAGTTTTTTTCATCTCAGGAAAATGTACTGCAGACGCGTGAATCATCTATGAAAGACAGGTCTACATGTAGCAAAGAGAAAATTGAAGGTTCTCACCTCAACTACTAAAGGAACTTCTTCCTCGTTCAAAAGGATGATGTTGACATATTTCCGTCCAGGGTTGGACGATAGGGTCGTCCCACTGCCTGTTTTGCTGGGCATCCCCACGGAATGTTTTCAATTTCACGTTTCCACGAAGGAGCGAGGGCTCGCAGAAAGCGGCCAAACTTTAGCTGTCTCCAACGCTGCAGTCCGTTTTAGGTTTCTTCATCGTCAGATCTGATCACAGAATCTCATCCTCATCCTTCACAAACAAAATGGATTCATGCTACTCATCTGAGAGAATCTGTAACACCAAGAGAAAATAAATACATACATAAATAAACACCTAAAGTAAAGATACTGCATATCCAGCAGGGACGAGAATGTCAATCATTAAAAAGGTCTGAGAACTGATAAAAGCGCTGAAAGATGAAGTTCTTTCTACATGTCTTCTAATTACGTCTTTCTTTCAGATTCAAAAAGTCCGATTTCAGACAAAAGTCTATGAAATCTCATGCCTGATTCAGTCATGTTTTGAAAATGCAAAAGTGAACAATCCAAAGTGTGTACATACATACACGTACCGGGTACAAGTATGGGTAGGCCTACACCACGTTTTCGGAAAGTTTTTTATTGTAAAGCAAATTAGGACCGAGTTATGGGGACTTTCTGCTGTCCCCACAGCGTTTTCAGTCCCCACAAATACCGGTACCTTGTACAGACGAATGTATGTCCGAAACAACTTCGGAACAAGACTGCTTGTACATGATGTATGTGTATAAATTAGAAAATACATGTACAGTACATGTACATAAAATGTAAACTCCCACCCCATTTGTACATGATGAACCTCATACCTAAAAATAATTGTCAGTTGTCATCAGTGATCTTACCGGTAGCATATGGGCGTACATGTATTTATGACATGCAATACCAATTAATTTACATTATTTCTGAGGCAGTGGACATTGTTATACAGCATCGGTAGAATGACATTCCACATCACTACTTTAGCAGTACAGTACCGGTTGTGTTGATCTGTATTACACATACACGTACATTACTGTCGATTATGTGTACATTGTAAAAAGAAATAAAACTGCTGCAAACTAAATGCACTTGGTGACTGGATTGACCCGAAACAAACAAAATTAGACTGCCTAATGTAAGGTCATAATCTAAATATATCCCTGCTTGGTCTTCAACTCTGTCAGATGACTCCTCGAATTCATCATGTCAGTAGCCCTTGGACCGAAACTTTACATGTACCACAGGGCAATAACCACCACTGTCCATTGTCCTATGAGAGTCCAAAGAAAGACTTTCAAGAATGCCATGACTTAAATTCAAACTGACACTTGCGGAATGGTGGTGGTGTGGCTCTCGCAGATCAAAAACCCAATGGTCAGAAATCTCCTCCAGAATAATGAGGTTGCTTCAACTTCAAGTGGCTATGATGAGAAAATGAAACACTGTGGTTTACCACCAAGTACGTGGTACAGGTACTTCAGCAATCAGCATCAACCCTGCGGCCTTCAGAAGTTCAGACCCAGAAATGGTTCCCCAGGACCGTTTACCAACCATATTTATACCACAGCTTGTGATAGGGGAAAAAGTTTTCCTTGCGATTAAATCAGTCCATCAACATACCAATAACAAATCAACATTCCAGAACAGGTGAAGGTTGACCAAAACACCCGCCAAGGACATATCCCATTTTGTTTGATTTCTTTTTCCCCTTTGCACTTTTAAACATCAATTACTCCAAGTATATGATTTGATTGGAGTAGATTAAAGCTCAATTACATGTCAATTTAGCAGATCATGTGGACTCGTAACACAGAATGGGTTACGAGTCAAAACTGAACTCGGTCAAGAGTGCACCAAAATGTGTGTGTGTTAATCAAGCAAACTTACATGAAATAGGATCATTCCCTTAACCCTGACCCTATGCTACATTGTATTTAACTTTCTGACATATATTGTGTACGAAATAGAAGGGCCCTATTTGGAGCAGGAAAACATACAGACTTCGCTGTTGTTAAAGGGAATATACAACATTTGCAAACATCGAAAAACAAAACTACCAATTTTTTACAAAATACCTTACTAGGATGTTGGTAAATGACAGTCTAAAGCATCCTGTAAAATTATGGCACCAGGTGTGAAGTCATTTTCAAGAAAAGTGGTATTTTGTATAAATTTCCAACAGTGGTCGGCTGACCACCATTGGAATACCTAACTATTGTTCAGCTACTGCTCCAAATTTACAATTTTTTTCAGTCCAAATTTTGTTTGCTATTGGTTACATGTCCTTGAACAGGTGCAGGCCAGTTAGACTGGTTCCATTACCTTACAATTTTCCGGCATCTACAAATGTATAAATTGATCCATTTCATCTTTAATGGAGTCAGGGAACCAGAGTACTTGAACATTTTTGTTTTTCTTGGTTTTTTCAGCATTTTCGAACACAAAACTTCAAACATGTCAGTTTAACAATATTTGATCTGTTATACTAATCCCCCAAAATAGTTCATTTCTGAAAATTACAGCAAAAGTCAATGATGTACTGTACATTCCCTTTAAGATTGAGTACTATGAACATTTCACAGGTACAAATGTATTTCAAGCCCGTAATCTGTGTGTATGCATGACTGCATACCGGTATGTACAATGTACATGTACATGTATGTATGCAACAACATAACAACGTTCAATACAATCATTGCAAGCAACCCATGATGCTAAATTGCTGAGACGAATGCATCCATATAAAAGGGCAAGGCTGAACTGATCCATACTGTAGCCACTTGCTTGAGCCACTGTTGACAAAATAAGTACTGCGTTCCAACACACCTCTTTAAAACTCGCAGAGTGCACGTTGCACTTTTTGATTGAAAGTTGCCAACAATTGCTTTTTATGCATGTGACCTCCCCCAATGAATTCCTGGACAATGACTGTGGAATTCCACCAATTCACGCTTAATTACGTCAAATCTATTGCCCGGAAAGTTGATATTGTAAACTTGGTGCGCACACAAAAACTTACCACAGAGTACACCGCCTTATACAAATTACAGTACATGTTTACAAAACAGTTCCATTCCAAAAATGTCTGTTCGGATTTATTCTCTCAATTGAAATCAGGTTGAGGCAAAGTTTACTTATTGTTGATAAAACTGAACAATAATAATTTGAGATTGGCAATTAACTTTTATGGTCCTAAGTGTTTATTGCAAATTTAGTCAAGGCATTTAAAAAGCATGTTTGCAAAGTTCTTGGTGTACTGTGGACAACAATCCATCTGTTGCGAAAGACAAAAAAAAACAAATTTATTTTGAAAATAAAAAAAACTTGTAAATTTGGTATACATTACTTCATTTTTATGTACTATACAGGGTGAGTCAAAAAAAGCCTGCATGATTGTGTGCTTGTGTATTAATTTACTGAAATAATATAGCAAACCTTATTTTCTTGATTGGTGTGCACTATATGAAAATGATGCACAAACCAAAACTGTGATCGCAGAAATCAGTTTTAAAAAGTCGTTAATTTACAAACAAGGGTCACAGTGTTCTTGTGGTTAGGGGTCGGTATTTTATGTACACATGCCATTTATAATTACAGTTATTTTTGGAAACAACCACAGTGTTCATGCTGCTTTTTCTTAGAAGGGACGTGCAAACAATCGAATAGGCCCTACTCAGCAGGTAAAATCCACAGCGATAAGCAGCAGCATGCAAGTACATCATTTTGTATGCAGGACTAAGGGAAAAAACCTAAACCACAAAATAGAAAAGTTTGGCAATAACCTCAAATATGTCAGGCCCAGTAAAAATGTCAACCACTTATTTTACGACATAGTCAATGTGTATATGTTAAAAAAAAAAAAATATATGGTTAGGCCCTGCCAAGGTGTTTCTGAATTTTTTTTTTTTTTTTTTTTTAATAAGTCACTACACACAACCTCGATACTAATTTTTTCTAGAAAGTTTCCCGAACCCTAAAACATTGAGCAGTTAACCAAAAACTTTGTACCCTAACCATCCCAACTTCATCAAAATCCAAACCCTGGTTTTTGGTGGAGTTTGGCGGATACGGTAATACAGTATCATATAGGGCAAAGTTGATAATAAGCAGGACAAGTTCTTTTCAGAACTAATATCTTCTAAGCAGTAGTTATTACCACATGGTGTTACCGCAAACCGAATCGATAATAATGACAATTACGTTACATTATTCCACAACTATGTTGAATGATTTGTGCATTCACATGGACATCTGTACAATCAGAATCATGATTTTTTTTAAGAAGCACTCGTGTTTGAAGTCTATACTCGTGTCACCAAAAAATTCACAATTCACAAACTTCAAACAGTACACTATTAGATTACAGCACGTAATGTGTACGTGAATAAGTACGCGTATTCATAGTTGAACGATTCCGGCACCCAACTATGACTAAAATGAAATTGACAAGAACCTGCTGATGGAATGGACAAAAACCATGGCAATTCACCCACAGGCCCCCCCCCCCCCCCCCCCCCCCCCCACCGGTGACATTGGAACATACCATTTTGTGGAAGATCCCATTTTTTTATCCCCAAAAAGGGGGTGAAACCTCGTTGCGGTATACGTGAACCTGTGTGTGACGTGAACAAGGTGTACTTTCCCCAATGTATCAATGTATCAAACCATTTCTCAACTTTCATAAGACACAATTAATTTTCAACACAAACACTCAGAACAAGTGTGTCATGGCCTACACATCATTTTCATCATTGACCTGGAACAAGTACATGCATACATACATCCCAAGAACATGTGAGGAAGCCCAAATTCCTGGTTGATATTCTACAAATTGAATCAATTATGGGAATTATTGGCGGATTTCTCTGGATTGGATCAGCTGCAGGTGGGATAGGTGACTCACGGAGGAAATATGCCTGCAATCTGGAGCAACGCTTCACCTTTTTTTTTTCTTCTTCAAATCTCAGTGGATTTATACACTGTGCTCGTGACTTTGAAATCATACTCCCAAGTGCACAGTGTATGAAGCAGTACGGCTATTTGCTTGTTATTTATAAACTGGTCACGAAATGTTTGATCACATGACATGCATGATGCGAATTATAGCTCCATGGTAAAACTGAAAACAACTGTAGAAAATACTTCTTGCAAAGGGATTTTATCTGTATTTTGGTACATATTCTGAATGAAACTACATGTACCTAATTTGTTTTAACCCTCCTACATGTATGCAAACATACATTGTCTGTTTTTGTCTGTTGACTGAATTTGACCAGTCACAGTGCTTGCTTGAAATTTATGATAGATCTGCCTGTTGGTGACTAGCCTGCGTAAAAGGCGTGGCAGGGGAAGAGGATTGATTTTTTGACTGTCTGTGACTGTTCAGATAGCAGGAGGGAGAGTACAATACATGTATGTATTTAGTATTCTGGTTTTTTTCTTTCCTTCTTATAAATCTTACGTTATTTTTAGCAGTACATCGTATTTCAAATTGCAGATTAGAACATTTTAATGTCTGTTTTGATATGCGACCATAAATATATGTAATTTGTTTTTATGAACTTTTGTTGCCCGTCTCTCATTTTATTTTGTTTTACCTTGGGACTGTTTTCTATTCTGTAGATTTTTTCCCCCTGAGTAACTGAAATCAATTCGATGCAAATCAAGACTCCCGGTTTTCCATTTGAACGATTTGACAGATTGGGCTATTCGAGTGATGGAACAGCCATGCGTAAAATATAGCATTAAAATTCCTAACAATTCCAAGCATCCTACATGTAAAAGGGGGAAAACTGAAGCTCTATTTTTATCATGCAATGCGTAGGCGTTGAACTAAAAATATCTTGAAAAAGGGCATTCATCCATTATTTCAAACTTGCTAAGTCATTCTCTGAAATGTTGGCATCGTGAGAATTCTTTGTTACAATCTGAATCTCATTAATGTGTTGATACTGGCAACAGAATACTGTCATTTTGTATTCAGATCTTGAGTTATCTCTCATGTCCAACCTCAGTACATGCATATAAATTCGCCAAATTGATGGTAAAATTGTACATATTTGTAGGTCTTAAACCTATATTCAAAATACATTTGTACATGTACATGTACATGTATGCTTTGTGTCCCATGGGAATGCAAAGCAGAGACAAAAATCTGAATAAACTATAATAATATTCCATGGATGATTTTAGCATAATAAAGACATACATGTGCTTCTGTAGGCCAATCACATGGACCTTGTTGCTATTGTAAGAATTTGTTTTTAACAAAACGAACAGGTAGCACGGCATAGTCAACTCTGTACATGGCTCAAAAGAACCACTACAGAGGTTATGTGGACTCACACTGAATTCTTGGATGACCCTTAATTAAAGGTACATCTAGATCTGGGATCATTTGCGGGCAATTGCAAATGTACATTCCTTTAAAGATTCCAATGACTATATATTTCAGGCATGGCCCAATGCTGACTGAAATAGAATCCAACAATAAGAAAATACTATGTAAATCTTTATCTTTTGTTCAACAAAAAATACCCAACCAAAAAAAAGTACAGCTGATTTCATGTTAAATATCTGCTGCCTTATTACAGACTCTCTCAAAACCTGGCACCACTCCTCAGGAACAAAGAACTGCTCATTAAGAGAACCAATGAAAAGCATCATCACTGCTCAGTCTATGACATGAAGACCAGTGTACCGTCCATCTGTCACTGTTGACCATGCAATTTGCAAATGACCACCTGTCCGGCTATTGATGGAGCCCCCATCTACACAAAGGGCCCAGCAGAACATTTTAAGAAAAGAAGACAGTACCTATGATTGATATAATTTTTTTATGTACTAATTAAATGTACTTTATAAATTTTGTGTAAAAAAACACCTGGATTTTGTTTTTGGAAATAAAGGATTTTCTAAAAAAAATTTCTTTTCAAATTGAATATATTCCATTGTCTGATTGTGTATGCTGATGGATAATGATAGCAACACACTCTTTTATGAGAATGTATTCATGAGCATTGTAGTTTTCTTCAGTTCCTGTTTCATGTACATACCGGGACAAATGTATTATGTAGTAAATGCCGCAGCATTTAGTGTATTCTAAAATCGTTTCTCTTCTAGTTCTCCCCAACCACAACTGACCATTGAAAACAGTTTTGGACACTCACAGAGTAGGCCCTATTCCCTCACTTTGAAGAAAAGTGCAACAGCATATCCCCAATTTGAATACCAAATTAATAACAGGTAGTAACTGACCAAATTATTGCTAAAAATCTGACTTGGTTAAAAGATAGTATGGCACTAAACTCCATGTGAAACTATTCCTTCTGGCATGCTGTCATTTTGAAGAAAACAATAAAACTAAGCTAACGCCATTTCCAAAGATGAGTCAAGTGATACATTTTTGGAAATTCCTGTTAGTAGTTGGTTTGTAATTGGGCGCAAGTTTTGACACGACGCACACACGCCTGCTGTCATGTTGCTAGTATTCATCGGTTCAGTGCGTGACATCGCATGGCTGCAAATAGCGTTCCGGTTGCTAATTTCAGGCGCACTTCAAAATATGACTCTGCAACTTTCGACTTGAAATCGAGATCCTAGAATATTGTTTTCTCAAAATACACAGCATTCACAGTACAAATACTTCATCAGGTTAGTTGTAAAAGCACTGTCCGTCTTTAGATTTTGAGCACTTTTGTTGCTTCAAACGAAACAAACATGACAAATGACAAATGATCTCCTTTAAAATTGTTGCAATCCAATTATCAGCAGCCTTTCAGCTTAAAGACTGTGTTGTCTGTCCCAACTCATGTAGGTCTATAGATTGATGGTACCATCCCAATTCTGCGATATTTGCCACAGTTGATATACTTGTTTGTCAACAATATCCATGCATCATGCAAAAGCGTAGACTTTGAGCTTACCTTAATTTTGACAATGCAGACCAACCATTCAATTCTTTGTCTTGGTTTCACCGGTTTCACAGTCAAATCAGCGATGGGCAGGTAGGTATAAATTCCAAGAATAATCGCACGTATAATCCTGGTTTAGCGGAAACTCTCAACCTCCATTACTTGGTTGCCTTGCAAAGAGCATCACACCATGATCACACAGCTTATTCCGTCAATTAGAATCTTGCAGTTGTGAAACACAACCAGCAGTACTACCAAGGTCATCCACAATACTCTCACATGTAAAGTACAAGTGCATTTTTAGGTCCAACTGGTTCCTGGAAAATAAGGCACATGGGGTAAGCGGTTAGAGAAACGCCAAAGAAAAGGATTGTTGTGAAAAAATATAACTCATCAAGCTCAAGGGATTCCGTGTAAGGTGTTCGCTAGTCAACAACACTATTGTTGCTACCAGTGTGTGTGCTTCTGGATTGAAAATACAGCATACACACGTAGGTATCTAATTCCATGGCCACATACCAGGCCCTCTGGGCTGTACCATTATCAAAGCAGGGCCGCGAATAAACTTATTCAGAGTTTATAAATATAAACAATGATTTTCAACGCCTTCAAAAACATTTCAAAATAAAGCCTCGCTATTTGAGCGTGCACAGATTACTTAAGATAAAAGTGGAAATATCTTAAAGAGAGCTGGGGGATTGGGCAACAAAATCTGAGAGAAAAAACTTGGCACATTCCAGAAATGGACTAATCCTTATTGGTATTCAAATAGCCACATTTGCCCCCAAGCAAGCGTGCGATGGCAATGATTCAAACTGCCAGCACAATGGCAGGGAGTGCATTAGTGGCATTCCATAGTACAGTGGGAGTAGTGGTCGAATCAATGGCTGGAACGGTAGCATTGTCTGAATGAGCAACTTTATGAATATGCATCGGGAACTTGTATTGGCTATTCTCTTTCCAGAGAAGTGTTTCAGACCACCTGTTAAAAATGGAAGTACATTTTTGTATTTTAAAGGGTAAAAATGTATGATGCAGTAATATGGCTGCTGAAGGTACATGCAGTATGTATTTTAACTTCCATAAACAGCAAATTTTTAAAATGTGGATTTTTTTTTTTTAAATATGTTATGCATAAACACTGTGATAACGGTGCATGTAATACAGTAATTTAAAAGCTACCAGTCCATGACCATGATGCTTAACATCTTGTCCTATTTGACAAGATGAGGTCTATCACATGAGCCATTTTATCCCCCCCCCCCCCCCCACAGAGAACAGCTACTAAAGAACATCACCAGAATGTGACTACTGAATCTGGATGCATTGTGTATGCCAATTGACAGGACAAAAGTACATGTAAGCTCACTTGATGGGTCATGACTGAGTCCCAAATAAAGGAATGCACACAATTTGGCAACTCGCCAATCAATCATTCAAATGTATTAGCCTAAGTGCAAAGTCATGGATTGAACTGAAAGTGAACTTAGCATATGTTCAAAGGGACTATCTGTGGAACTAGTGCAATGTACTGAGTACCCATGAAACACATTCAATATTCATAGACATATATTTATTATATTCATCGTTTTATACTGAGAACAAAACTGACGTTAAATATGTACCTTTTTGTTAATATACATTGTGTTACTGCAGGAAACCCCCCCCCCCCCCCAGAAATTATGTATCATCATGAACAGTGTACAGTATATGCACTAAAACGGATAACTCAATGCCAAATGAGTTTAAAGCACGCAAGTAAGTTTTCATTCAATTTGTCGATTATACATTGAACACATTTTTCATCTTTTCAAGAGGAAAAGGTCATTCAATAAGATCATCAACATGTATGCACACATCCCCCTATTTCTCCTTTTCTGTTGAGTTGGAGCATTGAAGGTTGCTGCTAATGCTATGGTTATACTTATAGCTCCATGGAGTAACTGAGATAGATTGTAAATGACTACCTGTATACGCAAATTGGAATGAATAATCAATTTAAGCTATGATCTTTGATGTTAATTCTGTGAAAGCTGCCAAAGCTGTCAAGTATTGTTGATCAAAAGTTTTTTCCTGCTGTGCTCTCCTCCATCTTAAGTCTTTAAGAAAGATTTGGATAATGCCATTCCATCCACACTGATCAACTTCAGATCATCCTCATGGCCCAAGTCAACTCCCCCAATGTACAGTATGCCCCATGATCAAGCACAATGGCAATGCACTTCTTAAACTGGGGTACAAGTTAAACTACTGGCTCTCACAACAGGACACCCTAATCAGCTTTGCAAAAAAAGATTATCTTATAAAGAACACTCAGCATGCAGTGGCTTGTGTGGATTATAAGCAGCTAGAATTGATAAGCAGATTAAGAACTGCTAATCCTGACAGGAATGTGGTCCCTTGCAGGGGGAGCAATGAGGCTGCTATTGTCTTTGGTGCTGGGGAGAGGAATGTAAATCCTCTTTTGTGTTTTAAGAGGATGATCAGCTTGTATTGCTTCCTGTCATAAGGGAAGGGGGTGCAAACTGGAGGGGGGGGGGGGGGGGCACTGCTAACTGGTGAAGTGTATCATGAAGGAAGGAAGCCTTTGTGTTTCTTCCTACATGATCAAGCACATTACATACATGTAACTATTCACTCACATGGCTCGTACTTACATGTATTGCTCATTATGAATTTGTGTAATATGTCACAGCAAATTGTTGCGTCGCAATTCGTAAAAGTTTTTCAAATGTCAACTCTGGTAAATTTCACAATATTACATTTTGTGACCATCAAATTGGCTCCGCATATGGCATTCACATGAATTACAAAACTGGCCCTAAGGTTGCAGACCAGTAAATCGGTCTGAAATTGCCTACGCCGGCCAAATCACGATTTGCATGCCCTCAAAATCTTCAGTATTTGAGCATGCTGTGGGCCATGAACTTGAGGGTTTGTAAAAAATATGGGTGGAAGCCGTGCACAGGACTGGGAGCTTGCAGTTCTGTGTAATTTGGACGTAATTTGGACCCTAAAAGCGCTCTATTTTGCAATTGAGTGTAGGCATCGTTTTTCAAAATGGCGATGGGCTTCAGGACTATTTTCAGGGGTGATCATCTTCAGATAGAAATTTCTCCTAAAAGTCATCAGTTGAACCCCGAAAATTGAAAAGAAAATGAAAGATGATGAAATAAGCTTTAATTTGATGTGTATCTCGAACACCTTGGAGAGTTGTGAGTATTTTTCCCGAATTTCTGAAGTGGGAGCATTTACCATTGGGGTCTATGGAAGTTTATTTACTGGTCTGCTACCATAGGAAAACTTGTATGTGAACTAAGCATGACGTCATTATGTGTACATGTTTGAAGGTATGACCATTGAATAGGTGCATTTGTCAGATACATGTACATGTATGTTTGGTCACTGAAACTTGAATATGGACCACTTGTGACAATCTGCACCCGAGTTCCGATGTATGTCTTCCTTTAAACATATTTTTCTTCAAAAGTATTCTACGCTCCGTCACTCCTGCACAATTTCAACATGCATGATTTATTTGTATATTGTCTACTGTGATGTAGTCTATGGCGTCGATGCAAATGGCAACTTGGGCAAAGCCGAGGGTACCAATTGCACCTGGAATTGTACAAAACACTATCACAGACATGACAGCTATGTGAGTGTGTAGATTCACACCCCTAATCTAGTATGAGGGCTCGGCGAAGCGGAGCTCGGCTCGGCTTCACTGAGCCCCCCATAGTTCAAGCGGTCATACTAAAAAGCGTCAACACAGCGTCAACACACTCCAGCGTCAACACACGGCGTCGACACAGCGTCAACACATCCAAAATGCATTAAAATTGACACAAGCAGTATGTAACCCATACGGTATGGACAGAAATAAGATTTTGGCTTAAAATCAATAGGTTAAACGTCTGAAAATTGCGATTTTCCGTTCAAGAAAATTGGCTCTCCGTGCCGCTCCGAGATCGGCTGCCATGTTGCCTCAGTGGCAGCGCGGACCATACCATTATGCTAAAGGGTGATAGCGTTGTACAATAAACCTCAGTCCCTCACAGATCAGAGTGCACTGGTGTTCCTCTCTGCAGCAAGGCACCCTCTGTTGTTTATGACAAGATTACCTACACACCCCTACTTTAAATGGTGTAGTCCAAGCTTTGTGCGAAGTCAAAATGGCGGACAACGGCCGTGCAAGTGAAGGGTCATTTTTTCGCGTGAAAATACTATATTTTTAACAACAAAATGTAAACTCAATCCATTGAAAATTCTCTTTTATTCTATGCTTTACAATTATAAACCTTTTCTGTCAATTCAGAATGTGTTTTGGATGTGTTGACGGTGTGTTGACGCTTCTGTCATGTGTTGACGAGGTGTTGACGCTTTTTAGTGCGACCCTAGTTCAAGAGCCATCGATTTGCACCGTTGGCGTTGCTACTGGAATATCAGGTACGAAAGTCTCCTTTTCTCCCAAAAAACGTTCAAAACTTTCAAACAAATAGGGTTATTAAAAATAAGAGAGGATTGCCCGAGGTTGCAAACGTTATTTTTGAGTGATGTAAGTACGAAAGTAAGACAATGACTGTTTCATGTCGTGGAAAGCAAGACGATACCCACATACTGGTACAACGCCCACATGTTTTGATGGTCATCACGTGACACAACGTCATCGCATGTACACACAGCATACCTGCTGATATGATAATCAAGAAGGTGTCATTGCAAACTGATTCAGTTACTAGTACTAGTCAGTTTATACTGAAATGTGTCAAGAAATATAGTCGTGTACCCTAACGTGGCGCACTTCGAAGCTTACCCGACTTTCCTCGTGTAGTGTTGCCAAACCTCTTTGTTGACAAACCTCAAATTCATGCGATGAAATACTAGTACTTTAACCTTATCAACGCTTGCTATTTTACCTCTGTGAACAATTTCAGTTTCATAAAATTTAATCCGAAATTCAAAAACAGTGGTGTCCGGAAATTGGGCACAAATTGGCGGAGTGTTCCCTAACGTGGCGCACTTGAATACATCTTGGAAAATACCAAATTAACACCTACGAATTCCTGTAAACTTGATAAATTCTGATAAATAATTAATATCCTTACTTACATACCCAGCCAAATGTTTGTCCGAAAATTATTTTCTTATTTTTCAGGGCATTTTCAAAGGGTTCACTTTGCACTTGAAAATAAAATCGGAAAATCATGCCAAAATATGTTTTCCTTCTAACTTTGTTACGGGTAAATAAACTCGCGATTTATGAACAGGACCGTTTAGAACTTGATGAAATTTCACTTTCTGTGAAATTTCAGTTTAAAATTTTGCTCTAGCTAGGCGCTACCGGCGAAAAATCCAAGTGCGCCACGTTAGGGGACGCGCCACGTTAGGGTACATCAACAATATCAGAATGTCACTTTATTTAGAGTGTCATTTAGTCAGCTGTTTTGGTGAGTCTTATATTACAACCATGGTCCTAAGGATTACCCACCTTACAACGCCTTCTAAAGTCCTACATCATGTGTAGCTCTATGTGCAAGCATGGAGGAATAAGAACACGGCGGATCTGAGACGCTAGTGACACGAGCGCCTTCTGCAATTTAAATGTCGAAATCAAACATGTGGTGTCAGCCGGTGATGCATCTCTCGATTGAGGGCGCTATGCTTAAAATATGGACAAACTTTAATAAAGTCTGGTACCTGATAAGCGATTTTGTGAAAGTACGTTTTTACCAGTGGGAAGTGGTACAAACGTGGAACAAGGTGTACCGTCGATTTATGCCAAGTCATGCAAGTCGACTCACTGAAGCGTGGACTGCAGCCGGCCCAAAACACCGGTCCGATCTGGATACACGGGACGAGGTCGGGTTGGCAAAACAACGCTGATTCATCATTTTCCCGATGTGTTACTGCTGCTGCTTGCTGTGAAAGATTTTTCGGAGACCGACATCATGGCATATTTGAAGGCTGGCACCGTGACTTTACTCGTTGTACTGGCGGCTATTTTGTTGCAGAGGCGATCGGAGCAGCAACTGAAGGAACGACTTCAAACTGTTTTGAAAAACTTACTGCGAGCAGAGCATAAGGTATTGTGCACTGTCATGATCAGATTATCTGTGCATGGTCTGTCTGTCAGTTGTCAATATAAATGGTCAAGGGCACCTGTGCCTCTGCCAGTACTGCCTGTACTCCCTGTAGACATTTTGGACGGAAAAAATTCAATACTGGGCCACCACTTTACCTGCTGCCAAACACATCAATTTTTCACCTCACCTTGCATGCCTTGTGATTTCACCCAATCCCAAGAGGAATCCAGGAAGTTGTGTAAATGCAAAAAAAAATTTGGCAAAATGTGTTTTTAGAGCACATTTTGGATGCACACGTCGTGCAGAAGATGGTTGAAGTTACTCCTAGAACTATGAGGCTCCACGTAGTGGAGCCACACGTAGTGGAGCCACTACGTGGAGCCTCATAGTTCTAGGAGTAGGAGTAGGTTGAAGCAGCAGTCCTTCTGTTTTGAGGGGTGCGATCACACCCCCACACCATCACACGCCTAAAAGCTTCCCAAGAAGTGCGAATAATTGCACGCCTGAATCCCTCAGTACCGCACACCTCAGCATACATTTACAGCATAATTATACTTCGCAATTTGTGAAAAATAAAGTACGTCAGAGAAGAGAAAATGGCTTTATTGTAAACCAAGATGAATATTATGAAATAATATCCCAGCTTGGACCGTAGAATCACACACCTAGAAAAATCACACGCCTAGAAAAATCACATGCCTAGAAAAATCCAGGTGTGCTTTTTTCCACACACCTGTGGTTTTCAAATCAGAAGGACTGAAGCAGCCGGTAAAAATTGATTGAAGTGTCTGGAAGACAGCGGTACGTTATACGCATGACATCGACAACCATGACAACGCATGAGCCGGCCAATGATAGTGCAATACGTCATTATGAATATTTATTTTCTCATGAATATTAAGTTTATTTCAATGGATACTTCAAATACGTCCAAAGATTGATTATTGCAACAGCAATCGTGCGCAGCCTAGTGGTTAAAAGTCTTGTGTATCTTCGCTCGTACCCCCCGCCCTGCAAACAGGACGCTGGGATACTCTGATGAGCTTCACAGAATCTTGTGAAGGAAGTGGCCTATGACCTATGTATAAAGCATCTGGCTGCAGCTGTTCATGACCGCAGTTAGACAATGTGCGCAAATGCTATCCGAAAACTTCCATAGAAATGCACACGTTCCGTACCGGATGTGATTTCTGTTTCATTGCGGACCATGTGGACAAAATTTTGAGCGTCGCATAATGGATCCGACCGTTCGTGATTCGAAACGGAGCCTGAGCAAGTGACGGGAATTATAACATTTACAACACACTGAACACAGATAAGTTTTACAGAATTTCCTACATTTTTTACGCTTTTTAACAAAAACAAAAATCTCTAAACTGGAATAAAAGAGTAATGAATCAGTCTTTAACGGCCGTTTCAAACCTTGCAGAGTCATGACCGTGATGACGCGCAGGTCACAGGTCACGCAGAATCCAACCAATCAGAGCGTGAATTCATCAGAGTATCCCAGCGTCCTGTTTGCAGGGCGGGGGGTACGAGCGAATTGTGTATCAAGCAAGAGTCCAGGGTTCGAATCTCGATGAAGTAAGTGACTGATTAATAAATAGAAATAAAGGAAAGGAGAAGGTGAGAGTAGAGGAGGGAAAGTGGAAGAAATAACCCTAAAGGATGCAATTTTTGGCGCTTGAAAATTAATTGAAAAAAATGGTGGCCCAGTACGGAAATTTTTCCGAAGGCTTCTCTCCGTCAGCCTTCTACTTTCTAGCATGGTGATTTTTCGGGGGTCAGCACGCTGTGGCTTTTGGAAATGCCCTTTGATAGTCGAAATACCTTTGTCTGAAATTCCACTTTCTGAAACACAAATCCACCAAAAAGTTGAGCTGGTTGATCTATAACTCTGAAATGTTTTAGAACGATTGACATTTAGATCATGGGACAATTTTTTGGGTGGAAAATCTGAGTTTTTATTCACCAGCCTTGCGTTGCCGATCCAACGAATACAGTGGTCATGTTCATATGTGTTTACGTACGTTGCGCGTGCGCTGATCTTGGCGTGACCTCAGCAGGTCAACTCTACATTCGGCTCGACCATTTGAGATGGAGGGGGATTGTATGTTTTGCATCGCGAAACAGTACATCATGATGTATGACATTTTGGCGCGCTGAATACGCTGCGCTGTGTCATTACAAGATATCAGTTTTGGTGGACTGTTTCTAAATTTGACAAAAAAAGGATGAAAAGATCCATCAGTAAACAGTCCACCAAAACTGACAACTTGTCTAATTCTAGAAGTTGACACCGGGTAGATACCGGTACGGGCCCCTCTTTCGTTTTAGACATGTTTAGTCCTTTAATTTAAGGTAGTATTCCAGTAAATATTTACATACGTGTTTAGTCCTTTAGTAAAGTAAATATTTACATGTTTAGTCCTTAAATTTAAGGCAGTATTCTAGTAAATATTTAGCCAGCGCCGCCTTTCTTCAACTAGTAAACAATATTTTGCGAGATAGGCACTAAACATGCGCAGTGACTTTTTGGGGGACTAAACTGATAAACACATTTTTACAGTGATAAATCTTAATCTGGTTCCATGCCAATTTTGTCATTTCACAATTTCAAACTTTATTTTCGTTAAAAAATTCATTTTGCCAGGGATAAACCTAACCCCAAAATGCCTCTAAACCTGTTTTCCAGAGAGGGGGAAACATTGTGTGGACGTGGGCAAGTCCACACTATGTACTTCGCTGCTACCTGGTTTATGTGGACCTCTTTTGTTCGGAAGTCCACATAGTGAATGTAATGCTTGTACAGTCCTGCTTATAATTTATATGAGTACTTGACTGAAATTGCTTAAAGGGAATATACAACATTTGCAAACATCAAAAAATAAAACTACCAAGTTTTTACAAAATACCTTACTAGGATGTTGGTAAATGACAGCCTAAAGCATCCTGTAAAATTATAGCACCTGGTGTGAAGTCGTTTTCAAGAGAATGGTACTTTTGTATACATTTCCAATGGTGGTCGGCCGACAACCGTTGGGAAAACCTAACTATTTTTCAACTACTGCTCCAAATTTAATTTTGTCAGTCCAAATTTTGTTTGCTATTGGTTACATGTTCAAGAACGGGTGCAGGCCAGCTAAACTGGTTCCCTTACAATTTTCCAGCATCTATTATCTTTAGTGCAGTCAGGGAACCAGACTACCTGAACATTTTTGTTTTTCTTGGTTTTTCCAGCATTTTCGAACACAAAACTTCAAACATGTCAGTGTAACAATATTTGATCTATTATACTAACCCCTTAAATAGCTCATTTCTGAAAATTACAGCAAAAGCCAATGATGTACATTCCCTTTAATTTAATACGTGGTGCTGGTACTTGTTTGTAAGTGGTTAGTTCAGATTAAATTGTATCATCACTTGACTTCTAGTGTTGTATTTGTTTAACCGATCAGCCCCTTCACTTCAATATATGCAACACAGTGTACCGTGTATCAGGCTCATTTACAAATGCAGCGTATATGAAGTGCATGGTTATTTTACAAACTGGACACGTGGCCGTCCTGGACCAATGAAAATACAGTATCCAAGCACACGATATAACAAATTATATTAGTTTTAATATTAAAACAAAAATATTTTTTGAAATAGTGACAATTGCACAAGTTTTGGGTGGGATAAACAAACTTACAGATTCCCAATCCACTGAAAAATTTTAAAATCTGTAAAATCTTACCATGCGATACAATGCCGCCAGCATATGTTTGGCAAATTACTATAAATAGACTTAAAACATAAAAAATGAATAAAACTGCGGCAGACTGCTTACTGACTGGATTGACCTGGAATAGACAATTTAAAAAAAATTATAAATCGATGGCCTAACGTTGTGGTCCTGGCAGGACCGAAACATTAGGCACTCAAATTGTTTTTGATTTAGATAAAGTAAAAAATAAAATACATGCAATCGTGTAAGTTGCACAAGTTTTGGTAATGGTGATCATCTGTTTACAGATTCACAATCCATCTATACATTCAATGTTTGGGTTTTTTTCCCTTCACCAACATATTTTCTTATCAACACTGTATACTAAGTGTTGTCCTTAGTAATTGTGAGAAAACAAAATTTGTCTTATGAGTATATGTTTAGTTGCGGTACCCGCTGCTATATCGGATTTGAACCAGCCAGCGGACCCCCGGCAAGCTCGATGGTTGAGTGGTAAGGTGTCGGCACTGGTGAGCAGGAGGTCATGGGTTCGAGTCCCAGTCGAGTAATTTTTTCTCACAATTACTCTGGACAACACCAAGTGTACAGTGTCTATAAAAAATATGTCTGTGAGGGGAAAAAACCCAATATTGAATTTAAATCACCCTGACGCAAAAGAAATTCCTTATAATGAATTCACAGACACATTGTAAGTCTTGTGTGGTACTACGTGTCAAAAAAGTATCCTACTTTAGATCCTAAATAACATTTTTTCGTATGGCATTGAAATCTCACCCTCTTGCACAAAGCTGATGAAACTCGCTCCATAAAATTTGTCATGCCTTGTTTATGTACATGATCTGAAATTTTGGTTTAATTCCATTGGTCATGTTGGTAAATAACACAGCTATTTAGGATCAAAAGTAGGATTTTTTGCTACACGTAGTGCATTGTAAGCAGGCGCTTATATTTTCAGGACAGCATTATTCGGATTTGACTGACTATTTACTTTTTTTTTGACAAGCATCTGTGAATGCACTGATTGGAAATGTGGACATTGCAGATGGATCCAATTTGTCGTCATGGAAACGCCACAGTCATTAGTGAACAGCTGTCGGTCTATTGAACCAAAAAATTGATTTTCCGATAATTACTGCACATCCCTCATTTAAACTCAGGAATTTTGTCTGTTAATTATTACAGAAGAATATGCCCGGCAGTAAATGTTTGTGGGTTAAAAGTCTGTGCTTGTTAACTACATGACATCTGTGCATGTCTGCGTTTTATATAATGGAACAAATTTGGTTGATATTTTGCTGTTTTTACCTTTGCTCCTTTCTCCTTGTTCTGTTTTAATTTTTCCTTTTCACAAGATTTATTCTGATGGTTTAAAGGGAATATACATCATTTGCTTTTGCTGTAATTTTCAGAAATGGATGGAATTGGGGGGTTGAAAATATAAAGCAAATATAGTTACACTGACTTTTTGGAGGTTTTGGGTTCGAAAATGCTATAAAAACCAAGAAAAACGATCATTTTCCTGTAGTCTGGTTCCCTGACTCCATATAAGAAGAAACGGAGCAGTTTACATACATTGGGGAATTGTAAGGTCAGGGAACCAGTCTAGCTGGCTCGTACCCATTCATAGATTTGTAATCGATTGCAAACAAGTGCAATGGTCAATTGGGGCCAGTATTTGAAAAAAAGCCAGTTGTTTCCAACGCTGATCGGCCGATCAGCGTTGGAAATTGATACAAAAATACCACTTTTCTTGAAAATGACAGTATACCAGGTGCCATAATTTTACAGGATGCTTTAGACTGTCATTTACCAACATCCTATTAAGGTATTTCGTAAAAACTTGGTAATTTCATTTTTCGATGTTTGCAAATGTTGTATATTCCCTTTAAAGCCCAAAATAATAAGACATTTGCGCTCCAGTGAGCGATTTCTTAAAAACAAAAGTTGTTCATATATTTTATAACAAACTAGTGCATCTTTCTTGCGTAGCAACGAAACAATAGTTTTGCATAGTGATCAGCAAAATGTTCCAAAGCTAAAAAGTTAACATAGCCTGAAATTTGCAAAGTAAAGGACTTGTCACTTGTTGCATACCATTTGCCCACGCAAGCTTTAGAACATAAAGAAGACTCCCCCCCCCCCCCCCAAAAAAAACCCCACCAAATTCAACGCCAGTTCTTGGTGCTGCGAGGTTATAGTGATCTGCATGTAAAAAAATTCTACTGTACAGCTAAAAAGTGAACATTACCTGAAATTTGCAATGTAAATTAAGGGACTTACTGCATACCATTTGCCCGTCCAAGTTTTATACTATGAAGAAGACTTTCCCACTAACAAATTCAAAGCCGGTTCTTGGTGCTGTGACTGTGAGGTTATGGTCTGTTGGGTTAGGTAAAAAATGCTGGCACTTCTCATTTCATCTCTGAATATCACAAACACACCTGCATTTGTGTCATCGCAAAATGAAATGCCCGGCCGATTGGAAGTTAAAAACACATCACTCTTTTATCTCATAATAACTTGTTTTAGTCTGCAGGGTGAGTTTCAAAAAAGAGAGGAAACCCAAACGGCGCCCCCTGTTTTTGTAAAGACGTTCTGCATGTAGCGGTTTCCAGATTTAGGATGTACCAGTAACAGCTAAAATAAAAGCTTTCTTTTAGTACAAGAATCATTCAAATCACTCATGTACTTTTTGCGTTATGGAAATTTGAATGCAAAGATAGTTTCAAAATTTTGTCCATGGATCATGATATTTCAGTATAGTGAAACCAAGGCATATCATGAAAACAAATATCAGAATAATCCCATAAATCTCCAGGAAGCCAAGTTGAAGGCAGGGCAAGACTATAAACTCTTGACATTATAAAGCATGTTGTTTTAACATTTGAAGCAGCGGGTCTTTAATGACGTTTATGATTAGTGCCAGTTATCATCATATCATGGTTATGAGAGTGTTCTGCTGTGTTTGTTTTTATACTTGAATTGTTTGTTCTACCCTGAAATATCACTTTACCTTGATTGTGATCTGCGATCAGAATTACAGAACTGTGTTTATGTTTCACAGTCCATAACTTGAAAAGTACATGAGCTATTTGAATTATTCTTTTACGATAATCAAGCTTATTAATTAGGCTTTTACATCCTAGATCTTGAACATGCTACATGCAGAACTTCTTTGGAAAAAAAATGGGGGCACCATTTGCGTTTCCTACTTTGTGACTTACCCTGTACATTTAATATTTAAGCTCGTCAAGTTGCAGTGATGTAGCAAGGGTCAAGTTTGCTGCAACAAGGGGCACAGTGATAGGGCGCAGACAAATGAGGAAGGGGGGGGCTTCCAACCCCTTCCCCCCCCCACCCCAACTCCTGCCATCTCCCGCAACCCCCCCCCCCCCCCCCCTTCTGGTATATTGCAAATCACTAAATGCCTACAAATCTGAAATAGCTTGAGCTGTTCTAAATTGCAATGTTATTGTCTAATTCCTGTTACAGCAGATTACCTCTTGAATTAAGTTGATATTGCTATAATGTTTGGGGGTGATGGGGAGGTGTGAACAATTGACCGAACATGGCATCATAATGTCGTCACCTGGGGGCATGGGAACTGCAAATGTACCGGCGGGGCCCGGGCCCTTAACTTGCAGGGGAAACGTTCCAGCCCACCGGGAGTTTTATCTCGTGACGCTATGTCTAAACCATTACGAATGCTTTCCTTTTGCCCTATGCATTACCCACTGATCCCCCATTGTCTAGGGTTTTATTCCTTTCCTTTTTGTAGTATCGATTCCTCTAGTTTTCGAATTCCTGACAGACTCCATCCAGCACCACTCCATGCCAGTGTCGATTAAGTTTCAATGCAGAAACCACACACGGTTAATGGCGCAAAGGGCACAGTCTAATGTGACATTATGCCATCTTCAATACTACAACAACAACTGTTCTAATTGAATTTTTGCTATTTTTCCCAGGTGGCCAGCACTTCCACTGGGCCTCGTCGCGTGGCAATCGGTCTGGGCTCCTGTCTCGATTCTGTCACCACGGCAGTCCAGCTGTTTGAAAAAGTCTCCTTGGATCCACCGAAGGAAAAAGACGTCAGACACCATGACTCGCTTGGATCAGAGAGGGATCTCGCCGAGGGTTTCGCGTATTTCTTCAAACGTGGAGCGGCTGCAGAGTAAGTTAAATTGAAAAAAGGAAAGAATTCAGCATTTGATGCTTTAATAGTGCAATATGATTTTGTTATGTGATTGTTTAGGAAGGTAGCTGTAAAAAAATTAATATAACAAGATATTTTTTGAGTGAGAGAGAGACGATGACAACTTTGACAAGATGCATTGCATAGAACACAGTTGAGATCCTGTATTTCTTAACATTTACAACTTCCACTTCTTTCACAAAGTTTTGGAGGGATTTTTTAAAAAGTGCAATGCATCCAAATAACCCTTGATCTCAGCATGAATTTATAGCACCTTTTTAAAGTGTATACGAAGTGGGAATATCAAGTAGCGACACAACACATTGAAAACGTGTTTGTTTTTTGTTTTTATGTGGCTTCATTTGCTCATGAATTTAACATAAACTGCATGTGTGTAAATTTTGATTTAACAAAACATTGACTGTTGATATTATAATGCACATTTTGAGTCTGAAATGTTACAATATGTGCAAGGAATTTGCAAAAGTCATTGTAACTTTGTAAAAGTCCTTTGTAAACGTGCTTATCTTTCCATATAATTGTTGTTGTTATTTTGTTTATTTTTAATTTTGTCTGTCCCAGAGAGCCAGCCTAGAAATATTTTTGATGTATTTATCTCGCGGACTGACTGACTGTCACTTGTGACTTAGAATGGTTGTAGACTAGTGAAAAGAGCCGGGCAGTGCTATCGTATAGAGGCAATTCCACGGTTACTCATGTTACATTTTTGATATACTTTTGAGTTTCCTTGGGCTGTAATTACCTTACTGAAAAGGTTTAATAACTGTCATCCCCATGGTAGATAGAGTAGACCTAGACCTACCTAAGCACCAAAGATGACATCCAGAAAAATGTGTTATGTATGATAAACAAGACGCACAAAATTGGTTACGTTACGAAAATGTAATGTGAGTAACCGATTTTGTGCATCTTGTTAATCATACATAACACCTTTCTCTGGATGTCATCTTTGGTGCTTAGGTAAGGTAGGTCTAGGTCTACTCTATCTACCATGGGGATAACAGTTATTAAACCTTTTCAGTAAGGGAATTACAGCCCAAGGAAACTCAAAAGTACATCACAAATGTAACGTGAGTAACCGTGGAATTATAGGATTACCCCATAACCCCAATGAATGGGCTCAGTCCTGCCCATTGTGTAGACCAGATGCGTGAACAGACTTCCACTAAATAGCCATTCTGAATCAGTTGAATGGAAACCAGCTTTACAAGACTTGCCCTGTCTTCTTCTTTTTCTGCAGACGCTATGTGCACGACAAGATGCTATTCAAACGGCTGGTTGCGGCTGCCAAAGATATGCCAGAGGCCACGTGGCCAATTGGCGGCAACGCGCCGGTGATGGCCAATCGCATGGCCCGAGAAGGTTGCCAAGTACTCCTTGGAAGCATCATCTCCGACACCATCGCCAAGGAGATTGAGACTGGTGTTAAAGGTGGGTTATGCCACTCCCAGATGTGCAACTTTTTCTCAGATCAGCTGATTTCTTCTTCTTTTTCTTCTGTTGTCTGCCATTAAACGTTGAAAAAACACTGCAGAGAGTATTGTAAAACATTGAATTTCCCCAATTTTGGTGGCTTCCTGTTGATACTTCTAATCCCATGATGGTTTGCCAAAGGAACAGTCTGTCCATTTCTCAGAGACAGTAATAGTCAGTGTCAGGGCAGCTAACAAACACACTAGATCAAGTGGCAGACTTTGCTTTCAATAAGTGATGCAGCTAAATTAATCTCCATTTACATTCAAGCATTAGCATGCCAGTCCATTTTCTGTTAGTTGTGTAGGTAGGCTTATTGCATTGTGCAGGCCCTGCTCCGCCCAAATATATGTTAGTAGGAAGAAATGATAGGTCATTGCAGTTTTTTCTGCAGTTGTTGGCACAATTTTTCCTAAGCATTTAGGAGTGCCATGCAATTAGACCATGATTTCAAGGAACTACAAATTCATGCAAAGTTTGCGAAGTTCACTTAATTTATGAAATAAATCATTTGACCTGAACATAGGCCTACCGGTATATATCAAAGTGTAAATAAAAAGGTTTAAACAAAATTGGGAAATAAAAGTTGTTGTTGATGTGGTATGATGGCACATACGACAGTCTAGTGCCCTTTGGGCCAGTGAAATAGAATAAAATTTGCTACAAATCTATCCACACCGTAGTAAATAATGTATGGATTTAATTTGCAAGAAACATTTAAAGGGAATATACATCACTTGCTTTTGCCGTAATTTTCAGAAATGGATGGAATTGGGGGGTTGGAAATATATAGCAAATATAGTTACACTGACTTTTTTGAGGTTTTGGGTTCGAAAATGCTATAAAAACCAAGAAAAACAATCATTTTCCTGTAGTCTGGTTCCCTGACTCCATATAAGAAGAAACAGAGCAGTTTACATACATTGGGGAATTGTAAGGTCAGGGAACCAGTCTAGCTGGCTTGTACCCGTTCATAGGTGTGTAATCGATTGCAAACAAGTGCGATGGTCAATTGGGGCCAGTATTTGAAAAAAAGCCAGTTTTTTCCAACGCTGGTCGGCCGACCAGCGTTGGAAATTGATACAAAAATTCCACTTTTCTTGAAAATGACAGTATACCAGGTGCCATGATTTTACAGGATGCTTTACACTGTCATTCACTAACAGTCCAGCAAGGTATTTCAAAATGATTTGGTGGTTTTATTTTTTGATGTTTGCAAATGTTGTATTTTCCCTTTAAGGTAGGAATTTTCCAGTCTTTGTATCAGTCCATTTCGCTCTGACATATGGTGCTTTGTGACTGTTCTTTGGGAGCGACACACGACATGCGTGCACGACATGAAGTACACACAAATAATGGGGATCATTAGGAATGGTACGTGATGGGATACATATATGCGGCTTGGAAAGGTTGCTTGTTGAATCACCCTTTTGTGTGGTGGTTTCATCGGGCACACCATGGCCACTGTGAATTTCTCATTAAAATCTATGTATGTGGGTTTGGTGAAACCAGGCCACATTTCGTCACTGTTTTCATGAAGGGGCGAATTTGCTAATTGGTCTTTTTTTCGTTTTCACGAACAGCCACTTTGCAAAATTTAGGAAGATTAGAATCTCTCCTTTCCTCTGATACCTAAATCTTGCATATTTTATGCATTTTTAAGTTTCAAATTGTCAAATGAAAAAAAGACCAACTTTAAACGCGATTTTCTCGAATGTTTGTTCAGACAGTGAAATACTAAATTCGCCGCTTCGTGAAAACGGTGACGATTTGTATCCCAAACATGCACCATTCCTAATGGTTTCGAATTTCTCTGAAATATGCACAGACGCGTTGTGTCTTTACTCGAGCAGTAGGCGTACGGCGCCAATGCGTACAAGTGTCTCTCCCATTGTGATGTCAGCGGTCCCTCCCACCTCTCTCTTTGTAACCGTTGAGGGGGTACTTGTGCACGGAGTCCATGAGAACTACAGAATTGATGATTCTGTACGTCAGTGATGTGGCTGATGCGAGAATAGTTCAAAATCATGTTAATGCACAAGAAATAATAGCCTTGACACTCGGCTGAACTGTATGCAACAGGCAATGTTTTTAAATTGTAATTCTTGTTTGGCCCCCGTCAGTGACCAATCATTCCCCAGATGAAGAAGACGAGGAAATCCACATGGTGTTGGAATACAAGACTGGAGAAAAATGGGGGGACTTCACAGCACCCAGGGCTAACAGGTGAGGGTTGAGGCATCCACAAAACGAAAACGAGTATTCAGAGTATTCTACTGATCTCTATATGGATGGTGCTTTGCATTCACTATCGAGAGCTTTATGTGCGGGACAAACTGTGTGCATGCGGGCGTGTGGCGTGATGCCAGCAAAAATAAGGCCGCTGTTTTTTTTAACAACTTGGGTGAAGTTCGAGCAAGGACCAGTGGTTAACTAGTGGTTGGTTTGTGGCGTACCTCGCGCATGCGCACTGAAGTTGAAGTGCGAACGACTCTAGTCATGTCAACGACCGTCAAGAAATGGCGGTCGCACAATTATTCAACACTTGTTGTTCTCTTTATTTACACAAATAATAGTGATTGTGCAATGGTGACAAAAGTGACATAATCATAAACTAACATGGAAAAACTGTGCAATGAAAATGAAATTTAGCACTCACAGTTTTGTTTTCCGCCATTTTTGTTGATAGTTGGTCCCCTTTGCACTATGCTATGGAAATTTCTATTGATAACCGGCTATAAATCGTTGCACGACCAGCCCCGATTGGCTGGTTCCAAATACAGTCGACTCTCGTTAGTACAAACTCTGTTAATACAAAATTCTGGTTATAACAAACATAAAGCCTTAGTCCCGACTGTGCATTTATGTGCGCAATGAATGGGACTGATGTTTCCTCTTAATACAAAATTCTGATATAACAAACAATTTGGCTAGGTCCGAACGAGTTTGTTATAACAAGACTCAACTGTAGTCAGGCTAACTTTAGTCAAACTATGGTTAACCATTGGTCAACAGTTGTTCTTGCACGAACTTGCCCCTAGATTACGGATTTTTCAGGTCGCGAAGTTGGGCAGGTAGAGGGATGAGAAAAAAAATCCAATCATGGGGGCGGTCCTATTTATAGAGGGCTCCTCATAGCGCACTCGTTATTCAGACATAGTACTGGCTTGCAGGGGGTGATAGCACTTGGTCAAAATGCCATGGTCATTCAATTTTGACTAGAAGAAAACTATCAATACTTGCCCTTAAAACTATCAAAATTTCATATAAAGTATGAGGTTTAGCTGCAAAATGAAGGTAAATTTAACACTTCAAGCATGGTCCTTATTGCATTGACATCTGATTTCTGATGCCGTAGTTCTGCTTGTTTGTCGTGCAGGTTCATTGTTCACAGCGATGCCTCCAATCCGCTGCTGTCCTCCTTAGAATCCTTCCAGGAGCAGCTCAGGCCCTTCAAGCCTCACGCAGTGGTCATCGGGGGACTGCAGATGATGGACAACTTCCCCTTCAAAGGAAGTAAGTTAATACTCGCTTGGTGTTACAGACATTGCAAGCTGGCACATGATGATGTGAAGCTTTGCAATGGGAAACGAAAACAATTTAATCAGGTTTGTGGATAATAATGATGTAATAATGCGGTGCTTATATAGGGCTTTAACCCTAACCTTCCCAACTCCAACAAAATCCATCCCCCCACTTTAGGGATTTGGGTATGAGTACCAAGTCCATCAAAATCCTTTATAGTAGTGGTGGTCTTGTGGTGGATTTCAGCAGATTTGGTCCTGAAGCATTATGTGAAGCAGGGTCAGTGATGGATTTTGGCGGACTTGGTCCAGTACTTAGTAAATGAATCTAGGGAGTAAAGGTTATTGAAAAGTCTCAAAGCGCTTTGAAAATATTACCATGTTCATCAGGCCATTTCTGCAGCAGCTCAAGATCAGCTGTCGAGCTGGTCTCTACTCTCACAGGTACCCATTTGTGCTTTTTTGGTGGAGAGAGGCAATTAGAGTAAAGTGTCTTGCCCAAGAACACAATCACCATGTACTCCATCTTGATTTTTGAACCCATGTATCTTCGCATAGAGTCGAACACAATAACCATTAGACCACGGCACTTCTGTCAAGAAGTGTGGGTTCCAAAAGAGCCCACGATGAGAGAGTTTTATCCCGTATTCTCTGTCCATCTTGTGGAGAGTGATCACGACCAGTCCTTTCAGAACCAACACGGGAGAGTGATAGTCACATGGTGTCATCAGCAGACCTCTCGTGAGCTAGAAAACTGACTTTTATGAAAAGCTATTATATTTTAAACAGTTTCTGAGAAACAGATGGCCGTTCCTGTGTTCATGTGCATAGATTTGAGGTTTTGCTGGAGGTGGGTCCTTTAAAAAATACATTTCTAACAAGTTGCAACAAATTAAATAGCTTTGAAATGTCTTTATTTGGTCTACACACTCCAGCAAAACTAATTCTTTTTTAACAGTGTATAGATAATATCATCCATTTGTGCTTGTTTACTGCATATTTGCATGTTCAATAGTAGCATGAACAAAACTCTGATAATTTTTTTTTCCATATAAATATAAAAATGTATACAAACAACTGGAATTTCTGCGAGTTTACTGAATATGTGTTCATTTTTTTTAAATGCTATCTTGTGTACTAGACAAAGTTGTACAGGGTGGATAAAAAAAAAACGAATCCGAGATTTTTCTGCTAATTGGAACAGAAGTAGGGCACATGTGAATCAAAGGGAAATATCCTCTGTTAGGATTGAGTCTCCTCTTTAAAATGATACCCTGATCATGTCCTTTTATTCACGGTTGACTGAGCAGTGACCAATTTTATGAAAGGGTCTATTTAGAGAATTGCGCCACTTTTCACAGTAAAATCTCTTTTTTCACCCACCTGCCTTGATTGGTAACCATAGCCTTTAACTCTGTGACAAATGACACCACAAAAACCACACTTGAAAAGTGGTGCAATTCTCTAAATAAACCCTTTTGAGACATCATCTTACATTGAAAATAAAACTTATTAATTTTGCTGATGCGCATGGCTACGGTGACATGCACGCATACCAGAAACCGGAGCCTTTTTTTTTTTGGCCTAATGGAAACAATGAAAAGTTTACTTTGGATGTCCACACAGATTCACGTAGCCAGAGGCTTGGAAAGCTGCGCAACATGCTGACCAGAGATGTGCCCAGAGACGTCCCCATCCACTTTGAGTTTGCCTCCTTCGTGGAGGAAGCGACGGCCTTAGATGTCATCAACAACGTGGTGCTGTACTCGGACTCGGTGGGCATGAACGAGCAGGAGCTGCCCAACTTATACAGCCTTCTGAACTACGGCAACATCAGCGTGGTCTCAGACCCATACCCGAGGGTGGCCACGGTGCTAGACCAGATGAGGTCCGTGTATAACAGCCTGAAGACGGCTCGGGGGCCAGACAAGAGGGGTCTGACTCGCCTACACGTCCACACGCTAGCCTTCCAGGCGATCCTGACCACCAAGAATTCCAAGTGGAAGAACACGATGGCGGCAGCGGCCAAGGCTTCCTTGACGGCCCACCGGCACGTCTGCGGGACCAGCCACATCGAGGTGGCCAAGGCACACCTCATCATGGACGACTCCTTCTCCCTGTCGCGCCAGGAGGGCAGCGATCGCATCTTATTCCAGAACAACCGGCCCGTCTCCTGCTGGGAGGAGGATGATTACCAAATCTGCCTGGCTCCTGTTCTGGTCTGCACCGAGGTCCGTAAGACCGCAGGTGGTGGTGATAACATATCGGCCGCGGCACTGGCTGCCCAGATTTGACGTGGGATCAAAGTTTGTTTGGGACCAATAAATTAGCTCCTTGAAAAAACATCCCAGGTTTTTTTTTGTATTCCATCTTGTGTTTGAAATTCAGTTGTAGTGATTAGTCTTGGCCCAAGACTGGATTTGTTTCCGGTAATGAAGCCGGTACCTGGCAAGCTTTTCGGCAGTAGAGCTTTTCGCTATCAATCAGATGAATCAAATCCAGTCTTAAGAAGTTTGGCACTCACACACCACAGAAATTCGGAGCATACCTCACGCATGCTATATTCAAAAAAATGAAGTTTGCTTGAAATTACTTGAATGCCAAAGTCCCCAAAGACTGGACTTGATTAATCTTGTTGACGGCGCCCTCTACCACCGCAGCAACTTCATCAGGCTTACCAGGGATCTGGACCGGCTGTATTGGGGAAACAAAAAACATATTCAGTCTTGGAGCAAGACTATGGTGATGTAAGAAAATATCCTTGTTTATCACAAGCAACTGAATATTTGTTCATCAAAATTATTTTTTATTAAATCTTAATATCAAACTGTCATACCCTTTACGCACAAGGAAGTAAACTGATGTGAAAAAAAATAGTATACCAGTACCGTATACCAACAAAATGTGGCTGCTGTCACTACTTATAAACAAGGATATTTTGTAGGTTAAGGGCTCAAGTCAAGTGGAGTCCTACGTTCTGATGTCATAAGAGTTACTGCTCATAGTCACATAGACTTGGGCCCAGTAGTGCATTTTCCACCCGTATCCTCTCCATTATTTGTGGTCCGTTTTAGGCTTTGCATGATGAGTTTTATAAGCCTTGGTTTGAAATATTGTTTCACTATTTTATTTGAGCGCACAATGTTTGGCTGAGCTACTGTAAAAAAAAACAGACCACCGACTAAAAAGTGTTTCAACATTGCACTTCAAATTGTTTTTGATGGTGACTACATGTACCTTCAGTGAATGGAGACAACTAATAGCTCTTCCTGGTTAAAGCTATAGTCCATCATTTGCAGCTATCCGAAAAGTAACTGGCGTAATTATTGTTGAAAAACATACTTGGTTGAAAGATAGTGAGGGGACTAAACTCCCTGTGAAATTATTCTTTCTGGCAAGCTGTCATTTTGAAGTAATCAACGAAAGAAGGCCTTTCCAACGGTGCTTCTTAAGACGCACCGTAGGAAAATTAAAATTAGTAGTTCGATTTGTTATTCGGCAAAGCGCAAGCATTGGCACAACGCTCACGCAGGCGCGGTTGCTATAATTCGTCGGATCAGTGCGCGACATTGCGTAGCTGCAATCGGCTCAGTGAGAACGTGTCTCGGACGCTGAATTCAGGCCCAATTCAAAACATGATTCAGCAACTTTCGATTTGAAATTGAGATCCTAGTATGCTGTTTTTCTGCTGAATATACAGCTGAAGCTGAGCTGAAACTTCATCAAGTTAGTTGTTTAGCACCCTTCTTTAGATTGTGAGCACTGTTGTTGCTTCAAATGAACAAAATGCACAAATTACAAATGATGGACTATATCTTTAATAATAATCACTTTGATCTGCATTGAGTACATAGCTGATATCCAGATGGAAGCATTACATGTATTGATTTTCATTGTAAATTGTTGAGGGACCTTTAGAGTCTCATAAAATACGCCTTGTTTGTGGTGTCACGTCATCGGATCATGTTATATTGTTGAAACTGTACTTGCTTCATTTTGAATTTAAAAAAAACCAGAAATGGGGTCATTACATGTACATATACCTACCTGATTCCGTAGGTTTTCCCCAGAATATTCTTCTGGCCTGTTCTGGGGTTTTCCTCCCACCTCTAAAGCTGTAATTTCTTCTCATTGTCTTCCCTCTTTTGAGGAATCCTTGGTTTATCGGTATCAGTTTTTTTTTAAATTTACATGTTCAGTCAGTATCCCAGTTCAGATGGACTTACATCTGTGTGAAGTTGGTGATTCCTTTTTGTCAATATTCTTTGGCAGATTCTTGAGGTCTGACAACCTTTCGATGTTTGAACTATTTCTTTTTTTGTTTTTATTTTCTCTGCTTAATGTTTTTGTCTTGTACTTTGTTTCAGGAGTTTCGTGAAGTGGACTTTACTTTGCATGTCTGTATTTTTAATTGGGTCCATTTGGTGCAGTATTTATATAACCTGTGTTTGTTTCAAGTTGAAAAACAAATAGTTTTAAAACCTTCAGTCGTTTTGGTATGTTTTATTTCCTCGCCAAGGCATGATCAAAGTTGAATGAATTTTTGTTGTGTAAAAAGCAAAGGGCATCCAGGAAGTTATCTAGATGCTTTATATGTACATGTTCTATCTACATACAAGATATCGATTTGTCAACAACAAAACTATCTGTTTTTGGCTTACATGGCTGTATGTCAGGGTATACATGTCGAGTAAAATCTTGGAAATTAACATATCAGTAGACTTTGTAAGGGTAGATTAAATTTTTTATCTATATAAATGGGGAAAAGATAATTTGTTTTATATTTTTGTATTGGAAATCAAGACTGTATAGACATATGGTGAGAAGGGTGGATTGAATTTTGTAAATCAGTAATTTAGTAATTCTTTTTAATTCAAAATGCTTGTGTTGATAATTAATTGGTGGATGAAACAGCGTCGTTAGCAAAGCAATTAGTTTGCATGGACTTAAATGACAACGCACTGTTCCTGTTATCTTGACATTTTCAACCTAAATATCAAACAGCAATACCTACTGCAGTGTAGTTGTTCTGCATTCCAGCCATCTTAGAGATTTTCTTTTTTAATTCTACAGCCTGTCTCAAAAAAAATGGTACAATCGAAAACGACTTTTTTTTTCAATATTAATTAATTTATTTTGAGCATCACATTAAAGAAAAAAGACCAGGCTTTCCAATACTTTTTGTTTCATCTCATTTGCTTTTGTCAATCCAGAGATAACTCCAGTTTAATGCAGAACAGAAAAATCGAGTTTGTTTCTTTTGCCAAGTTGCAATCTTTTGTGAGCTTCAAGACAGCATGGCACAGTACTCGAAACAACTCTGCCCATGCATAAAAGTGGCACAAAATTGATTTTGGTGTATCGCACTAAATTGATTATATCTCTGAATTGACAAAAGCAAATAAGATCAAGCAAACACTATTAGAAAGCCCAGTCTTTGTTCTTTAATATGCCAAGTACGGTAGGAATGACTTATTTTGAAATTTCATATTTAACCAATTTTTTTTCTGATTGTACCATTTTTTGAGACAGGCTGTATAATTTCAATTCAGTGAAATTGATCATAACCTTTCCCTTCGTGATAACTGCTTTGCATGAGCCATAACTTCATAGCATACATGTGTTATCCTTGTTTATGAGGAATAACATGGTTTCTTAAGATTTAAGTTCTGGTAAAAAAAAAAATCTCATTGTATTATTCGAAAAATGGAATACGGGCCAGTGAGGTTCAAAACATTCTTTCCAGCGTAAGTTGGTGTGAACTTGTGCATGTGCACTGCTATCTTTAAGGCTGGTTCGTACTCGGCGCATTTATTATAAGCATGTGCGCGCAATCGCAAATTTGTAACGTCATGGCACGTATTTGAACTGCGAATTCGCAAAAGTTGAACATATTTCAACTCCAGCAAATTTTGCAGCGTTTCCTGTCGACTACGCTTCGCATTCCCATTCCCGTCAAGTACTGGCTTTATGTGTGCAGTTTTAGCTAACCATTGTCCAATTCACATGAATGTTCACATGTCCTCGGGGAAACCAAGGACAAACATTTCTCCATGACCAAAAGGAACTGTCTTTCAGATACAGGGCAAGTCCAAGAATTCGTGCACACCATGTCCCATACATAACAAACATTTAACCGTCCAAGATAATCATGTATTTCAGGGGTTTTTTGTATTCAACTGTTGGGTATCTGCAAGGAGAATACCCACAATAATTTTATGTTATTAGTCTTTTTGAGGATTATGTAATTATAAAAAGCACAGTGTTACGTGTGGGACAAAAAGTGGACCTTTTCTTGGACTTATCTACATCATTCGATTGTGTTCATTACTTTCTTTACCATGTGCTAATAAGCAGACCAGTGTGTGTACCACCTTTTTATATTGACCAGTTTCTGCTACCATATTCTATCCGTAAAATTCAGAATGACTATGTTATCTCTGAAATGACTTTCCAGTAAACTCCATTTTTAAATCATTTCAGTTGCAAGCCAACACATGCTTAAATCGTCTTGCAATTGAAGTACTTGACCAAAAAGATGAACACATTCCTTAAAATGGTGCAGAATTGAGACTTTCTTGAACTGTCCGTGTGGCAAAACTGGTCATTTCATACTGATTTTGTCTTGCATCTGAACTGTAATTAAAGATAAAGTTTTGTCATCAGACTCTTCCGATATTTCACCGGGACATTTTCTAGATTTGTTAACTATTGTTGCTGCACTTGCAGCTGGGCCAGTTTCTTTCATTTTCTAAGTAAATTTAAAAAGCAAGACATTAACATAATGGGGAACCGCCAACAGAGGGCTGGATAGCTCAGTTGGTTGAGCAACGGAACAGCAATCCGGCAGTCACAGGTTCAAAGCACACTTCAGTTATTTTTTTTGGGTTCAACTTTCTAACATTTAAATTTAAAGAGGCATATTTTAAGAGGGGAGTCAGATTGTACAGTTTGAGGACCAAGGATTGGAAAGATTCCCATACCTGGCCATCACTAAATTTTCCCTGCAATGACCTATCTGCCATCAGAATGTTTTATGTCCTAAAAAGTCAAATTTAGCAGGGAAAATATTGAAGCATGTACAGAGAAAACACTTGGAATTTTTCAGACCAGTCTCATAGGGTTTGTGCACAGGGTGACAAGTGATGTCCAGGTATGGAAATCGTTCGCAATGATTTCCGCTTTAGCTGAAAATAAAGGGAGTTATTGCAATTTCCAGCTAAAACTGACTTTTTCCTTACCCTAGTTGTCAAGACAGTCTTGAGAATTAGCTCACATGAAAAAAATTGAATTTTTGAAACATCCATTTATGACTTGTTCGTCAATTTACTGATGCATATTGGCTAATGGAAACAAAGCAGATGGTTTTACATCAAAGACGTCTAACATTACTTTGTACGCACACGCCAACTTGATGCAATGGTTGAATCAATTTTATTTATTCGTTGATCATCACATGATAATATTTTACAGATATTTGCAATATCAAAGTTCTAGATTGAATAAATACACACAAATATACCATAATTGCATATAAGAATTACAAATTGCAATGCTGCACCTCTACCACAGTTAACTAAGCTAAACAAGAGCTGCAATTAAATTGCGAGTCAAAACAAAATTCTACACATTTAAGAAATGTTACTTTACATAAATTGCATTTTGTTGTATTAAAATATCATTGACTGGTACATTTCTACTTCTTTCTATTATGACTACATAACTTATATTTTCTTTAACACATTCCGAGTCAGTTGACTTACAAACCAACAAATATAGGAAAAATGTAAAATTGTCCTAAACGGTATGAATAGTTGACGTTGGCAATGTATGCATTTGTCATATTTCATGCTATGGTATCAGAACTTTTCAATTTTGTTTAAATATTTACTTATATCTTACATAACTGTTGGCAGCATTACCAAGATTGAGGGGTAAAAAAATTGGTTGTAAAAATTGGCACAAATAATCTATTTTATACATGTATTGATACAAAATAAAATAATGAATTGACACTAATAAAAGAAATTCTGATTTATTTTTGTTTCCTTTGTCTATTTCTACCTGTATATGGAAATAAAGTCATCTTCTCCATGCATAGGAACTTTGATGCCTACAAAGATTGCCATCTAAAACACAAATCCATAATTCACTCCAAATGGTTCCCAAAAGGTCCAACTCTCGTATTTATCCAAACATCATTTTTAAATTGTGGCGAATAATAAAGTAGTCATATATGTACATGTTTTATGTTTCCCTACAGTAACTTCATAGATTCTAGATCAGTCGTGTGTTACAATATTAAAAACATATGTGACACTGTCTGTGTCATTCATATACTGTCTTGCAAATGCATATCATTTGCATCACAGACATATGGCATGGGTCAGTTATGTAGGCATGCCCAGCAACATCTGGTGGAGTGCTCAGTAATTTAAACGTTACACTACAAATCATTTGATTTGAATCGCGATTTAAATCAGTGATTAAAATCAATGTGATTTAAAGGGAATATACATCATTTGCTTTTGCTGTAATTTTCAGAAATGGATGGAATTGGGGGGTTGGAAATATATAGCAAATATAGTTACACTGACTTTTTTTAGGTTTTGGGTTCGAAAATGCTATAAAAACCAAGAAAAACAATCATTTCCTGAAGTCTGGTTCCCTGACTCCATATAAGAAGAAACAGAGCAGTTTACATACATTGGGGAATTGTAAGGTCAGGAAACCAGTCTAGCTGGCTTGTACCCGTTCATAGGTGTGTAATCGATTGCAAACAAGTGTGATGGTCAATTGGGGCCAGTATTTGAAAAAAAGCCAGTTTTTTTTCCAACGCTGGTCGGCTGACCAGCGTTGGAAATTGATACAAAAATACAACTTTTCTTGAAAATGACAGTATAGGCCTACCAGGTGCCATGATTTTACAGGATGCTTTACACTGTCATTCACTAACAGTCCAGCAAGGTATTTCAAAGTGATTTGGTAGTTTTATTTTTTGATGTTTGCAAATGTTGTATTTTCCCTTTAATTCAGCCAACCCTGCTAATTTTAAAGTGGAAAGACATATCTTTCCAACCATACCTATATTATCCAAAGTTGGTTATACATTCTACGTCTGGCATTCCGTTATATTTTGTTTGCATTTTTTTTATATACAATATAATACACCATAATATAAGTGGTAATGGAATTGCTAAAACATTCTATGTCCAACAAACGGCAGTCAAGAATAATCCTACATGTACATGCATTCCTGAATAATTAATCAATGTATTTTTAATCCCTCAACAGAAGGGTATAAATTTATATTGAAAACTCATCGGCAATCTGGCCATACAAAAATGTATGGATCTACATGTACATCCATATTGAACATTACAGTTTTAAGGATAGATTTTTAAAAGGCTCTGGCAAATTGAGACGGAACAGGGCACAAGCCTTATTGGAGAAAAATGCAAACACCAAATGGGGGATTTTTTTTTTTTTTGATTTCAGATTTATTGATATTTATAATTTTTGACATATGCCTACTACACATATGTTATAAGAAATATTCATAAATACCTCAGACAGTTTAGCCATTCCTATTGGTCGAGAGCCCGTCACGTGGCCGGTCTTAAACGGATGATAAAGACATGGCTAGCTGGTCTTAAACACTTTTCCAGTGTCACATAAAATGTGGACTCCTAAAAATCCAGTGCCTCTTACCGTTTCATTGATGGAACGTTCACAATCCTCACGTAGGCATGCGCAACACTACCAGGGAGTCCGAATTGTATAGTTCTAAATTCAAAACGCAACGCCCCAGGTGCGTTCTGCGCGACATCGCGCAGAACGTGCTATGCGCGCGTCAATCTCCATAAAAGGGTTGTTTACATCTTACTCGCCAGCTGAACACTCCATTATTTTGCTAGAGGGATGTTTCAAAAAGCTGGAGTGAACTTGTTGATCAAAATCGGGATTTTTTGAACGAATTACTTGATTTTTTTTTACCGAAAAGGTATTTATGAATGGGAATAAATATGTGCTTGGTCAGTATTAATCACTCTGTTTAAGACTGCTTAGAGTCTGGGTGCTGATAATTACCCTCACCTCCGGCTCGGGTAATTATCAGCACCCAGACTCTAAGCAGTCTTAAACAGAGTGATTAAAACCTCTCGAGCACACATTTATTCCCTTAGTAAAAAACAAATTGTGGAATTAAAGGGGTTTTTTAAGGAAAAACAGTTGGCATCTTTCATTTTCACACACACAAAACTCTCTTAAAGCCCTTTTTCTCAGTATACTTTTTTTGGCATGTCGATAAATGTGAAATTTAAATAATAACTTGTCAATTGTCCAATTGATGTAAGGAGAATTTTATTCTCTTTCCCAATACCCGCAAACCCTCATTTCGGCCTCTGCCCAGTTCTGGATGCAAGCATGCAGTTTTGTTGGTTTATTTTATTACTCTTATGCATAAGGTACTCAAGCTGAAATGTATTTCTGCCACTCTTTTTCTAATGATCGTCTGACAAATATTCTTGTCAATAACTGCTACAACTTTAAGCTAACTATTCAAAATCGATCAGCACTGTACACATCATTTCTTAGTTTTTAAAAGTCAGTAAAATGTGGACATGAAAAATGGTACCAAATGTAAAGAACAAATGAGCTGTTCTGTCCCTAAAGATGCACTCTCTGTGTGCTGTTCTCAATTCCAACCCCAAATCGATTCTGTTTTCTAAATTGCTACTTATCTAGTATATCAATACAAAACTTATTCACTTTTGAATGATGAGACAGGCAATTTTGACCTGGTTTTGTAATTTTTGGACTTTTCCCACTAACAAAGGTTACTGGTTTCTGGATGACAACTTGAGTTAGAAAGAGATTTTGGTGTCTAACTTTGGTAGGGGGTTGCCCTTGGGTACAGGCAAGTATGGATTGGTTCTGAGGTCAAAAGGTCCAAGGTCAAGGTCACCGTGGTGTGTTAAAGGTTAATGGTTTCCGGATGATAACTTGACTCCGGCTGAGGGGTTTCAACAGCACCGCTGTTATTTTCTGCATATGCATTTTGCCAATTTCCACGGACAGTAATGTACCTACAGATATGTGAAAACACCCAGACATTTTTCAGTTCATGACCAATTTGTGCACAAATACAATAGTTCGGCAATATGGTGAATTGGCTCTGACATAATCTCATACGGCTTAGGGGTGTATCAAGTATCAAGTACTTCACAGAGGAATCCTATACCAGGTCAAAATTGCCCCCCCCCCCTCCACAATTATAATATGTAACAGATGTATACTGGGTGTGTGGATAGACTAGGCTTATGAAACATATCTGTAAATCACATTGTAAACATAACATTGCTTGCAACAGTGAATAAAGACCATAGAGCTATATTAAATTACTAGAGCGCTAACTCGTCATTCTGTGTGCGGAGACGCTTTGAAGCCGTCCTGGGTGCAGACATTTTGAATTCATGTGCGTGTTCATAGAACATAATGAAATTAGATAGAGTGAATTTGAAAGTGTACTCTACATGCAACGCGCAAGTAGAACATACGCAAACAACTTAAGCGCGTCATTGACGGTTCAAAAAAACGTTACGGCAAAAAGCATCTGCAGCAATTACGCGCACGCGTTGGCGCTGTTTGCGTAGAGCAAAATGACACACTCATTTGCTGATCGTGCGTTTCAGTTTTGGGCGTATTGGCTTCGATAACGCACCGGTTTGGAATACAAACGCAGATATGCAAATAGCCGTACAAAAGCCGTACAAAATTTCAAGGTCTCCGTAGGTTTGTGCACAAATATGGATGCGCCCAGCAGGCATTACTTTGTACACGAAGTTAGTGCTCTAGTAATTTAATATAGCTCTATGATAAAGACATTCTTATGAAGTCAAGTCTGCCAAGTGAAATTCAATACCCAAAATGGGTAAAATGGCAGTTTATTTGTGAACTAGTTCGGTTTTTTTCTTTCTGTGCACATTGCAGATAATTATTGTTTACATTTCTTCACTTCTGACAATATATATTATCATTCTCACCATACACAATACCATTAGTCTTAAAAAAAATTAATGGTATTGTTGAGTTAAAACTCCATTGTATTTCATTTATTCTTCCCAATAAAAAAATCTTCATAAGAAGCGATAAAAATAAAACCTACTAAAACAGTGTATTTAAAAAAAAATTGCCACAATTGCAAAATTTGCCATAACATACCTTTAAACCTTCCGTTTGCAATACGGACAGGTATCATGGTCTTTAAGCCAAGTGTCAATGCACTTACGACAGAAACGATGTCGACATTTTAGCTTCTTCTCATTCCTGATTTCCCCCAGACAAATTGAGCACTGGTTGTCCTGTTTGCATTCTACCTTGGTAGGCTTGGGTTTTTGATGGGGCTTCTGGACTGACCAGCTTGGGCCTTTAGGTCTCAGACGGGGGATGGCGCCGGATGAGGGACTACATCTCCAGGGTACTGCACTTGCCATTTCATTGTAAGCATTATCAGCGCGCTCTGTGGGCAAAACAAAATGAACATTTCACATTACATGCTTCATGAAAGGCAACAGACATCATCTGCAAACATTCAAAAACACAACTGCAAAAACATATTGTGAAATATCCTACTGTACATGTAAGTAAATAATAGGATCAAGTGTTGAGGACAATAGGCCTGAATTGTTTCAATTCACAAAGGAATCGTATATCGAAATGCAGGAAATGCATTCACTATGCGCATGTAGAAGCATGGCATAAAATAGTCATTTGATTGTACAGCCGTTCCTTGATGTCATCAAAATGGGCTTGTACACAGCAGATGCTCCTGACAAATTTCGGTTTCCTTCTGGCTTTTAGCAAAGCTTTGTTACTTTTATTTTTTATGGCTGAAACTCCTTTGTTTTAATAATTTTTGATGTTGTAGATTGATTCAAACGTATACATGTATATTAAATCGGCATAATATGTAAATGTTTGCCATATTAAAGTGACGAATCACATCAAGGCCAAAAAAAAAAGTCTCCGGTTTCTGGTATGCGCACGCGTTGCCGTAGCCATGCTCATCGGCAATAATTAATTTTTTTTTTCCAATGTAAGATGATGTCTCAAAACCGCCAAACTCACTGGTTTGACTGGAATCCTGCTGCTGCACAATTTTAACGTGTTTTTAGATGGGGTTACGAACAGGAATAAGCTTTATGTGGCCTCTCTGGGCTCCCATATATTTTGCACTAAATTTAGTCGGGCATTTGCAGACAGTGTTGTAATTTTGTAATTGTGCATCTGGAAGCCAGACTGAGGGAGCGATGGTCGTGTATCTGGCACCTGTAAACGCTTTTTAATTAGCGCAATATGTAAGGGAGCAGACTAATGACCAGCCTGGCAGCTCATGCACGAACTGCACGATGTCGATGTTGCTGTAGTGTATGGTCTGACGTTACTGTTTTCTCTGCTTTTTGTCTTGACTATCCAAATTCCCGAAGAATGTTCCCGAAGAATGCGCAAACCTTATGGCCTTACTGAGGTCACCTCAAGCTCCACCCTAAAGGATTTTTTTTTTTAGAGTTTTAAGGGATCAAAGAGTCATATGCAACATCAGCCGACATTTGAAGAAAAAAAAAGTAGGGGAAAAAAAAAAAAAAAAAAACATCGCCGCACCACTTCTGGGGCAAGCTCCATACCAGAAACCGCAGATTTCTTTGGGGCCTAAAGTGACTGTTGTCCTACCTGCAGCCCACGTAGCCTGGTCTGCATCCGTCCTCCTCTCCTCACCGTCCCACATCACTAACTCCTGGAGGAAGCCATTCAAGATGGCATCATTGAACACCTGCCGAAACTCTGCGACAGTGGCTTCATTTTGGTCGACCAGGACCAGCGTCTCCAGGCGCAGCCATCCCTGCTGGTACAGCTGGGTGATTTGAAGCACGGCGTCACAGAAAGCGTGGGCGCACATCGTCCTTGATGCCCCTCTCCCTGTACAATTTTAAACAAGACCATGAAAGCCTAGTAACACTGGCCCCGGACTGGTCTAAGGATTCTAGGTAGTCATTTGAGTCCAATTTTTGGGCCAGGGTATGAGGCTTATGCAAGTGTAATAGCACTCCGCACTAATGTTAAAACTAGAAGCATGTAACCGGATCTCAGACAAGCATGCTGTACGAACTTCTCGTGTGAAGATTACGCGTACGCTTGCAGCGCCGTTTCTATGCAAATGTATGCGGCCAGGTGTGCATGCATGTGCGCGCGTGATTGTTCGAAAGTTTGTCTGACATGTGAGGTATGGGCGCGGAACAAAATTGACGTCATTAGTGCGGAGTGCTATTCACAAGTGTCAGGGAGTCAGTCAGTGAGATAGGAGCAAAGAGGAATGTAGGCTGGTTGTCTGTGACCAGTACAGTCATTATTTTTCGCCAAAAAGGCGCGACTTATGCAAATGTAATTCATAAGTGACAGTCAGTCAATGAGTCAGTCAGCGAGTCAGTCAACGAGTGAGGTACAATTAATATAAAACCCTCTTTTGCATTTTTTTTTTTTCCTTTCTTTTTTTCTTTTTTTTTTAACGAGTTTGATTCATCCAGACCCTGTTTGTTCTTAATCACATCTTATTTTCCAGGGTATGGTAGAGTTAAAAAATAAACAACCCGAGTTTGGGGAGATTTTCGTTGCAGTGATAATTACGAGTTCAGAGAGTCACTAAGGTTTGATATAACACGTTGGAGAGGTGAGAAGGTGGTTCGGATAACTCAAGCAGAATTGACAGGTAACATCATTCCAGCTACTCACTAGTTCTTGTCAGATCAAGGTTCGAATAAGTCCAAAGAGAAATCTTCTCTCAGTGTTCCTGCAAACTTTTTTTTTTTTAGTTAAGTTTCAAGCTTACCTACTCCTATTGCCGGCATGGACACCATCGACGCTTCCAATTTATGCGTGCACGTCTTAAGAGCCTCCACGATTGTTTCTGTCAGCATCTCCATCTGTACACCTGACCCTGGCAGGACCACGTGCAGCACGTGACTGCACATCAGATTACCTCCCAAGGTCCACACGCTCTTACCGCACTCCACTGGCCCGTGTTTCTGCACCCAGCTTTGGCAGGCAGAGACCAGCTCAGGGCCCGCTGCCTCCCTCACAGCACGGCCGACTCCATCCTGGAGACGCAGATGGGGATCTGCCGAGGAGATGATGACACTGGTGAACTCATCGGTGAGGTCGCCCTGACGAATGACGAGCTTCATCCCCGTTTTCAAAGTGATGCTGTAATCTCCCCCAGATGCTGATTCGTGATGTTGATAACTTGCTCCACCATTTGCGGGAGGCATGGGAAATTGATGAGATGTCTCAAGTGCGTATACCTCATCTTCCCAAATATCAGTTACCAAAGGGACTTCACTCTCAGCTGAACTTAGACCTCTGGGAATTTGATTTTCAATCTCCTCACAGGGATATCCAGCCCAATTTGCTGAAGCGCTTGGCACATTTTCCGCTAACTCATTTTGGGCTTCTATTCTGATGTCTTTTGGATCTTCATGCACTGTAGCATTCACTCTGTCAGGGTCAGCGTCTGGATGAATATATACGAAAGAAACCTGTGGTGCTAGAGATTCTAGTGTGGAGGGCTGGTCATCGCTGCTAGGTATCACTGGCTCTGCCACTGAATTTGAGATGGTTGGAGCCTCGGGAGTTTCTACAAGGTCTTCGTAAGGAGATGTCTGGAATGGCAGGACATCATCACAATTGTTGGCATTACCATCATCTTCACCACCTTCATTAACATGGCTTCTTAAGTCTGTTGTCCCCATCTGATGCCAATCTGGAGAAATGTTGTCTGTACTCAAACTTGATTCCATGGGGATTTCTACCCGGCCAACAGTGCCCCCGTCTATGACGTCACCTGCACCGAATGAACAAGCAGAACAACTTTCTGGCCCACAGGGAGGTAAGTACTGAGCCTCAAGTCCCACAGGAGCCCCAAATGTCGAAGAGCAAGCACCTTCAGCAAGATATCCTGTTTTATTGGGCACAGAAGCTGCCAAACCAACTCTCTGTTCACCTGAAGGAGATGGAAATGTACCATCCTCGTTCAAAGTTTCACGCTCTTTTTCTGCAGGCTGGCTCACAGATTCTTGATGTTGTCTGAAACGGTTTCTTTCAGCTCCGTCCTTGTCCCAAATCAGGCTGTGGACTGCATCAGGTTCATCTGCAGGTTCCATGGCGAGAACACTCTCCTGTAGCTTGGCTATCTCCTGATGAACCTCATGGTGTGTGCCAAAGAACTCCAGTCTGTTAAATGCTCTACGAGTCACCAGCACTTGCGTGGATTTCAGGGCCTGTTGTGCTGCTGAATCCAGGGTTTCTGATGATGCTTCTGGGAACTGCCTTGCCACATTAACGACTTCTGTGACAAGATCCAGCTGCTCGGTTTGGTTCACCAGATCTTCAAGAGCCTCAATAGCCCACTGGATGTTCTGGGGGTTTGTCTCCTGACCTCTGCTGCTCACTTCTACCGCCCCGCCTGGCTTGGGCTGAAAGTCCACCTTGAACTTATCCCTAATTTCATCAATTTTTCGGTGGTTAGCAGCATGAAGGTGCATGTAATCGAGAACCTTCCTTTCAAACCTGATAGAATTTCTTGGTCGCTTTGTAGACTTCCTGGGACCACAGTTGGTTAGTTTCTGACTCCGCTTACACGTTGACAGTGTTTCCATTGATCGACTGGTCTGTTGAGTGACTTTTGTTGGGCCAGATTTATCTCCTTTTTGCTGATGCTCAATGCTTTTGATCTTGGGTGTGGCCACACCAAGCTCCTGGGCCACACGATCTACAAGATGTAGATTCTTAATTGTCAATGTATGTGGACTCCAGGACTGTGAGCCCTGCTCATAATCTCTTTCAATATCCTCCATCGGAAGACACCCTTCCATCCCACCACTCCTGGAGCTTGCAACCATGGAAGCTGCCTGCATGACCTCACAGGCTCCCAAACCAACTCTCTGTTCCCCTGAAGGAGATGATACACGATCCCCATTAATAGCTTCGCCATCTTTTTCTGCAGGCTGGCTCAGAGATTCTTGATTTCGTCTGGAAAGGTTTCTTCCGGCTGTGTCCCTGTCCAAAACCATGCTGTGAACTGCATCAGGTCCATCTGGGGGTGCCAAGTTGAGAACACTGTCATGTAACTTGGTTGTCGCCTCATGAACATCACAAGCTCTGCCAAAGAACTCTAACTCGTTATGTGCTCTACGAGTCACCAGCACTTGCGTGGATTTCAGGGCCTGTTGTGCTGCTGAATCCCAGGTTTCAGATGATGATTCTGGGAACTGCCTTGCTATGTCAACAATGTCTGTGACAAGATCCAGCTGCTTGGTTTGGTTCACCAGATCTTCAAGAGCCTCAATAGCCCACTGGATGTTCTGGGGGTTTGTCTCCTGACCTCTGCTGCTCACTTCTACCGCCCCGCCTGGCTTGGACTGAAAGTCCACCTTGAACTTATCCTGAATTTCATCAATTTTTCGGTGGTTAGCAACGTTCAGGTTCATGTAATCGAGAACCTTCTGTTCAAACCTGACAGAATTTCTTGGTCGCTTTGCAGACTTGCCAGGACTACAGTCCCTTAGTTTCTGACTCAGTTTACTAGTTGTCGGCGTTTCCATTGTTCGCCTGGCCTGTTGAGTGATTTTCGTTGGACCAAATTCACTTTCTTTTTGCTGATGCTCAATGCTTTTGATCTTGGGTGTGGCCACACCATGCTCCTGGACGGCACGATCTACAAGATGTAGATTCTTAATTGTCAACGTACGGTATGTGGACTCCAGGACTGTGAACCCTGCTCATCATCTCTTTCAACATCCTCCATCGGAGGCACCCTTCCATCCCACCACTCCTGGAGATTGCTAGCATGGACGCTGCCTGCATGACCTCATGGGCAGGGCCAGTGAGCGTAAACCGAGCTGTCTTTTCATCGATCCCAAACATTGCCCTGTTTCTGCTTCCACAGACTCAAGATGGGCAGCCGAACATGGATCATTCAAAACAAGTTTCACATTCTGTTGGGGGTTCAACCCGCTCAAGACGTTGAGATTCTGTGATCACAAAAAAGGATATTTTTGTTTAATGTCATTTACAGGTTTGTTTACTGGAACGCATAACAAACCATGTCCACATGATTTGAGAGCTTCAATGAGGAATGTTACATGTAGTTCAAATTTCTTCTGAAAATCAGTCGAATATCAGCCATTCAATTCCCTGTCCTTTATGTTATTTTCAGAAGCTCTTTTGTCAACTTTCGACAAGTGCAGGTGCACATTAATCCTGGTCGGTGGCTAGTTTGGGCTGGCGCATGTCTAAAGGTAGAGTTTATCATTTGCAGCTATCCAAAAACTAACTGACAAAACTACTGTTGAAAAGCATAGTTTGATTAAAGATGGTAAGGGCACTAAACTCTGAGGCTTTGCATGGTGAGGTATCGGTATCGTTTCGGTTTGCGGTAACACCATGTGGTAATAACTACTGCTTAGAAGATATTAGTTCTGAGAAGAACTTGTCCTGCTTATTATCAACTTTGCTAAGTAGTTTTTTGTTCTGTTAAGAACAGTCCTGCTGTAAGTTCTAAAAGAACTTGTCTTTGGTCTCAACGTTTCGACTAGCCTGCTCTAAAGTCCAAGTTGGAAAACTTGAATAGTAATTGTCTGAAAATGCTCGGCCTTAGCTCAGATATAATGCGCATCTCCAAATATACTTGCTTGTATTTTTTTCAAACACAAAATAATTCAGTAGACATTGGTGTTGGTTTTGAGAGTTGGATTTGCACACTGCAACCGATTGCTTACATGGATTTCACTCCGACACCAACCACCCAAACTCTGCCAAAATCCAATGTGGTTTTTGTAAGATTGTAACTAGAGTGGCTTCTCGTGTAGTGTTTTTTTTTCTTCAATTTTGACAAATATACTTAAATTTAAGATTGTTTACTGCTATCTTAGAAATGAAGCCTGAAGAAAACATGACAAAATACGGCCTGGAAGATTAGGCTTTTGATTATGGGTAGAGCTAAAAATGGCCAAGTACTTGCAAAATGTCTTTGAGTATGTTAGGGTCTGTGAATAAGTGTACATGTCCTACATGCCTGTCATAAGGTTGTGTATGGAAGAGACTGCTACTCCTCATTTTAAGTACTCAGTCAACACTAGCCTTGCGCAATTTGTACAATATGAGCTCCGTGCACAAGTACCCCCTCAACGGTAAGAAAGGGAGAGTTGGGGGAGACCACCACAAGAGGCATTCAAACACATTGCCGATGACACCCGACGCTCGATCACACAAAATTTAAGCCGCTATGGCTTTGTGTACATTTGGAATAAAATTAGTACGCGCGTGGACCAACACGCGCAAGCAGTGCGTCCCGTCCATGGGGCTCTCGAAAGTGGTCCAAAAGCGCCCTCTCTCGTTCGTGCATGGAGCCCATACCGTACCACCCTCTATTTCAGTATACATGTAGTTGGTAGTAGGAGACTCAGAAAAGGGATTGACTTAGGCACTGTATCGTCATTCCCTTTTAAATTATGATACAATTCATACCTCGGGTACATTTGACGTTCTCTCGCTCTCTTGGGTCTGTAACTCTTCAATCAGTGGTCGATACGGCTCTATTCTCAATCTCTTTCCAAAGAAGTCATGCTCCTTCATAAGCACTGACCTAACAGCTAAAAAGGATAACATTGACGTTAATCAATATAAAAACATTTCAGTAATCAAATCTGCAGAGCAGCAAATGCTTTACTAGACATCAGTGTCTAAATTTACCAAAAAACTGATAATAGTTCGAAAGATCGTTAAAACATGGAATATCGGCCTTATTCACGAGTCAGCCATATTGAATTTAAAGTGAGGTAAAATCTTCATTTTTGGAACTTGCGAAGAGAAATGAAAGCAATGACATAAAGTTAATTGCACATTATATCAGTCTGCTATAATGAATAATTCTAAATTTGTGATTAAACATATCCTAATGTTTTCAGCCACAAACAAGAAATGAAAGTGAGGCAAGAATGTATAAATAGTCAGGTACTATCCCATTCAACAGTTCGCAATTAATAAAATCCATTCAGGGAACCCAACCAAAATGGATTTCTCGTGAATGAGGTTCATGAACATTCACCCAACTAACCCTTGGAAATATGCTGTTTTCGTGTCATTACTGTGCAAGGGAATTAACAGGTACTTATTTTTGGTCCTCAAAAATTGAGCATTTGGAGTTTCAAAAAGTTCTTCAAAACGTTCTTCAAACGTATCGAACACTAGGATTGCTATGTGTGTAAGTAATTTTGCTTGTCAAGTAACTTTTGCTATACTTATTACCCATGGACTATGAAAGGTCTAGTCAAGACAAGAAAGTTGTTTTGTTTAAGGGCCATTTTGTCTATTTTTGAGTCATTTTTGATAATGGGCTCCATGCACAGTGCCCCTTCAAGGACCACAAAAGGAGAGTTGGGGGGACCTAGACTGGTTCCCAGTCCATCCACTGTGTATTTTGAATGATCCAAAGTTATTGGGGGCAGGGATTAGTCTGCGAGACCATGGCAAGTTAAATTTGAACATATTCGCGCGCCGACGACGCCCGATGCTCACGCGCGAAGGCACTTCGGCTTAGCTTTGTGCACATTCAGGATATAGTCGTGCGTACTTCGCGCGCAAACCAGTCCCGTACGCACACGGGGTGTCCCTATCAAGGAGCTCTCAAAAGTGGTAAAAAACGCATCCTGCGAGACAATGGCAAGTTAATTTCGAACATATTCGCGCACAGAGGACGCCTGACGCTCACGCGCGAAGACGGTACGGCTAAGCTTTGTGCACATTCAGGATTGATAAGTCGTGCGCGAACCAGTCCCGTATGCACACGGGGTGTCCCTTGCAAGGGGCTCTCAAAAGTGGTAAAAACGCGTCTACTTTTGTTGGCGCACGGAGCTCATAGTTGGAAATAATACAGGTTCTCTGATGATTTATACTTTGAAAATAACATTTCCAAAGCAACAATTGTTTGCTCCTAGCAGCTCGATGTGATTGGGCCCTGTCTTCAATGTTTCATTGCCTTAGTAGTCTGAAATACATTTAGCCCTTCTAAAAGCTTTTAGATCTTACTTTCCTCCTCGGCGAAAGTGATCAAGGCAGCAGTCGTGGGATGGCCGTTAGGCTTCTCCAGCTGAACATCGTCAATGTCCCCACCACCGTTGGAGCGCTTCCCAAAGTAAATCTGGAGTTTATCTGACAATGACAGTCCCTCAAGGACCGGAAGGTCGTGGACGAGGATGCTGTTTCTTGTAGCCATGTCAGACACATGCCTTCATCCTACAAGAATGGTACAAACGAGTCATGAATGTCAAACATTTGTGAGTTCATCCAGTTGACATACATTTAATTGCAATTTTTTTTTACTCCGACAGTTTGCATTTGATATCCAAAACTTGTACATGCAAAAAAAATGAAAATGTTGTTACTCAGCCTGACTCACACTTACAGAGCTATTGGGGAAATTCCAGCCCTCATGCAAGACAATCGGTCCCAACATGAGTTGGGACCATCCCATCCTCGTCCTAACCATAGAGCTATATATATTAATTTACTAGAGCACTGACTCGATACGTACAAATGATGTCTGCTAGGCGCATCCATGTTTGTGCACATTGAGAACTCGAAGTTTTGTATGGCTTTTGTACGGCTATTTTATATATATCTGTGTTTGTATTCTATATCGTCTGACCTCCTAAAGCTACCTGTACGCGGTCCTATTTCTGCGCACTCGCCTTTAAGTTATATTTTGCAGGGTGTGCATTCTAAATATGACATACTTTCACTGGGATCGTATCCTTTGATACACAAACTTTAACCAGCAGCCGAAAAAAATGTGGAAATTGAAGGCTTTACCGGGAATTCAGGCACAATTGAAAAACATCGGCATTTTCCAGTTAATTACCAATAGTCAGGTGGCATATGGTCGGAATCGTGACCGACTGGTCCAAAGCACCAAACTTGGCAGATAGATTCTTATAGACCTAGAGAAGATATTTAGAAGGGGTGACACCTGAAATTCTTTGAAGGTGCCTATTTGCATAAATTGTTAATCCCTGCCGTGTAATATATTTTTCCATATTTGGATATTTTATTTATTGAAAAGGGTATTTTGGGATTTACTTGCATTTTTACTTCAATAACATTTGTAAGGCATGTACTGAATAATTATGAGGACATAGTAAATCACCAAAATTGCTACTATTTTACCCTAAAGTTACGCGCATTTACCTTTTCCTCAGATATCATCAACTAGTCTCGCCAAACGTGGGTATTGATGAGCTTCAAATTCACAAAGGTACTTACTGACATAGTTAACCTAACAAAAATAAGTGGGAAATCATGTGAAAATTGGTATCATCTTGATGTTTGGCCCAAAAGACCAAAAAAAGGGAGAAAATGTGGTGTCCGTAAATTGGGCTACTACGGGAAGGGTAACGTGGGGACTTGAACAAGTTCAACAAAATCCTCCCAAATAAGAGATTGTTGTTGTTTACAATAATTTTGTCTACGCCAAAACGTTTTCTCAACAATAATTTTGGGAATTTCCTTGAACTTGTTCTAGTCTTCCATGTTAGGCAACCCTTCACCTTGTTAGCCCAATTTATGGACACCTCATTTTTTCCCCAGTTTTTGTTTTCTGGGCTAAACATCACAATGTTCTCATTGTTCACATGATTTTGCATAAGGTTTCAATAGGGTAACTGTACCAGTAAGCTACGTGGTGAATTTGAAGTTCATCAATGCTGATGTTTGACAAGACTAATTGATGATATCTTGGGACAAGGTAAATGCGCGGAATTTAGGGCATAATAGTAGCCATTTTGGATCGTTACTATGTCCTCTTAATTATTCAGTCACTTATATGCTTTGGAAAATGTTATTTACGTAAAGATATGTAAGTAGGATCCCCAAAATACACTTTTCAAAAAAAATATATATATATACCCAAATATGGGAATAAATATATTGCACGGCAGGGATTAACGATTTATGCAAATTAGGCACCCTTCCCAAAAGAATTTCGGGTGTCACCCCTTCTAAATACCTTCTCTAGGTCTATAAGAATCTATCTGCCAAGTTTGGTGCTTTGGACCAGTCGGTCACGATCTTGACGAAAATTAGATCTAAGCCACCTGACTACAAGTACAAATGCAGGCAGATGCTTCCGGGCCTGCAGAAGTCAAAAATATGACCGAAAGGTGACCTTTCTTGGCCTCCCAATATCGTTAGTATTATAGTTAAGAATCTGCAGTTTCTACAAGGGTGTAAAACTTATGGTGCAACTAAAAAGACACATTTCTTATATTATTTTGGAATTTTTTGGGTCATAAGTTTTAAAATCCGACATCTTAAAAACTGTCTCTGTTGATTGGGATGATCAGAATAACAATATCATTGGGATCTACATTTAAAAGGTAAATATGTATAAAATCTAATTTATGTAAATAGGCCTATGTAAATATTGTATAAATCTCCAAAATAGGATATTGAAAATAATCTTGAAATTACAAAAAGTGCATTGGCATTGAAAAAAGAAAGAGAAAAGAAAGAAAATATGTTTGAAAAGCTCAGGAAATATATTTTCCTAAAGCCAACAAGTCAAAGGTATTAAAACAAAATGTTTATTGAGTTACAAGCGTCCCCTGCGCCGAATTAGACAGGATTCTGTTCTACAACGCCAAAAAAATGCACGCTTTGGAATTCCCCGCTTGCTGCCACAAATAAAGGGATTTCGCTTTGTTAATCGGTATGGTGGATGAGCGTAAGCCAACAATATAAGTTTTGTTGAGGAAAATAGTGGTTGCTTTGCTATTTTTAAGCTACTTGGTTGCAAAGCCTTATCTGCGCCGAAACAGGAGGATCGAGGATACAGGTGCGTTATGAAAGCTCAAAACCAAAATGCACAATCACAAGTAAATGAGCCGTGACATTTCATGTTGAAATTTTGATACGCAAATGTGTGCAAATAAATCTGGAAATTTCACGAAAAACAGACATCCGAAAAAGGCAGCACTTTCTGATTAGCCTATAAGTATAAAGAGGGTGAGTATGCTAAAGTTATATCGTCAGTCCACCCAAAACGACGAGGATCTATTTCGACGCACTCACATTCAATTTGCGTTGGACAACGCGCACGCGTTGCAAATGTTACCTGCGCCGATTATGATGACTCGAGGATAAAGCAAAAATACTACTTGGCAAGATTACCATATGTGAAGTTCACTAATTTTCCTCTGTATTGACTAACAATCCCCCAGATAGCAATTTCATGTCATCAAAGTCAATTTGAGCAGTGAGAAAATACAAACATTTTCTTAGAAAACACTTAAAATTTTTCAGTCCAATCTCATAGGGTTTGTACACAGGGTGTTGAGTGAACTTCGTACATGGAAATCTTTCCATACTAGTAGTACTACTTAACTAAGCCTAAATAATAAAATGTGAAAATCAAAATTTGACAAAGTTCTACATGCTTTTGTACATGTTCCAAGTGTGGTCTTTAATTTACGGAGGTAATCCAGTAACTTGGACCCAACTTATCGCCTTTTTTAACATTTGGACAAAGTCGCCAGACCATGTCCGAATGGTAAAAAGGCGATAAGTTGGGTCCAAGTTACTCGGACTATGCCGGGGCTAGGGCGGCTAGGACTCGTGAGTAGGAGTATCGCATGGGGGAGCATTTTCGGGATGATATTTGTGGAAGATGATGACTGAAAGTCGTCTTTTGGCCAGATGGATGAAAATATTGAGACCAAAGAACGTTTTTTCCGAAAAGGTATTGCTCTACGACTAAGAACCTTAACTTTGGAAATTTTTGTCCTGGATGAAAAGATAATCTCGATCAAAATCTGTAGCAAAATTGCTACATCAGCGGGAAAAAAAATTCAGTCTGTGGGGAAGCATTGAGCGTCTGGCCGTACTACAGAGCTTGCGATAGTACTGTACGGCCAGACGCAGTCGGGCTAGGACCACCCCTAAAAAAATTTCATTCAAATCCGGCCATAATTTTTTGAGTTATCTTGTTAACAGACAAACCATGGAGGTATTCCGGAAAGATTTCCATATACGAAGTTCACTCAACACCCTGTGTACAAACCCTATGAGATTGGACTGAAAAATTCTAAGTGTTTTCTAAGAAAATGCTTGTATTTTCTCACTAATCAAGTAGACTTTGATGACATGAAATTGCTATCTGGACGGGGGCTTGTTACTAATGTTAGTCAATACAGAGGAAAATTAGTGAACTTCGCATAGTAATCTTGCCGGTATTCCTACTTCCATGGACAAACCAACCAACCAACTAACCAATGACTTACCAAATCAGATGAAAACATAGCCTCTTTGGTGGAGGTATTGCGGCATTATTCTGTGTACTTCAAATGCGGAATTCGATTGCGGAAGATACATTACATCAATACATGTATTGCGAATGCCGGGGATTCCCGGTGTTACTCATGTATAGCCGTTAGTTTGCGCGCATGCGCACTCCAAATATGATCAGCAAACATGGATGCCTGCAGTCGCAGTTTGACCCACTGAAGTATCAGTCAACATATCACGCTCGAAGTACTTTGATTGAAATTTTTCTTTCCTCGTGGACAGGAATTTACGGAGCTTTTAAAGGGAATAGAGGGGAAAAAAAATTGAAAACATCTTCGTTAGAAAGAAAAAAATCTGCGTTCGAACGAAAAAAATCTGCGTTCGAACGAAAAAAATCTGCGTTCGAACGAAAAAAATCTGCGTTCGAACGAAAAAAAATCTGCGTTCGAACGAAAAAAATCTGCGTTCGAACGAAAAAAAATCTTCGTTCGAACGAAAAAAAATCTGCGTTCGAACGAAAAAAATCTGCGTTCGAACGAAACAAATCTGCGTTCGAACGAAAAAGTGCCCCCAAGTGCCCCCTGCAAATTATACCTCAATTATGAAACTGGTCTTGGTTTGGAATCCCGATGATGAACAGGTGCTTTTCTCTCCCATGTTTAGTTCGATAGTGATTTGGCACCACAATATTTCTGGCCTTTCCTGCAAAGTAGGGTCCTGAAAGGGTCCTGTTATTACACAAGTGTTAAAACCTTTAGCCAAACCACGAGTACTTAAAAGTAAACAGCAATGTCAATTTGCAAAAGCTTTAGGCTTTAAAATAAATACCAATTACAAACTCACAAAAAGTCACCGAAAACCAATGATTTAATTTCATGTTTATAAAACCGCTTTTCTTTATTTGCGAGTCTGTAAGGCTCATGCATAAAGAAAGCCCAAACAAACACGGCTTAAGCCATTAGTAGATATACTTAATTGTTCAAAACATCTTTCGGGAAAACAACGAAAAGTTTTGTTTGTTCAAACGAAGATTTTGTTCGTTCGAACGCAGATTTTTTTAGTTCGAACGCAGATTTTTTTTAGTTCGAACGAAGATTTTTTTCGTTCGAACGAAGACGTTTTCAAATTTTTTTTCCCCTCTATGTCCCTTTAAAAGCTCCGTAGGAATTTAAGGCAATCAAAGTCACTTTTACAAACCTTAGCGCAAAAAAGGAGAGTATTTGATCATGGGCGTCGCGAGGGGGGGGGGGGGGGGGGGCAAGGGGGGCACTTGCCCCCCCCCCCCCCCGGAAAAGCAAAAAAAAAAAAAAAAAAAAAAATTTAATGAGTTCGGGGGGGGGGCAAAATGTCCCTGCCCCCTCTAAAACTGATAAATCGAGAATTTTTTGAAGCATTTTTTGGCCAAAAAAAAATTTGCCCCCTTCTAGAAAAAATCCTGGCGACGCCCATGTATTTGATGCATTTTTTTGTTTTTCCGTGTCGTGTAGTACGAAAGTATTGGGTCACAAATTCAAAACAGGCGACAATTTAGGGGATAATTTTTAAGTTTTGCCGAGTAATTGTAAAATTGTCTTCACTTAAAAATGGTAAAGGATGCCACGGAAAGTGCGATGTATAAATATCCGTTTCAATGAGAAAAGTAAGGTCTCACGTTATACGTTTTTTCCGTGTTAGTGTGCACGTACCTGTGGTCGTGTTCCCTAACGTGGCGCACTTCGAAGCTTACCCAACTTTCCTCGAGTAGTGTTGCCAAACCTCTTTGTTTCGGACAAACCTGATTTACAGTGCCGATTTTAACTCTCACCAGGTAGTTCCTCCGCTTCTGTTTGAACTTACATTTTCTTCCTCCAATCTTCCGTCAGAAAGTACATTTCTTTTCTATTTTTTTACCTCATGTGAACTGCGACGATTCATTGGACAAAAGGAAAATGACAACAATTTTAGGTTTGCTTTGGTGAACATTGGGATCGGTCGTGAGCGAACCCTGCTGTTTAATATTCTTCTATATTATAATTCCATTAATAACATTATTCACGGTATCGTTTTAAACATTTCTTCTACAAAATCTTCTGAACAATGTTTAATATTCTTCAATATCGTAATTCGTTATTTAAATTATGCGTAATAGCATTTCAACGGTTTCACGAAATCTTCGGGAAAAAGCATTCTATTTAACGAATCAAAGTAACAAGTTATTCTTGTGCATCGGATTATTTTCTCCGTGCATCATTTTTTTTTTTTTACTTGCAAGACTAAATTAAATGTTTAATTTAATTTAATTTAATTCAATTTTCTATTACACAGTATTCAATCAGTCTTTTTAATACTTAAAAGTAAGACTTGAAAATGTTTCCAACCGCAAATCGGTTTTAAGCCGGAAAAGAGGCTTGTGTCTTAAATGACAAGGTTCCTAGTAGCAAGCAAATTAGACGACTTGTCTAACTGAAAATATACGTTGCTGGCGCTCTCCGTTTTCCACCTGCCCTGTTTGGATATCAGGAATGGAGGAACGTTTGCGTTGAAGGCAGCAGATGCCCCGCCTGATCTCAAGCTGTGAAGACCGTAAGTGGCAACATCGGGGACGATGGTTCGTAGAGCGTCCAGTACTATCTCGCGTGTGCGTGTATAGCTGAGTGGTTTGGTGGACGATGTGAGGCCTTTCTTGGTGGCAACAAATCTGCGAAGCACCGGTAAGGTTGAGTTGTTGGGATCGCCTAGAGCCGAAAAATACCGTTCGGCCACGAGCACTGGGCAAGTCGGTTTGAAAGTTCTAGCGATCACGACATCTGTCCCTTGCCTAAATTGGTCAGACTTGGATTTGCAAAGGTGTATGGTAAGACGGTCTGAAGATATTGTACAGTCATTTCTGCTAATGTTTCTTATGTCATCGAAGCGAAGGAATCCGGCGTAAGAAATGAAACAAACAAACAGGATGCGCAGATCTGCCAGTGTTGCCGAGGAGTGACCGTGGTTGATATGCAGCTTTGTCAGAATGTCCGGTGTGATTGGGTCTTTCCGGATGGTCGGTGAAGAGTTCTGCCTTTTGAAGCCTTGCAGTGCCATCTTGACAATGCTGTTGTCTGTTGGTGATAGGGTAGACCAGCCAAACTGTGCACCCATTTGACTGCTGCTGCAGCGAGTTCGGCGGTGGACTTGGATCCGGTGGATGACAGATGCGATATGTAGAGTGCAAATTGGAATGGGTTGACCGGGAACTTGGTAATCTCTGGTTTTGATGAAGCCCAGGTCTCCCACTTGTCCATGAAGCCTTGTACTTGGTCGTGGTGGATTCGGCCTTTGCTGACATCAAGAGAGACGGCAGTGTGCTGTTTGCCAGTTCACGGAGGGATGAGTCGCGGAGGGTAGATGTATAGTTGTTCCATATTTCTGTAGAGGAAAAGTGAAAAAGACCACCCAACAGTACGGGTAACAATGACGAACAAATTCGTCTGTTTATATAAACATATGTTCCTGCAAAAATGGAACGTTAACAATTTCAAAGAGAAACATTTCTTCAGTGCCTGGATTTAAAGCGACAAATTGTGCAAAAAGCCGCAAATCGGCAATTTTTTGGCAACAAATAGCCGAATGAGTTATTTATTTGTTGATAGAAATATTTTTGATTGAGGAGTGTTATCGGTTCGATGCCGAGTGTCGGCGTAACAGGTTTTGGCCTGCTGGCTCGGTGACCACGAAAAAAAACCTGTGGGGGAAACGTGGGTGCAACCCGGACCCTCGGCGGAGGTGCACTCCCCCTGAACCGATTTCCATTATTAATTGAGTTTATTTAAATGGGTTGGGAAGGGTGGGCAAGTCTGGTGAAGCAGGGTGTGTCGCTTGACCGAGAAATCAAGGGCGGATCCAGAACACAATTTTTTTTGGGGGGGGGGCCCAAAAAAATTTTGGTTCCCCCAAAAAGTGGGTCAAAAATATTACGGCGTGGGGTTCGGGGCCCGCTTGAGGGCCCCGAATTTTTTTTGGATTCTAGATGCCCTGTGGTGCGATCTGAGGCAATTTCTGACCACTTTAACCAATGTTTTTTTGAGGAAAAGATGGTGGTGTACTCATTGCCTGCCTTTATTGCGATGTCGCATAAAAAAAAATTGGTTTCATCTTTTTTTGGGGGGGGGGGGCATGGCCCCCTTTGGCCCCCCCCCCCTGGATCCGCCCTTGCCGAGAATGAATGCTTAGAACCAAATCAGCTCTATATAAAGGAGATTAGGTGAACATTCTTGATTGCATAACCTGACGTAAGCGCTGCAACGAGCCAATTAGCATATCGTACAAAAAACGAAAAGAAATTCCACTTCTCAGACTCATGCACGCCATTTGCAGAGTTACCCCTCCATGTTCCGACTGCACATATTCCTATTCCTAATCCTAACCGTAACCCCTACCCACACAATTTGCGTGTTCGGCTGCAGATGGACAACTCTACGGTGATTACTTCACTCAAGGTCTCGTGATGCTGACGGCAGAACACATGCAAGGCGCGATGAAAGTCAAAGCGGACAATCTATCGCTCGTAGACCCTCTTGGATATTTCGCAGGGTTATGAACGGGTAAAAGATGCATACCCCATGCTTTTTTTTTGTAAAAAATGGAGTTTTGTCTCTTAACAAATTTTCAATGTGTATGTTTTGTTCAGGAAACGTGTGAGGGTAGATATGTATGGAGGGGCCCAGAGAAAAGGCGTGCTGGGGGGGGGGGGGGGGGTATCCGGAGCCATGCCCCCGGAAGATTTTGAAATCTACGGTACTCTCCTACATTGGCAATTATCAATATAAACATGTGTCAGTTAATAAACCCTTCTACTCGAAGTTGCTAGTTTCCAGCAAACACAAATCTCCGTCCACCACGCACTTTGTAGGAATATACCTTAACAGGATTTCTCTTATACAATGGTAACTCTAGAATGACTCGGCTCCTGCTTTCATACTCGAAACCTTACCATCCGGAGGTGTCATCCAAAGTATCCAGATGGTGAAAGATGCCCTTGAAGATACTATACAACATTTCCTTTTTCTGTATTTTTCAGAAATGGATGGATTTGGGGGTTAGTATTTTATAGCAAATATTATTACACTGATCTGTTTAAAGTTTTGTGTTCATAGATGCTGGGGAAAAAAACGAAGGAAAAAAATGCTGTTCGTGTAGTCTGGTTCCCTGACCCTACTTCGGGCGAAATGGAGCAATTACAGACGTCGGGGAATTGTCAGGTCAGGGAACCAGACTGTAGCTAGCTTGCACCCATTAAACAATTGTGTAACTGATTGCAAGCAAGGCTAGTGTGGACTAACTAGATTTGGTAAATTGGGGGCAGTATTTGAAAAAAGTCAGTTTTTTTCCAACGGTGGTTGCCAACCATCGTTGGAAAGTAATACAAATATTCTTGAAAATGACAGCATACCAGGCGACATGATTTTACAGGATGCTTGAGACTGCCATTCACAATACGGTCAAGTAAGGTATTTCATATTAATTTGGTTATTTTGGGGTTTTTATGCTTGCAAATGTATTTATTATCTTTAAAAGCTGGTGTTGATACTGTATGTTTCAAGGCCAACCCAAACAGGGGTGCATCTACCTCAACAGCTTCAAGAAAAGGGGTATAGTAAGCCTTTTCGGAGTTCCAACTGCGCGCATTCGTAACCAGTGACAACGCACATTGTTTGTCTCAAATGCCCTTTGACAGTACCCACAATGCACAAACAGCCTTTTTGTAAAGTCAGTGGCGCCATGTTGTCAAAGGCCATTTGAGACAAATAATGCGCGTTGTCACAGGTTGCGAATGCGCAGTTGGAACTCCGAAAAGGCTTATAAACTCAGGACATGCTGGTCATCGATGGCAACTTTCGTCAACTTCTACAACAGAAGAGTTTGGTCACTGGAAGCAGTTCTGGCGTCGGCACCTTGACAAGGGAATTGGCCAAAATATATCCCCAATTATGTAAAGTACTTACATGCAATATAATTGGAATTCTGTAGAAAATGGAGGAGAGACTCAGTCTCCGTCCCTTTTTGATTTTATTTTTCAGTTATTTTATTTTGTTTGACTCATTACTGAGAAATTAGGTTGCAGGTCGCCTCCGCCGGTCATCATTTTCTTTTTGCTGATCAAGCTTAAAAAACCAAACCAGCAGAAGAGCGAGGGTAAACAATATGGGTTATTTTTAAACTTTTGGATAGATGATTATTCTTCGACTGTGTTCGACCCCCCCCCCAGCTGAATACCTAATTCAGGACGATTCAATTAGCTTCAAAGCAACAAATATACAATGCGAGTCTCTACCCTATTATAATTCCAAACTTTACTTAACGGGGGAATTTATGCCAAAAGAAATGTTCGTATAGTTTCAAGGCTAGCCGGCGAGTTAATGTAGTGTGTGTGTGTTGTGCCTTGCATGAATTATCTGTATAGCTGCTGTCAACCAGTCTGTATAGCTGCTGTCAGCCAGCCAGTGCCATTATTTGTTAAAATTGTGCGGGTTTATTCTACCGTAGCGTGTGATACAGACGTGCAGACGTAGTTGACCCGATCATTTTGATGTTATGTTTGAGTGCTCGGGTGGTGCGCCATTATGTATACTTTTTAAAGATCTTACCGAGAATCATACTGGAACAAGAAGTGCCGAGCTTTTCTGCTAAGCTGACGAGAACGCTGGTTGCTCAAACTTCCGAGAAGATACACTACTTCTGAAACGCTGACAGTTTCGTTGCAATCACCCAGCTAGATTGAAACATGTCGGAAAGTTCAGCGTTGTCACTCCCAGCCAAACAGGGACGATTCCGAGTGAATCTACCGTTGCTTGTGTGTAAGCTGTTCCTCTTGACATTTTGGGGATCAGTTGGCTTTTATCTGTCTTACATCTCTCTGTATTATAAGCAACTAGGATTCTCTCCCGCCGATATTGGCCTCATGAACTCTCTCAGGCCATTCTTTGGGTTTGTCGCCATTCCGTTCATCGCCATAGCTTCCGACCGATTCCGCTGCCGCAAGCTCGTCCTTATTGCTAGCGTATTTGGCAGTGCAGTGGTACTCGTAATCCTGGTGATGTTACACCGCCCACCTGAAGTTCCCAGTTGTGACATAATGGAGAAACAAATACGGGAATTTCTCAATCTAAATATAAGCCTCCCCAACTCCAAACTTTTGCCCGAGGAAATTCACATGATGCTAATCGCTAACCAAAGCTGGCTGTACGAGCAAGGGAGATTGAGTGTACTCTTCGTTGTTGTCTTCCTGGTGTGCAGTTTTCAGGATGTGATCCGTTTCAGCGCGGCGTGCCAAGGAAACGTGGCCGTGCTCGACGAGCTGCGCCGTCAGGAGGGAAACGTTGACCAGTACGGATGGCAGAGAGGTTTTGGCTGCTTGGGATGGGGACTTTGGTGAGAGAATTGTTGAGAATAATCCTAATGAAAGAACCTTTCACACAGCAGCCATATCGGAGGTGTTTTGTTAGTTGAATGTAGAAAAGATGCACAAAAAATATCTACTCTGTGTCCCCACTCATAAAAAAGCCCAAGAGAAGAACCAATATGCGCAGATGAGCGAGTTTACGGTTATCGGCTTGAACCTTGTATGGGGCGCCGTTTGTCAAATATTTATTTAGCCAATTTTAAGCTTGTTTTTACCATGGTTTAGCTCAATTATTATGTAAACAATAGATGTGTATTCGAAACTAATTGATGGTTTACCAACCATAAAACACTTCTGTATCAACAATATGATTTATAAACCAAATGCAAAAAAAAAAAATCAGGCCAACTTTACTCACTGTTCAGCAAACAAAAATCTCGAAAATTTTCATCAGGCAAAGACAAGGTCCTCAGCAATTCACCGGCCAAGTCTCAATGACATTTTTAAAGGAGACTGTTGTGATTCAACATTTGCACCTGACAGTGAAGCCAAGTGATTCCAAATTGAAGCCTAAGGCTAGACTGGTTCATCTCAAACTGTTTTAAAAGACTGACCTCTTCAGTAGTGTGATTGCAGACTATGGAGAGATGTGTAGAAATAGAGACCGGTACCAGATATTTCTTTTGACACTGTTGAGCGATGCTGTACTAAACGGGCGTTGGACTGGTTTTTTTTCTTTCGTGCGCCAGTCTATTTTCTGAGGTTGCATGTTTTCAATACCTTATAGTTTTAGGTGTTAAATGTAAATGGCCGACTGGGATAATGACGACTTGAATTATGACAGTTTATTCACTAATATAATTTTCAAAATGTAGCTCGATTGTCGCATTGAAAACGACAATGGGAGTAAGTCGCCTAGGCTGACCGACGTTGGTGCCATTATATTAAACAAATATGCTGAAGCATTATGCGTATTATAACAAAAAATCATTTATAAATGCTTGTCATTTCAACGTAAGCAGACAAGCAGATATATATATTTTACTTGTTTCATAATTGTGTTGTGTTATTTTCCCTTCTTTGCGACCGATATCAAGCTCGATGGCTTCTGGAGTATTTCTCAGCCTGTCCCGCACCACTGTGGTCAGCTGCGGCATTGAGCACACCATCTCCGATTACCGTGTGTCTTTCCTTCCAGGCATCGGCTTCTATCTCCTTGCGCTCCTCTGTGCCTTGCACCTCACGTTTACGGTTAGTGCTGGATGTCTTCTTTGTGTTTTTTTAATTTGTGCTGGTCGCCCAGGGCCAGCCTAGTGTCCTCTTTGCTCCTACATCTCACTAATAACCAATCTCGTCCCCAGGTTGTCGAGCAGTACGCGCCCACCACTACCAGCCCTCTCACCCTGGTATAGGCCTGAGACCTAATGACGTCACGCTTTGTTTGCATGTGCACTTTCCTATGTGGTAGACTGTTCTTACTTCGTCAGGCGTCCTGACTTCGCTTCCATGGGAAAGGGCATAATGTAATCAAAGCCATTACATCATCAGGTCTTGGGTCCATTTGATCATTTGCATGTGCAAAATTTTTTAGCAGTATGCAAATGAGTCATTTTGTTGAATTCGCGTTTGTTTTTGTATGCGGTTTCTGGGGTAAAAACAGAATCAGTTCGTCGCGCCGCGTGAGTTACGACACCACGATTGTTTTCCAAGTTAAAATCTTACAATCTTATCCCGCCAATAATGCAACACAACGTATACACGATATAAATCCATTACGAGGCAATTACGGTATCGAATCAGGATACAGGAAGAAAGATCCTATCTAGGGCTTACTATTGGAAACGAGGTTGGAAATAAAGTAAGTACTTGTGACGAGGTTGCTCTGTAACTGAGTGAGTCACAAACTGACTATCGACTTGGGCTTGAGCCGGGCAATGCAATCGTATAGGGTCAATTATGTAACGCGAATGAATGGGCTATGTCAGGCTCAGTGTGTAGACCAGCTGCAGATGTATGAACACACCAGTGAATGTTTTTTCCCATTCAAATCAACGTAACCAAAGCGAGGGTGTTGGGCCTGCCTTGTTTTGTATTATCAGAATAGATGGAAAAGGGCGGAAAAAATTGATGAGAACCCTGGCTACGCCGCTTGGGGCCGCCCTACGTAGAGTACACCAACAACAATGGCCCAAGCGGGATTCAAGCCCGGGTCACCCAAGTGGCATAGCAAGGAAAGTACCGCTAAACCAACCTGATCATGTGCATGTGCTGTATAAGACTTAAATTACTCTACGCGTGTGTTTTGCACGTGCGTTTTATGGTTAACTGCTGATCTGTAGGAGAACATTTCTCATGTGACGCTGCAATTTTGATCATTGTCAGCATGTCTCAAAAGAACCACAAAAATTAAAATATTACCCCCATTAAAATCATCGCATTGTGCACGAATTTGGTCATCGACTTTACCACGATCACCACCTAAATCTTCCCATATTTCTCCCATTTTCATACGTGTACTCTGTAGTATGCGGAGAGTCCAAATGATGCCGGAAATCAGGACCTATTGAGTCACGTGTTGCCGGTAGTTCTCAGCTGGCACTACGGCTCGGTAATAGTTCTGCTCATCTTTCTGGGCATATGCAATGGCGCCATCTGGGGATTCCTGTATTGGCACTTGGAAAATTTGGGTGAGTGTTTTAAATGAAAGGAGATAAATTAGATGCGAGGGCAGATCCAGAACCACATTTTCGGGGGGGGGGGGTAATTTTTCTCACCATTTCCACATTGTAGTATTGGAACTAAAAAGGTATTTGTGGCTGATGACTTGCGAGTGAGATGCGCAACTTATTAATTCATTTCCTGAAAATTTCAGACAAAAAGGAAAATGTTCACTCCGATTATTTTTTTTTTGGGGGGGGGGGGGGGGGGGGGGACATGGCCCCCGTTGCAAGCCCCCTCCCGGATCCGTTAAAGATTTGATGCTATAGAAACATGTCCTAGAACGGTATTAATGGAAGGGAAAACCGGTTAGTAGAGGCAAGACAAGGTGGATAACCAACCCCGTTGTCACGTGGATTTTGAAAAACCGTCATACATTATTCCAAATCGAAGTTTATTGTTTCAAGGGTGTTTACTTAATGCTCCGTAACCTCAGCCCCCCCCCCCCCCCCCCCACCAAAATAAAAGAAATCCTGGACTTTAACTTATACAGACTGGCCAGCACCTCGGTTGCGATTATGAAATGTTATTAAAAAGGAAATGGTTCAGTCTGGAGAAACGGAAATGCTACTGAGTTAACACATTTCATTCTCCTCAAAACACTGTCCCCGTTTATCCTCAATTGTTTTCGAAGAATTTTAATGTCTCTGTTTTGTTCAGGAGCCACTCAGAGTCTTCTGGGCCTCCTCATTGTCCTTCATGCCGCTGTGGAGTTCCTGTGTGGGTCACTCAGCGGCTGGTTCATCGGTAAATGCGGCCACATTCCCGTGCTGAGTCTCGGGCTGTTCTTTTACATACTCCGGTTTACTGCCTTCCGGCTGCTCACAGTGCCGTGGCATTTCTTCTTCACGGAGATTCTCCACGGTAAATAAAGTATAGTTTTTACAGGAGCTTCTACATGACACTTGGTGGTCGGTTGGTCTGTCTGTCTGTCCCCGAAAATTTACCAAAAGATATTTGACCAAAAAGTCTTTAAAATTAAGTGTAAAAGGTTGTTTGTGACTCGCACTGAGAGCTATCGCGATCTGCCAAAGTGCATCATCATATTTAAGGAACTCTCAATGGGCGCGTTCGAGTAGCTCACTCGGATCCACTCGGGTAAAGGCAGACGGGTTAGCCACGACAGCCGGGCTAATTGAAAGCTCAACCGCGGTCCAGTATGATCCCCACGTGATGTCCGTAGCCGCGGCCGTAGCCACTAACAAAACGCCCGTTTCGTGCTGGGTCTTCGTTTGAGATGTACTGCTTTTCAGTCAATGTAATAACTCAAAAAAGTTGGGCTTGAAAGTCTTAATGAACTTAATAATTAATAAGCCTCTGTACTAATGATGTCACACCTTGTTTACATGTGCACTCCGGCCCACGGTCCACTAAGCACCATAGCAAAGCACACACGTAAACAAAGTGTGACGTCATTAGTACAGAGGCTTATTACTTTACCTTTAGACTTCACACTGATTTTGGGGTCCAAGAGGTTGCAATGTACCTGTATGGGAAGTGTCGGTCTTTCTACTCAACAAACAAAAAAATGAGACGTTCCTAACTTCTTAGTTTGGGCAATCTCAACTTTAGTTTGGACAGTCCGGACAGTCCCAACAGGCTGTCAGCTTCGGTCCAAAATTGGGGCACTGGTATCAAAATGATCAAGGTATGCACATCTAGAGTTGGAAAATGTGTGATCATAGCTTTGCAGTGTGAGCGGTGGCATTTTTTTTGTGGTATCACCTTATTTATTTTTTCAAAATGGCCGCCAATATGCTTGCTACCGGATTAATTATATGTGGTAACAAACATGTTTAGCCACCATTTAAAGAGGTTGTGGAATGCTCGAAGACATTTCCATCTTTTTTCGGGTATATGTAGCCTTAGGTGTGATGAAATAAAAACGACTATTGTTTCTGTCATGAAATGAATACAAAAGGTACTTTTGAGAGCTGTTTGACCCGAACGTGCAATTTGTACCTTTTGTATTTATTTCATGACAGAAACAATAGTCGTTTTTATTTCATCACACCTTAGACTACATATACCCGAAAAATGACGGAAATGTCTTCGAGCTTTCCACAACCTCTTTTAAAAAAAAGTGATAGCACCAAAAAAAAGCTGCCAACGCTGAAATGATATCACACATTTCCCAACTGCAGGGTGCATACCCATTGCCAAAAATCACAATGGGCATTATTATCCTGATTTGATGCCGACCAAACCCCCAGGCTGATGTCCTACAACTGCTTCGGGAAATACGTAGCCAATTGTATTGATCACTGTCCTCTCTAAACAGGCATGTGTTTCATCCTGACGTGGACCACGGCTGTTTCATACTTCAGCAAGTCCGTGCCTCCACAATGCGGGACCACGATGCAAGGTCTGTTGATCGCCACGCACCACGGCCTGGGAGTGGGGCTGGGGATCTTCTCAACAGGGCTGCTCATCAACAGATACGGGGCGCCGGGGACGTTTGCCCTGTACGCCGTATCGTGTGGGCTGTTTCTCATTGTGTTCGTGCTTATCCAGTGGGTGAGTAACCAAGGGGTGCGGACCAGTGAAAAGAAATGACATTAAGACATCAATTATAAATGCTCTCGTTACAGAAAAACAGAAATTAAAAATGGGAAAATCGTCACGTCTCCGGGGTATTCAAGACCTACATCAAAATTAAAACCATGATTGACTAATGACATTTGGGTGGTTTTCCTTAAACATTGACCACCCCAATAGTAGTCCTGAAGCCAATCGATATTTTGAAAAATGATCGCACCACTCCACTGAAAAAAAGGTGACTTTTGTGTCAAATTTCACCAAAACTTTTCCAGAAAAAAAAACATGTTTAACGATCCCTTAAATACACGTAGATACAAAACTTCAAGCGCATGTGTCACAAAAATCTTTTCGTGTTTTAAAGAGATGACTTGACAATGTATTACATGTTGTGGTGAAACGGTTGGCCTAGGCGATTCGGGGACCTGTTTTCATGGTCTGCACTCCTAGGGCAACAATAAGGGGCAAGGATGCGGGGGAGGCAGGGATGAGAAGGGGCAGGGATGAGGGCAGGCAGTGATGGTTGAGATAGGTGGGGTGCACGGTACGCTGCCTTCACCTTTCCTATTCACATTGGTATTGAATGATCAAAGAGCATGAGTCCGAATCCTTTGCTATATAAGTCACACCACTGTCGCTTATATTAGTTGTATAGTTCTGTAATAACGGTATGGTAGGCCCACTTGATTTAAATTTGGAAAGTTGAGACCAACTTCATGATTTCGGTCCCCGAAGACGGGCATTGATTTGACGTGTCAATATGCATGTTTTACTTTCATGTAATTTTACATGTGAGGTCTCGGTCTCGGACCTCCAGGTCTCGATCTTGGTCTCGGCCTTTCTCTATGGTCTCCAATGGGTCTCGGTCTCGGACTTGCAGGTCTAAGCTACAACACTAGTTAATGCGTGTTAAGTTATTCTTTTCGGCTGTGTTTAGTGTTCGCTTTAAACTCTTGTATGTAATTATACAAGACCATAAGTTCCTTACATCCGGGCTGTGTTTTGGTAAAGGAAGAGTGTACTTCAAGTACATGCACTCTGTCAAATATGTAATCCGATACCGTGGAGATATTTTTAAGGAACCATGAGTGATTCAGCTATGAAGTCTTTAATAAAACATACATTTAACAATCCTTTGATGCCATGCCTGTTCTGAAAGGTTTCCCGTGATTAGGCAAAAAGGGTTCTCCGGTTTCTGGTATGCGCGCGCGTCGCTATAGCCATGCACGTCGGCAAAATGTAAAAGATTTTTTTTCAATGTAAGATGATGTCACAAAACCGCCAAACTCACATATTTTGCACTAAATTTAATCGGCACCATTTGCAATCATCAGCCGACATTTGAAGGAAAGCAAAGTAAAAAAGAAAAAGAAAAAAAGAAAAAAAGAAAGCCGCGTCGCGGCACCACTTTTGGGGCAAGCTCGATACAAGAAACCGAAGCCCTTTTTGGCCTTATAAATTCTCATATAATTTTTTTTCCAGGCCAGTGTGTGGATAGGTTTGAATCCCATCCCGAATCATATTTTATTTTCCATTTATATGCCAATTTTAGTTGAGTCTTGACAAGTGCATTTCATGTGGCTTGCTAGTTGTTACAAGCCAATGTTTAATTAGAAGAGCCCACTTAACTTAAGGAATCGTAAATGACTTTGTGTGAGTTATAAAGACAAGCAACGTGTTATTGCCGAGTTCAGGTTGTTTACTAATGTTCATGAGATTTTTGTGTTGGTTTCACATTTTAGACGAAGGAGGTTGAAATACTCCCTGCTGGTCTTTCGTGTTGCCTTTTTCTAGTATCAGTGATTTTATATGCTGCATAGTGGTGGTCTTGATCCCGAGACCGAGACCAGCAAAAAAATACTCAGAGGCTCGTTAATAGTCTCAGTTTGTATTTACCAAAATAAACAAACAAACACCCGAACAACCCAACAAACAAGCAGACAAAATTAATGTAACAAAATATTTTGGGGTTTCGTTCAACAGATTGCAAAGGTTCCACCCTCTCCACGGATACGGAAGAATGATGAGTCTGTGAAATCTAGGCCAGAGGAAGACGGGGAACCAGACGAGCAAGAAACGCAGGAGACGGAGTCGCTCCTGAGCGAGCCCTCGACACCCGTCGAGGAGAAGGCAAAACTCAGCATCCAACTCCCGCTTCTTAAGTTACCAACCAAAGTGGTCAAGCAACAGTGCTCCGGTGAAGGGAAATAAGCGCTGCAGATCCAAAATAATCTCAATGAACGGGATGACTCCAGGATTCTCTGCTGATAAGGGTTCCAGAAGATTATATGAACTTGCACTGTTAGGCCGTGGGCCAACTGGATAATCCTTCCATTTTTTTTGAAAAATCAGACTCACCTCATATTGTTAACTGAAAGTCACTTTAAAGTCATTAAAAAAATAAAAAAATAATAATAATAATTAAATGACGTTCATGAAGAATTGACTTAGTTTTTCTAGCACAGGAACAAGAAATTATATCGAAAAACTTCATCCAAATTTTCGAACATGTCTGGGAAAGCAGTAGTCTGGTCCCCTTTTGGTCAACTATAGTACAAAGAAATAGCGGGGCTTTCACGTTTAATCAAAATCCAAAATGGTGACGTCCATGATGACAGACACGAGAGAGGTTTCGATGGATAATTTATGTTGTTAAGTCAGCTACTAGCAAGCTGAGTCCTTATTAGAAGTATCTTGGAACGAGTTAGACACTGTGTTCGGAGATTGGTTCATAGTGGGGATCAATTCGCTGAAATAGCTCGATAAGTACGAGCGAGCGTCGACCTGATAGCGCCGGCCGTAGCGGTGCTCCATCCAGCAGCATCGGGACGCAGTGCATGCAGCGCTGGATGGTTTCATGGTGTCCGCGAGTTCTCAAAGAACCTTCTTATACGGTGGAGTTTACTATTCTACGACACCGATTCATTGAGGTTTTGTGATTGTCTACCCCAACTTTTCCTCTTTTCTGTTATGATTTCTTTTTAGTTCGTAGGACTATACTAAAGCCTATAGAGTATAAGAGAATTTTGGGTATAATGTATTTTTAAAGCCTTTTAAAGATTTTTTTTCAAATCCTAACTTTTGCATCTTAAACAATACAATACACTTAAAATAATTTAACCATTGCCACCCTGATCAATTTGCAATTGGCACAAATCTGGTAATCTGCAAGGGTTAAGCTACATTTATTGGTGCTACATTAAGACATTTAATAACAAGTTTATGGGTAAAACAGTGCATTTGCTAATCAGAATCGTAGGTTCAGATGTCAAAAATTGTGCAGACCCTAACCAGGGGAGTTACAGAAACAGAACTGGCGTTGTACATGTATGTCCAAAAAGTCAGTCTTGCTCCTTGATATAACTCATTTTATCCAACAACCCTATCATTGCCTTTGACTGTTAGGCCCAGCACACATAATCCATATGACAGCGAACAGGTGCTTGGTGAATTTGTTTTTCTATGTCCATTGTCCTGAACAAAAAAATATGTTGGCCACTGCTGTTGAAGGAGAGATTAGTTTAGGGTGCATGCAGAAAGTTGACTGGAAAAAAAAGAAGTACTTTTATAATTAATTTAGACATGCATGTTTACTTTATTATTTATTTTTTTCAAAAGCCAGCCATTCAGTCAAAGTATGAGAAGCAGAAAAAGCTGCCTAATATTGAAGACGTAAATTTTTTTGGCTTCACATTATACTAAAAAACAGAAACAGTGTCGGTAAACTTCAATTTGGAAGAAATTATGGGCCGCTCTGCAGTTACACGGATGCACTACGCGGCCGCCTCACTGCAGAGAGCTCCATTTTTGAATGACAGGCAACAGCTGTGGTGCACTTTGCCAAAGTTGACGCACGGCTCAGTGGATGATTAATAAAGGGAACATGAAATAAAATTTTGATTGCATTTTTTTTGCTTAAATCAATAAAGGATGATGTTCTCAACAATATTTTGTGTATGGCGGTGTTTATTTTCTGGGATAAATAGGGGAAAATAATTTGTGAACATGTTTGGTCAAACTACTCCGCCCCACAAAGGGAAGCTTCATTAACATAAAACTTCGCGAGGGGTATGACGCAAGTTAAGGCAGCGACTTGCCGCGCTGCGGGGGCGCGGCACCGGCATTGCGGCGTGCATCATAATACATGTACATAAACATTGCGGCACTGAAAGTTTTTCTGGTGTTTCGTTCGGAATCAAGGAGAAATAACACCCGATTTTCGGCCATGCCGACAAGGTGTGTGGCTGCTGGGTGTAGCAAAACTACCAAGGATGGAGTAAGCCTTCATTTGTTTCCAGTAAATCCGAAATATCGGAGCATTTGGAGAGCCAAAGTGAAGGTAAATACCAGAGCAAAGTCATGAAAGTGGTCCGGGCCCAGTGAGTTCGCGGCCCTCTGCGCTGCACTTTGAGCCGTCGTGTTTTGATGCTGGTCTGTACAGCAACAAGGGCATGCCCCTAAAAAACATCGAGTCAGTGTCTGAATCATTAGAACTCTTATTCGAATCGGACGAATCTGTACCATTTTCATCGGATTCGCTAAGGCAAGAAGAGGACGGTCTTCGGAACTTTCACGGTCATGACGGTCGTCGTTGTGTTCATTCGACAACGGTGGCACCGTGGCACGTCCACGTGTACTGTACATGTAGACACATTCGTACGTGTGCATATAATGCCACGTACGGGTACGCGGCGGCTGCACATACACACAGCACAGTAGCTTCGCTAATCCGTCTCGTACCCAGACGTCATTTACGGGCCCTGGATTTCTCTGCCTTTTTTTACGTCATGAACAGCGCCCTCATTTGGAGTTGCCGCGAAAATCAAAAAGGGGGGGTTCAATTTTGGACGGCAAATTACCACACTAAACGTACACCAGAACCAGTTCTGCTTTTAATTCACATTTAATACACATAAATGAAGGTATATATAAAATAAAATACGTTATGAAAATTTTGGACTGCATGTTTCCTTTAAAGCTCTAGTCTGGTTCCCTGACCTCATTGGCCTTGTGACTATTTTAGGGGGGCCGGGAAACAGTCTGGTAAATATCAGAGACGCCATGCTTTTTGAAAACCGTCGGAATTCGTCGCCGAATTACCATGATTACTGGATTAATAGACCTCTGAAGGTATACGGAATTCAACGTTTTTTTGCTATTTATCACTCATACTTTAGCTGGGGTGATTTTCAAGTGACAAAATAATTTCGATCTTAAATTGCTTCCCCCCCACCCTCCATGCACAGGGCATATGGGCAGTTTGTGGCTGTTAATACGGAGGTAGTCCAGTATTACAGCCAAATTTATGGGGCGATGGTACGGTAAGTCAAGCTATACCATTTTGTTTTTCGAGTACAGCTTTTCGAGTACGAGGTTTTTGATAATCGAGTACAATTTTGACATGTCGAGTACGAGTGCTTTGCTGGCTGAGTACGAGTGCTTTGCTGGCTGACTACGAGTACCGTCATTTCGAGTACGAGAACGAGTACTCTAAAAAAAAAAAAAAAAAAAAAAGCACTCGAGTAGTACTCGAGTACGAGTACCATACGAGTACTACAACACTGCTGACCCCGTCTTTGTTGCTGAGAATCGGCTCATTGCCAATGATTTTAAAGAAAAATAAACTGCCCACAGTTAGGGCGCATCGTGCAACTGCAAGGGGTGCAAATGGCTATACATATTGTTGTATCGAAATGCAATAGGCCCTTCAGTCAGATGCAAAGAGAGAACATCGTCCGACGCCCCCGAAATGAGACCGTGCCGTGCGTCCGACCCCCCCCCCCCGAAAAGAGACTCTGTGCGCACATCGTCACCGACACCACGAAGTAACACTCTACCGTGTTAAAGCATATTTTTTTCGATTTTCAGTTTTTTGGATTTTTAAACATTATTCATCAAGGCCTACCATTGCACGAAGTTTCAAAGCTTCAAGAGCTTTACTTTAATAATTACGCTAAGTATCCATGGCAACTTTTGCGCAAAAGTGACAATTTTCGTTTTCACGAAGTAACACTCAAGTTCCATTTTCCATTGTAGTCAGGGATGTTAAGGCGTTATAGGGGCCGTTTGGTTCAGTTTCTTCCAAAAGCACCAAATTTGGCACAGATGTCAGTCATACCATACTATTTCGATTTTTGACGGGCGCCAAGACGGGCGCCCCACGGGTCCGCCATATTGGCAAAATCCAATATGGCCGCCAACCGGGTCAGAGGTCAATGGAACTAAACGAGCTAGAATCATAAATAATACCACTTTTCAGGTATTTTCGGGGTCGAGCAATCTGAATCTGATGTTATTTTAACGATTTGAGGCAAGACAGATGCCCAAAGGGACCGCCATATTGGCAAAATCCAAAATGGCCGCCACATACCGCAGTTAAAAAACTTAACTAGCTAGAATCATAAGTAATACAACTTTGGAGGGGTTTTCGGTGTCAACGAATCTGAATATGAGGTTATTTTAATGATTTGATGCCAGACGGATGCCCCAGGGGCCATATTAGAAAAATCCAAAATGGCCGCCAGCCAAGTTAGAGGTCAGTCACAGTTAAAAACTAAACGAGCTAGAATTATTAATAATACCATTTTACATGGATTTTCAGGGTCGGAGAATCTGAATCTATTGTTTTATTAGAGATTGTATGTCACATTTTGCCCTAAAGGTCATTAAGGATTGGACTTATCAATAAAGATTATTGTTTGAACTATTTTCATTTAAATATTTAGAGATGATGTCTGCAGTGACAAAATGCTATATGCCGCTGTGTGCGTTTAAATGGAGCTGTTCATTTGTAGAGGACCTTGCATATAGAAACCTAGTGTGATTGCATTTCAACCTTCCTTTGCATGAGGCAGCCGCAGCGCAAGGGAATGGCACATGTCACTGAAGCATCATTGAGAGTTGGTCCATAGTGATTGCCATGTACTGGTACCATCTTTGTGCCAGCCCCACACGATGAAGTCAGGAATTTCCTGCTGGACCGAGGTGGCCTGTAGTAGCGGTTGCTTTACATGTTCAAACAGCACGGCAGGTAGCTGGGATGCTTCCAACAAGCTGCTTACAGTGGTGAAGAAGCGATGTCTGGCCCCTTTGATACCTACAGTTGCACCAAACCCCTTGTGCTCTGCATGAAATGGCGAAGCAAGTTGTGTCGCACCATGTTAGGCTTTGGAAGAAGGGTGGTGCCAAGGACTTTGTCAGACCGAGATCGGAATAGATGCTTTGGACTAGTATGTTACTGTACTTTTCACCACTTCTGAAGCCCACCCAGATCTCCAATAGGCCAAGGATCTCCAAAACAAGCTTGAAATTATCTCGAAAGTGATCGCAGTGACTCGACTCTAAATCCTTCACTGGCTCAGTGGGTCGCATATCAAGTTACTCCGGTGCACCCATAAGATGTGGATGCAGCCTTGTCTAGGTATAGGGCGTAGATCCCGATTTTGGCATGCGGCTTTGCCGACTCGTTTGCTAGCATGCTAGCACTGAGTTAATTGTATCCCCACCAGGTGAGGATGTCACCATCTGCAAACTTGTTATGATGTGTCGAAGAAGTCAAGCTTGATGAGCCTGCCTCACTGCAGGGTACGAGAAATGGATATTTACGGTTTGGGCATATCACTGGAACTCACCAAGTGAGAGGTTGCCCTTGGTTATCTGTGATCAACATCTTGGGTGGTGAAGACAATGAAACGACCGTTGGTTGATAGCTCCACCCACCCTCAGCATGGCGGGCACACACCACACGCGCCTATACATCCTTACAATAACTTAGGACAATTTTCTCGCTCCAAACTAAGATTGTTTCTGTGGTATGCGTAGAAATTTCAAACTGTCCGACATGTGCAGCTAATGGGAAAAGGTTTTTTTATGGAATGACGCACCAGAAACACCAGGTTTGACCGGAATGATCTCGAGTGGTAAACTTGACATCAAATAATTAAAATAACATCAGAATCAGACATTTGGACCCCCCCCCAAAAAAAAACACGTTGTATTGTTTTAACTGCGAGTACCTCCAACCTGGGTGGCGGCCATTTTTTTTCAAAAATGGCGGCTCCTAGAGCATCTGCCTTGCCTCGAATCATTAAAATGACATCATATTTAGATTCTGTGACCCCGAAAACCCATAAAAGGCGGTATTATTTAAGATTTTAGCTCGTTATTTTCTTAACTGTGATATATGTGGCGGCCATTTTGGATTTTGCCAATATTGCGGTCCCTTGGGGCATCTGTTTTGCCTCAAATCGTTAAAATAACATCAGATTCAGATTGCTCGACCCCGAAAATACCTGAAAAGTGGTATTATTTATGATTCTAGCTCATTTAGTTCAATTGACCTCTGACCCGATTGGCGGCCATATTGGATTTTGCCAAAATGGCGGCCCCGCGGGGCGCCCGTCTTGGCGCCCGTCAAAAATCGAAATAGTATGGTATGGACTACATCTGTGCCAAATTTGGTGCTTTTGGAAGAATGTGAACCAAAATATCCCTAAGACCCCCGACTATTGCAATGCATGGCGCGCACTCTGCTCATAAGTGAGCAAAAAACGTTTTCACGAAGTAACACTCTTCTTGTAACAAGTAGTATGAGCGCGCGCGCGCTGACCTGAAGTTGCACTTTCCTCGTGTTAAATACATTGAAGAGTGTTACTTCGTGAAAACGAAAATTTACAGTTTCGCAGCTTTTTCGGTTTCACGAACTAACACTCATCTTTTTTCTCTTATTTCTTGTTTATTTAATACACAAACGAGTGAAAAACAGCAGATTTAATAAATTCAATTCATCAAGTGTCCACAACGAGAAACCCAACTGAAAATACTCTGTCGTTTTGACGCAAAGTGTTGTTTTAGAAGGCGTTCAACTTTAGTTGCCGTTTTCTCCGATTGCTAGTTTTTACTGGTATGTAGATGGGTGTTACTTCGTGCTGTCGGTGACGACATAATACATTCGGGTAGTCCCTCTCACTGACTGGATAGGAACACACTACAATGCTTAGGCCAAAAAAAAAAAAATAAGTCGGTCTCTGGTCAGCGCGCGCGTCGATTTTAATCATGCGCGTCGATCTTTTTTTTCCAAAATGTTCCGCGTTAGCCCCAACAGCGCCCTCTATTTCCGCACCTCCTCAATTTGTTTTACCACAGAGCACCAAGGAATGGGAAATTGCACCAAGGCAAATGATCGAAAGCACCAAGGCAAATTATGGAGGACACCAATGTACATGAGGACACCAAAAAAGCAAAATAACACCCACCTTGTCTGTACAATCCAAGCTTGAAGAAGAAAAAAAAAAGCAAAAAAAACCACAAAAAAGCCGCGTGGCCGCGTCAATTCCGGAACTTTGGTCTGACCAGAGACCCAATATTTTGTTTTTTGGCCTCATGAATCCATCCCTCCTCGGCCCCTGCAAAACGGATTAGTGGACGATGCAACCACTGCACTATTTGGCCGTTCGATATCTTACTTTATTCCATTTGGTCCTTCATCCGACAAAGTCGGCCCTACGAAAAAAGTCGGCCCTACATAATCATTTTGTGTATTATGTATATATACGAGCTTAAAGGGAATATACATCATTTGCTTTTGCTCTAATTTTCAGAAATGGATGGAATTGGGGGGTTGGAAATATAAAGCAAATATAGTTACACTGACTTTTTGGAGGTTTTGGGTTCGAAAATGCTATAAAAACCAAGAAAAACGATCATTTTCCTGTAGTCTGGTTCCCTGACTCCATATAAGAAGAAACAGAGCAGTTTACATACATTGGGGAATTGTAAGGTCAGGGAACCAGTCTAGCTGGCTCGTACCCGTTCAAAGGTTTGTAATCGATTGCAAACAAGTGCAATGGTCAATTGGGGCCAGTATTTGAAAAAAAGCCAGTTGTTTCCAACGCTGATCGGCCGATCAGCGTTGGAAATTGATACAAAAATACCACTTTTCTTGAAAATGACAGAATACCAGGTGCCATAATTTTACAGGATGCTTTAGACTGTCATTTATCAACATCCTATTAAGGTATTTCGCAAAAACTTGGTAGTTTTATTTTTCGATGTTTGCAAATGTTGTATATTCCCTTTAATGAATAACAACGTTATACATATAATATATAACGTGATTTCTAGACAGCCTTGATGACAATCCCAGCAGTACAGTGGCGTAGCCAGGAATTTTTCAGGGGGGGGGGGGGCGCTGGGGGAGGGGCTGGAACATTTCATGGGGGGCGTCATGTAGATCAATAATAATTTTTTTAGAAACTCAAAATCTCAGCGGGGGGGGGGGGGCGACTTGGGGGCGACAAGGTTTCATGGGGGGGGGGACTGTCGCCCCCCACGCCCCTCATGGCTACGCCACTGCAGCAGTATGGCTACTTCTATGGTTTTATTATTCCTTCCTCCATGGTTTATGGTACAGTCGTCATTGATAATTGCATAATCCTGCCGTGGAGCACTGTTCGTTGGTTTTTCACTGATAACAAAGTATCTGTTAGGGTGCCGCCAAGCGTGACTGCGATGTAATTGAATTCGGTTGCAGTCGTGGCTTGTAGAAGTATGCACCACACCGACACCGCATGCAGCTGTTGAATACTGTGAAATTATGCTGGCGGCATATGGTCAACTATAACTCTTGAGCGTTAATTAAAGTATATGCCCTATAATTTACACACATGGAGTGCGACCTGTTGCCTTGGATCGTTTTGCAGGTTAGTGTTGTGGAAAAACGGATCGTCAACAGGAAGAAACAGCTCCGTTAAACCATACGTGTGCTGATGAACGCAATATACAACCACCATGTCGAGATTATGTCACGTCAGCTTGCCATTACTCGTGTACAAAGTGTTTAACTTTACCTTTTGGGGTTCACTAGGGTGCTTTCTGTTGTATATCCCGCTCTACTTCAAGCAGATCGGTTTCTCTGCTAGCGAAATCGGTCTGGTCAGTTCTGTCCGACCTTTCTTCGGGTTCCTTTTCCTGCCGTTTATCGCCGCGGCAGCGGACCGGTTCCGACGCCGTAAGGCAGTGCTGGTTGCCAGCGTCATACTGACTACAGGGATATTGGCGTCATTTATAGTGTTCCCGCGCGCATCTCAGGTCCCCTGTGATGTGATGGAGGACCAGATACGCGAAATTCTTCACCTCAATATCAGCCTCCCTTACCAAGAGGGCCAATCATCTTACTACTTCCCGGCAGACGCGGACACTGTCCTATCGCCGACACCTTCGGTTTTGAAACGGAACATCGGTGGTGAAGGTATTCCCCGCCATTTGGCTTCTTCGTTCTCGTCCAAAGCCCAGCAGACATCGAGAAACGACAGCACGGTCGAGTCCAGCCAGTTTCCCCGGGCAACCCAAGAGATTCTGCTGGCCAACCAAGGCTGGCTGTATGACCAGGCAGAACTCCGAGTGTTATTCGTGGTGATTCTGATCGTCTCCAGCTTCATCGAGGTGGTGGTATTTAGTTCCGCTTGCCAGTTGGATAACGCCACGCTAGACGCCCTACGACGGGAACACGGGAACGTGGATCAGTACGGATTTAACCGGGGATTTGGAACTCTGGGTTGGGGAGCTTGGTAAGAACCAAATATTAAGCCCTTATTCATTCCCCGATGACGGTCAGAGCTAGTCCGAAATTTGGGACTCTCAATACTGTGTATAAGAGTCCCAAAACTCAAGTATTGAAAACATGCAATACAAGAAAATAGACGGGCACCTAAAACAACCAGTCCAACACCACTTCAGTACTGCATCAATCAGCCATGCCAAAATAATTTTAAAAACGTGTGGCATGAACTGGGAACTAGTCTCAACTTACTACACATTTCTCCATAGTCAGCCACCAGACTAATGACACTGCATGAAGAGGTCAGTCTTTTCAAATAGTTGGACCATGGGTTGAACATGTACCAGTCTAGTCTTAGCCTCATTTTGAAATCACTTGACTTCCCTCTCATGTGCAAAATATTGAAGAAAAGTCTGCTTTATAAATTGAATTGAGTCTGCAAAACTTGCAAATACTGAGGACCTTTTCTTTTCCCAGTTGAATTTTTGTAGAAATTTGCTGGCAAAACTGTGAGTAAAGTTGGCCTGATTTAGTTGTGCACGTTTCAGAGCACCAGAGCCCAGTCTGTGTCAGAGCCAGACCTGGACCTCCGTGCCGAAAAACATTCAAAACGAAATCAGGCCAACTTGACGCACTCTTTGGCTGACACAATTCTCCAAAATATGACAATGTTCATGAGGCAAAGACAAGGTCCTCAGTATTTCACCAGCCAAGACTGAAGTCTCGATTCAATTTTTAAAGCAGACTGTTCTTCAATAGACTGGGACAGGGTAACCTCTTCTACCTCCATGATTAGTCTGGTGGCTGACTATGGAGAACTGTGTAGAAATAGAGACCAGTTGTTGGACTTGTTGTTTCCGGGGACAGATTCCCATATCTGGCCATCACTTGTCACCCAGTGCACAAACCGTATAAGACTGGTCGGAAAATTTCTAAGTGTTTTTTTTTCCAGTAAATACTTCAATACTTTCCCTGCTAAGTTTGACTTTTGAGGACAGATTTTTCTTGTACAAATCTCGTGATTTTAAATTCAGTTCCCTCGCTACTGGATTCCTACTCAACTCAACCCGAACGGTAGAGGTCAGTTGCGGCATTGAACACACAATCACCTCCTACTGGGCTTCTTTCGTATCGGCTGTTGGCTTAAGCGTGTGTGCGTTGGTCTGTGTCGCCTACATGAAGTTTTCGGTAAGATTTGTTTTTATTAAGTTTACTCTACCCTTGCTCTTCAATGTATTTCATTATTTTTCTCCTGACGAATTTTCAGTTTGTATGTTTTTTTTAAACGGTAGAGCCATACTATGAAGCCCGGGAAGGGACAGGGTGGAAATTTTTGTTTTGGCATTTGCTAATTCGTTCGCACGAATTCCTAATTCGTGCGAACGAAATAGTAATTCGTGCGAACGAAATAGGAATTCGTGCGAACGAATTAGGAATTCGTGCGAACGAATTAGCAAACTCCAAAAAAAACATTCCACCCTGTCCCTTCCCGGGCTTCATACCATACCTTTTTCTCTTTTGGATATACTTAAAATGGGTTGTATGTATAAAATCTAGCAAATGCTAGGAAGTTTAGGCAAAGCAACTTGCTTCCGTTTATATAGTTTTCTTTTACTGTACAGCATTTACTAGGCAACAGTAAGGAAATGCTTCTTCCTGTTTGATTGTTTTCATGGACGAATATGGTTGTTTACAATACTAGAGTATCTATTGTGTGTACGAACTGCCACACACACGCATGGTTTACACGTAGGTTTAATTCCATACACAAAGGTTTATTGAAATCATACAAAAAGAATAGTTTGCAAAGATTTTGCGACCTCACAAACTATTATTAATGATTTTATTTTGTTCATTCCCCAGGGTGCCGTTGCATAAAATTGCTTAATCATTCTATGCCGCACTGAATTTGACGCTAACATTTCGCATATCGTGAACAAAATGCGAAATTATTTTTTTCCTAGTTCTGTAATGGAATAAATAATAACAAAATATTCAAATTTCGCATAAATGTTATTCAAAATGAAGTGTAGTATTATATGTAGTTCGTGTTAATTTGGGGGCAATAAATGCAGCCATTTTTTTTGTATTTGCTTTATATTTTCAAGGTACATGTAGCTCCATCCCAGCCTTGAAAAACTGACCAGTAAATACTCGAAATCTGAAGCATTAACTCCTTTTTATTCCAGGAAAAGCTAAAAAGTAAAAATACTTTTAGCTTTTAGCAAATGCTTTCCGATAAAAGAATTTGCTTCAATTGTATTCATTCAAATGCAAGTAAATGCTTAAAAATAGGTAGTAAAAGCAAATGCTAGTTTTTATACATACGACCCAATGTCTGAAGTGAAAATATGTTTTTATTGCGGGTTATATTTGAACCCATCATCTCACACAGTCTCCTGAATTATTGTCCGGCCGCAAATAACGCGAAATTTGTAAAGTCTACATTAACATTCCATAACTATAAACGTACAAGTTTTCGATCTGTTACACGGTACCCTGTGGAGACATGGGTATAAGAGGGAACAAAAGACTGAATACGTCCCCACAGGGCAATTTCTATAGATGAATATACGTTTCCACAAGGTCATCACGAAATAGATATATATTGATTTTACTCAAAAACTAGGAATTTCCAAGGGGTGTTGATTAGTCGCAAATTGAAGTATTTTATATATAAGGGATATTAAGTCCGAATTTCAGCCCAGGACATTAATTCTGGTTGAAATATATGAGCATTTTGAAAGTGCACTTTCAAACTCGAAAACTTTAGTACACGAGAACAAAGAAATGACTCCACAAGGATACACATTTCAGTATGTATGTTCGATGTCTCATTCAAAAATTAGCAATTTAAAAACTATCATGTATCTTTTTTTCGGGGTGGAATTGAAAAATAGCACAGGGACTGTAAAATAACTTCAGTGTTTTGAATACCAATGTCGCAGTTCATTCAGAAATATCCCTTGACTTGAGACTGGACTTGGCGATCATGTGACTCGAGCATAGGCGGATCCAAGATTTTATAAGGGGGGTGCTGAAGTCTATAGGTTTTGTCAAGAGGTGGATTTGAATCACGGATCCTACACACAAGGATGAACGACTCGGACAAACTCCTGGTTTGACGCGTGATAACGGCCCTTACAAGTGGAAATACTACGAACACTTGTCAAGAAAGACCCCTGCGCGCGGCGGCTTTCAGATTTGCAGGGCTCTGCTCCCGACCTGGTGTCGAAGTCTATCAAGCCAGCTAATTGTATTTTTGAATATTCACGAGTCTACGTTTTTGGTCTTTATTATTGAATTCTGATAAGTGATAACTACATAACCATGTTAACGCCGAGCACAATATATTTAGCTTCAAAAATTAACTATGAAATTTCGCTTTTGTTTCATCGGTTCGGAACCACATCTCTCAAAATCTTTTTAATGAATGCCTATTTAAAAAGAAAATTTGAGACAACGGTGTTTTCCTCGATATTTGACGTTATTTCCTGGGTAAACACTTCATCTATGACGACAAAAACTGCACAATACCATCTGTTATATCCTGAAGTATTTATTTTCAAACAATTTTTTGAACAACTATGTCTTACATACGTTGTAGTTTTGCTTACAGTTTTATGAATATTTCCGTTTCAGATGTCATGTAAAAAAAACCCGACACAATGGCACACCTGAAAATTCGCGATTACAAGCCAACGGGTGTTAATGCACGTTATCACGTTTCTAACCAATGAAGGCACGTCCGCTCAGTGCATTTTGTACTAGAGCTCAGAACGGTCGTTTATCCTTGTGTGAAGGATGCGTGTCTGAATGCGTGGGCGGTCACCCTGGTATACAGTCAGCATAAAAAGACTTAAAGGGAATATACAACATTTGCAAACATCGAAAAATAAAACTACCAAGTTTTTACGAAATACCTTACTAGGATGTTGGTTAATGACAGTCTCAAGCATCTTGTAAAATTATGGCACCTGGTGTGAAGTCATTTTCAAGAAAATAGTATTTTTGTATACATTTCCAACGGTGGTCGGCCGACCAGCGTTGGAAAAACCTAACTATTTTTCAACTACTGCTCCAAATTGACCATTTTTTTTCAGTCCAAATTTTGTTTGCTATTGGTTACATGTTCATGAACGGGTGCAGGCCAGCTAGACTGGTTCCATTGCCTTACAATTTTCCATCATCTATAAATTGATCCATTTTATCTTTTGTGGAGTCAGGTTTTCTTGGTTTTTCCAACCTTTTCGAACACAAAACTTCAAAAATGTCAGTGTAACAATATTTGATCTATTATACTAACCCCTCAAATAGTTCCTTTTTGAAAATTACAACCAAAAAGAAACCGATGATGTACATTCCCTTTAAGCCTTGAAGCAAAAGCGATTTTCTTTTCCGAACGAAATGTAATGGAATATAATGTTCTGTAACAAATAATTTTGCTTGTTTGTTTTTGCAGGCCTTTGTACAGTTTTAAAAAGTGGTTTTAAAATGGCGCGCTCCAGTTAAGAGAGCACGCATAGGCCTACACCAACTCCCTAGCATGATTTACTAGGAACCATACCCGCCATATGAGAAAACACCATATGAGAAACTGCGCACACAAAAACTGAATTTATTGGTGTGCCAGCCCAATGTAAAAGACTGAGGGGTACTAGTCTTATGATGCTTATGATGTAGCGAATTAGGAATTTATAGAGGCTTAAAATTAGACATTGGACAACTCAAATCCAAACACAGGAAACTTAAACTCTGCTTCCAAATAATTTAATATGACTACAGAAAATGGTACAGAAAGTCATGATGGAGCCAACGCCCTGAAGCCAACTGCCACGAACAATGAATACGGGCGTGCTTATATAACCACACAAGATTAGGAGGGTATTAGAAGAATTTGTATTATAAGAGCGCCACGTCTGGTATTACATAAGGGCGCCACGTCTGGTATTACATAAGAGCGCCACAACACTAGACTGTACCCATCCTGACAGATTCCAACAAAACATGCCGTTGGGGTTTGATGGGTTGAGTTCTGTTAGGGGTAATACTTAGGATTTTTTAAACATTTTGTTTTTTAAATAACTCACACTGTCCAGTCGGAGGGAGGGAGATATTAGCCACCCAGCCTGCCCCTCTGCCCCTTGAATCGGCCCTTGTTGATATTGACTTATGATCGACTGATATATGGCTTGATTTAAACTCTAAGCATCATGTGACGTCATCACTGTGGTGGTTGTGTTGACGGTGCCACACAGGCGATCACCACCGTGACCGTGTATTTAACTATCCACCATTTTTTTCTCGACAGTACGAGGGTATTAAGACAGACGGGGCGGGCTCATCATGGGGAGCGGTCAAGGCGGTGCTGTTCAGCTGGCATTACGGCTCCGTCTTGATCATGCTGATATTCCTTGGGATCTGTAATGGCGCCGTCTGGGGTTTTCTCTTTTGGCATTTGGAGAATCTAGGTAAGTCTGACTTTGGGTAGTGGGTTTTGGAGGCCAGTAGCGTTGCTTCAACCAAGGGTGGAATTGAGGAAAATGAAAAATCCACGAGGGTTTGCCGTTTGAGAGCCGCCGAGGGCCGATAAGTCATGTAGGGTCGTGTATACTATGCGCTGTTATGCTTCATTACATTTAGGATGGACGTTTCCTCAAAGCAGATCTGTTGAAGGAAAAGTGAATAATCTAGAAATAAAAGCGGTCGACGAAATAATATTCTTGTTGGTTATACCCGCCTTACAAAAAAACAAAGACATGGCATAGTAAGATTAATTTGAACGTTTGCATTGTTGAAGATCAAAATAAGATAATTAAGTTAGCACCATGACAAATGTGTTTTGTGAGTTTGTGACGCTCTCCTGAATTCTCCTGAAGACGGGCCGAGTACACTGTTCGAAACGTAGAGCTTCCCCCGGTTCTTTTCAGAACCTCCTCACAACAGAGATTTGTCACTTGGTGTTACCGTAAAGTTGATCTTATCATTAACATGGTCAAAATTTATGACGTGTATTGCAATCAAGTTTTCTGCCGTTAAATCGCTATAGGGACTACGTCATATGCTACACAAGGTGTATCAAAAAGGAAACCCAGTTGTAAATGTAAATTATAAAAAATCTAATAAATATTTTCAAATAAGTTAAAGATCACGTAAAACACCAATGTGTCCTCTTTCCAATGATACCTTGATTGTGTGTCTGTGGCCACGGATGACCAACATTCGTTGTTATTCTGTCATGGGTCAAAACCTGTATTGGGCCAAGTTTTACCATGGCTAAGATTGCTGGATGCATGGTTTGCTATGCAAAGGTTGAGATGGACTAGACTTCGTGCAGAGCTTTGTGTGGAAAGAGGTGGTGGCCACGTTGAAGGCATTGGGCCATGAGGGGTTAACTTCAACAATGAGAGTTGCTAAATCACTGTGCCAAAATTGAATAAATTGCATTAAAGAAAAGGATGTCTTCTTTCTTTAAATTTAGCCGTTCCACATGCCCAGAATACCAGTTACCCTTTTGCACAAACTTGGCTCAGTGCAGGTTTTGACCCTTGACAGAATAACAACGAATGCTCAGTCATCCGTGGCCACAGACACACAATCAAGGTATCACTGGAAAGAGGACACATTGGCGATTCACTTGATCTTTAACTCATTTGAAAATGTTTATTACATCTGTTTTATAATTGACATTTACATCTTGGTTACTTTGTTGTGTGTGGATACAGCTTGTATATCGCAATGATTATCAAAAAAATACAAGAAAAGTTGGGTTAAATAAAACAAATGCCTCGCAACCGTGACTGTTCCGAAGACATGACACCATCCTTATAAAAAAAGTTTCCTTGGAGCTACCTGAGCCAAATTAAACATTCATTAATATCACCATTGTTTATTTTAGGTAATAATGATCTAACCTGTGGCCCCTGAATTAAAGAAATGATTTAGTTCTTTTTGCTGTTCCCGTAAAATGAATAATGAGTATAAAAAAGAGACAAAGACAGAGTATAGGCCTACATAGTGCTAAATGCGAGGCACAATAATAATCACAAATATTACACAAACATGGTAATTTTTGAATAATCAAAACCTGGAAAGAACATTATGGTAAACTCAATGAGTAAATGCGACAAGTCAAATATGATTTTATGCAAAACGTGTAAAGACAGCTGCCTGGGTAGCACTATTCGATTTCATTTTGTATAAACAAAAATCAATGTACAAATTACTACATGTATTTATGAATATATGTACATACGTATTGCATACATAAATATAAACTGTTCAAGTTTTGTACTCAGCACAAAAAACATTGATTAGATTTGACTAGAAACCAATTAAATTTGACTATAGTCATTCAAGGTCAGCTGGGTGCAACTGAAAATCTGTCAATCTGACTAGATTTTTCCAGTCAGTATTATTGAATTTGGGAAAATAGTTTTGCAAATAAGTGAAATTTGAGTCGAACTCAACAACTTTTTCTAGTCATAGTATAAAACTTTGCATGTTTAACTAGATTCCCAGTCAATTTTCAATAACTAGGAAAACCAGTCAATATTTTAAATACGGTGTTTTGAGAGTGCATGCTCGTTTTATGGTTGAAGGGCACCATATCCATGGAAAAGAAACTACATCTTTAAGTAACTTGAGTTATCTTAATGATGCAATTTCTTTTGTCTTATTATTAATTATTCAAACATGTTTGTACTAAACTGCAATTTGCATAACTATAATACTCGTGTGTCTACTAACTTACATTTCCACATACCGCAACATAGAACATCTGCCTTTCAATATAACATTAAATACACCGGACCTAAAATATGGAACAATTTACCATTGTCTCTCAGATGTTTAAGGTCTTATAATATTTTCAAACGCAAACTTAAATTGTACTTTATGTAATGTAATATATTTTATATGTTATATGCCTCTGCCATAATTGGACTCTGTATCCACGACGATCCTACTCGTAGCCCATTATTAATTATTAATATTATTTTTATAACTTTTTCACAACTTTGCTAACTGCTTAGACTTATACATGTGTGTAATTGGTCTTTGTTTTTAATTGTTTTTTTTCCTGTTATTATCCGTCTGTTTTGTGTAATGGCATGCCTGATACAAGCTATGCTTTTAAGGTTTTGCCACCTCTAGTGGCCTTTATATGTTTAAGTAATTATATTACATTTTCATTTTTGTCATAAAGAGGAAATAAATGTGATTTGATTTGAATTACCTTGACCTTTGGCCTATGGGGCGAACAAGTGACAGGTTTTTGGAAGATCCCCAGACTAACAAAAAGACAAAGTTTTAAATTGATATGACAAGTCTTTATTGTGTTATTGTGGGAAAACTATTTCTATTGTTGTAACGCTATAATGATCCTGTCCTTTGTCTTATGGGGTCCAAACTTTTCAAGCTTCTTTAATATGGTTCCACTAGCAGGCTACCTATCAAAGTTCATAACATACATCAAGTCCAAGAGTTATCACTATGAAACCACACACACGCATGGACGGGCAAAGCAGAAAAAGTGCTATGCCCCTTTGGCCTCTGGAGGTATTATATTTCGGTAACTCGCGGTACGGACAACTTATTAACATCTCTTTGTATCACCGTTTGTCAAAGACCTCTTAGGAACCGAGTTACGTATTCTAAGATCTTGTCATCTTAGGAAGATGACAGGGGTCCGAACAATTAAAAGGATTATTCTTATACGGCAGAGCAAGCGCGGTCAATGGCGGCTTTGGCATCATATACTCGGCAGACAACACCAGTACGTCATCAGGGGGTTTCTCAAAATGCTTTTATTTTGCGTAACTCCCCAGAATCAAATACTAGATTCAGATGAGGAAATAACAAAACCTGCATAAGGTGAAAGGGAAAACTTTCAAATGAATATAGGCAAAGACATCCACTGTAGTAAAAAACAAAGAAAAAAAAATCATAAATCGGCAGACATTTTAAGAGATATCCTTCGCATTGCTTTGAAGTTTTTCCCAAAAATAATGCAAAATTATGGTGGCCCTGAAGGGACATCACATATCGCAAACGTGTGCGCATACGTATGCGATGTCGCGAAATTTATCGCGAATGTGTGCGCACACGTATGCGATGTCGCGAAATTTATCGCGAATATGTGCGCACACGTATGCGATGTCGCGAAATTTATCGCGAATATATGCGCACACGTATGCGATGTCGTGAAATTAATCGCGAATATGTGCGCACACGTATGCGATGTCGTGAAACAATTCGTGAATATGTGCGCACACGTATGCGAATTTGTTTGCAATGTCGTGAATTTTATTGCATACCTTGTCGCATACCTTTCAGTAAAATTCCTAATGAACTGGGGAGTTGTAGCAGCTAGTCTGGAATCTAGACGTACTGTTAGATATAAATAGGGTCTGACTAATAAACCTTCGCGCGCACGCTGTTCCTCGTGCAATCGTTACTACTAGTACTGTCGAGCGCAAACTTGCTACTTGCGCAAGTTTGAAGCTTGCGCGCGCAAACTTCAAAGTTGCGCAAGTAGCAAGTTTGCGCTCGACATCTGTTCATTTTATTTTACAGTCCTGTGAACAGGGCAGGACAGAGTCTGAATAAATTCTAAGTTCTTGTGACAGCGGGTTCGTATCCCGTTATGGGTACTCGCAAGATATACAGGGTGAGTATAAAAAACACGAAACACAATTGGCATCAGGACCAATTTTTGAATGAAGTTTTGCCTGTAGCACTTTCAAAATATAGGATATGAAAGCCCAGTCATTAGCTTTTTGTGAAACAGGAATCACTCAAATCACTATTTTTCAAGGTACGGAATATTGAACACAACCACCGTTTTAAAATTTTGTCCGCGGATCACAAAAAAATAAGAGTTCTTGCAGCAAAACCAAAACAATTCTCACAGGGATGCATGTGAATTGTATTCGTTTTGCTGAAGGAACACTTACCATTTTTGTGATCAGTGGACAGAACTTTGTGTTCAAAATTCCTGAACTTGAAAAGTACATGAGTGATTAAAGAAAGCTCACTGATTGGGCTTTCATATCCTAGATTTTGAAAGTGCTACAGGCAAAACTTCATTCAAAAATTTGTTCTGCCATTTGGGTTTCGTTTTTTTACTCGCCTTGTAAACGTCCTATCACTGTTATTGGTTCTGTGATGGGATTGAGACATTGAGAAAAATGTCAGGCATTTTTGCACCATATATAGTGACAATCACTGATCTGCGGGTTCACAGCTGTGGTGCAGGTCGGATGCATATCACGGAGCGCCGTAGGAGATCACACGACGCATCATTCCATATCGCAGCAGGCATAATTACCAGAGCGCAGTCTTCTTCACCTCGGTTATCGGGTTGCCCCGGAAACCAATTCCTGTACTCCACCTCATCAGTACCATCTTGACACTTCCAAGCACCTGTCAAAAACGATACAAGGAAAAGAAGTAGATTTGTCATAAACAATTATTCTTCATCAAAACAAACTCATAATGTTCTTGTACAGGGTGACTAAAAAAAAACCAACCCAAATGTCGGGACCATTGTTTTAGTGAAGTTCTACATGTAGCACTTTCAAAATCTAATATATGAAAGCCCAATTCATAAGCTTTCTTTTAGTACAAGAATCATTCAAATTACTTATGTACTTTTCAAGTTACGGATTTCAGTGTTCTTTCAGCAAAACAAAAACAAATCACAAGGATGTGTGTGAATTGTTTTCGTTTTGCTGAAAGAACGCACACCTTTTTTTGTGATCCGTGGACAGAACTTTAAAACGGTGGTTGTGTTTAAAACTTTTTAACTTGAAAAGCACATGAGTGATTTGAATGATTTGTGTACTAAAAGAAAGCGTATGAATTGGGCTTTGATATCCCAGATTTTGAAAGTGCTACATGCAGAACTTAACTAAAACAATGGTCCCGACATTTGGGTTTCGTGTTTTTTTTAGTCGCCCTGTACAAATCACAAGGATGTGTGTGAATTGTTTTCGTTTTGCTGAAAGAACGCACACTTTTTTTGGTGATCCGTGGACAGAACTTTAAAACGGTGGAAGTGTTTAAAACTCCGTAACTTGAAAAGCACATGTCTGAGTGATTTGTGTACTAAAAGAAAGCGTATAAATTGGGCTTTCATATCCTAGATTTTGAAAGTGCTACATGCAGAACTTAAGTAAAACAATGGTCCGGACATTTGGGTTTGGTTTTTCATTACTCACCCTGTCTTTCTATCTCCTCAACCCAACTGTACCTTACCAAACTCGATCGTAACATCAAAGCATTCCAACCCAACCAACAAAAGTTACGAACTTCAAATTTCAACCAACCTTCTTCCTCAAGATCATTGCAGTTGATCCAAAAGCCACTTGGCTCTGACGGCACTAGTTGCAGGAGGAACTCAGTTTCCTCCTGGGACTGTGGCACGACCAAGACACTTCCCATCTTGATGCACTCCTGTTTTGCCTCAGACCATGTTAGGCGCTCAGTGATGGCTTTGTAGCATTTGCGTCCCCACTGGTACCAAGTCGGAGGACACGCCCATCCATGCCCAATGGAGGCCTTACACATCTCGTTACCACCAGTGCAACCCATCATCAGATGAAGGCTTATCAAGCCAAAGATGAACCGTTTAGACACCAACATGATCTTCCACATCTCGGCCGACGGGTGTCTAGTAAAGCAAAATCGGGATACTCTTTTTGTGTGAATGTATTGAGCTGCTCTAATAAAACCCATTGGCAGGTTGCCTATACAGTAACAAAATAATAGTTTCTGTGGCTAACTTTGCCTAATAGAAAAGGTTTCTGTGACTAACTTTGCCAAAATGGAAATACAAATTGACAGGCTTTTGTCTAGAAAATAATAAGATAACTTGGGCAGTATTTTTGCCAGTGAAATATAAATAAGGATTGTATTTATTTGCAAGGAACAAAGAATAAAGAAAAGGAACCACCTGGGTTATCGACAAAATATAAAAGTGGTAATTAATGCAACGTCACCGTAGCTCACCTGTATTGTATACTGCCAAACCTGGTTCACGAAAATAAGAAGACTGGAATCGCGAAGTATATGATCATGGTGTAGGCGTATCTTGCTGCCAGTGAAGCTAACGCAGGACTGATATGACCTGGTACGATGACACGCTTGGCTACTTGCTTTGCGTACGTACAGAGCGACCAATAAATAATACAAGGAATTCCAGGTGCACCTATTGCGATATGGCCATGACATGATTAGTTATTGACACCTGGTGACCAAGATGCATCCCAGTTTCTGCACGTGGTTGTCACTGAATTTTCATTAAAAAAAATAATAATAGGTGTATGGATGAATAGGTGCATTCAAGGCTGATATTGATTGGCAAGTAGGCCACGCTGTATGAAACCAATGCTAGAGCCTTGACGCCATAAGTGAAATGCGATACACAGTGGTGGAGTTTCAGTAGCTGAGATGCTATAACGTTGTATGAGTTTATTTACGTTGAAATTTGCACAGAACCATTTTTTTTTGTGGGGGAGGGATTAAGTATACATGTATAGGTTCTTGCGCTATTTCCACATTGTAATATGGAAATCATATATGTATATAAAGCCTGGTGATCAGCCGCATTGAACTGTGGTTGTCCAAAATGCGTTTATTTTGCGAAACTCCCCAGAATCCATAATAATTAATTGTCTGGCTTTTATCACTTAATCCTTCTCACAGGGTTGAAAGGGTCACGGTATCTTTATAAGAAAATCATTATCATTTTGAAGCTAAAAACCTCAGGAATTTGAAAATGCCTAAACCTAAAAAAATTAATTTGTCAACTTTTGGGGGGGAGCAGGTTACATTTATCACTTCACTTTGTTATATGCATTGTTTTATAAAAGGGGGTCTACCCGATGTTCCCGATACCTATGTTCCCCAAAATCCTTGGGGTTAGGGTTTGGGTTAGGGTTAGATACATTTGTTTGTTTGTTTGTTTGTTGGGGTGTTTGTTTGTTTGTTTGTTTAAATTTCCAATCATATAAAATAAAGAAACAATACACAAAATGATACAATAACAAAATTAATTATATCTGGAGCAAAATTATTATATGAATGGGGGTGACATCTGAGAGGACAAAGCCTTCTGTAGAGGAGCACCCTAGACTGCTGTCGAATTACTATGTAATTATACAATCTATTTCGGTTGCATAACTTAAATTGAGATGATGTTCATTTCCGGGTTTAATAAATACAAAGTAACCATTAGCAAATACTGCCTTGCTCATTGTGAACAGGAAAAGCAGTTAAGATTGGCACAGAGAAAATCCATGCACTTGTCTAATAAAATTCTTTCAAGTGCTTCATAAACACCTTTTTTGACAAGTTTACTAAATCGTTTCTTAAAAAGGGTAGGAAAGACTTAACAATGGTAGGCAAAACATGCCTATAATTAGCACAAGCAATGTCTAGCCTACAGGTGGTTTGCAAATGGCTGACATTGCCTTGATGAGTAGCATATGAGTGAACATCTTGGTTGAAGGGAAAAATCGTCACAACTTAAATTTTTTGGAAGCAATTTATGAAAATACATAGGGTTAGGGTTAGGTTGGGGAACATAGGTTTTGGGGAACATAAGTTTTGGGGAACATAGGTAGGCAAATGCACCCTATGAAAGTTGAGGCATTATAGAAATAAATCTGGATTGAATTGAATCGAATGATTCGTCTGTTGTCCGCAGGTGCCACGCAAGGTCTGTTGGGGGTTCTGACTGCTGTGGAATGCGTCTCTGAGTTCAGCTCTGGATTGCTGAGTGGTTGGGCCATCCCCAAAGTTGGCCACATGCCACTGTTGAGTCTAGGATTGTTTCTCTACATAGTCCGGTTTTGTTCCTACTACCTGATCAGAGTGCCCTGGGTAACATTCTTCGTCGAGCCGCTTCAAGGTAATGCCTGTCGTAATAGCCAGTTGGCATAATTATGGCCGGAATCGTGACCGACTGGTCCAAAGCACCAAAATTGGCAGATAGCCCTAAAGAACATTTTAAGAAGGGGTGACACCTCAAATTCTTTTGGGAAGGGTGGCTTATCTGCATAAATCGTTAACACCTGCCATATAATATACTTGGGTATATATACATGTATATATTTTTAAATTTTCTAAAAAAGTAAGTTTTGGAAATTCTACTTACGTATCCTTACTTAAGTAACGTTTTCTAAAGCATATAAGAGATTAGATGATTACCAGGACATAATAAAAGATCCAAATGGTTACCGTCATACTCTAAAGTTGAGTGCGTTTACCTTTTCCTCAGATAGTCTTTGCAAACCTCAGTATAGATGAGCTTCAAATTCACAAAGTTACTAACTGGCACAGTTAACCTTACAAAATAAATGGGAAATCATGTGGAAAACGATAACATCTTGATATTTAGCAAAAACAAAAAACGGGATTAATGAGGGTTGCCTAACGTAGGGGGCCTGAATAAATTCAAGGAAATCACACAAAATAAGAGATTATTAATGTTTACAATAATTATGTCTACGTCAAAACGTTTTCTTACCAATAATTTTGGAATTTCTTTGAACTTGTACCACGTTAGGCAACCCTTCACCTACCTTTTAGCCCAATTTACGGACACCTCGTTTCTTCCCCCGTTTTTGCTTTCTGAGCTAAATATCACAAATGTTATAATTGTTCACATGATTTTCCATACAGTTTTAATGGGGTACCTGTGCCAGTAAGCAAAAAAAGTAAAACAATAGGCTTAAGTGTTCTCAAAACCTTCTATAATAAAACAAATTAAAAAGTTATAAGTTATCTTTGATTTCATAGGAATGTGCTTCATCATGACGTGGACGACCAGCGTATCCTACATGACCGAGGCGATTCCGCCGGAGAACACCGGCACAATGCAAGGAATCCTCATCTCCGCGCACCATGGCCTCGGAAACGGGCTGGGATACTTCCTAACGGGGCTGCTGATTACCCGATTCGGGGCTCCGTGGACGTTCATTATTTATGCAGTATCATGCACCGTGGTTCTCTTCATATTCCTATCCGTCCAGTGGGTAAGCTCGTACATGCACGATTCTGCTGTGTGTATTCAATTCGTTTTTACACTAGTCTTGATTAAACCACAGTTTTCAGTTAAGGAGAATACACGAGAAAGTGTGGATTCGTTCGCGCCTCGTGAATTCGTTAATTAAGAATCCACACTTGCGAGTGTATTCTGCGACTTAAACCATTGCTATGACGTCACACTATTGTTAAAAGTGTGGATTCGGATCTACGAATCTCTTACACTGGTCACAAAGTGTGGATTAGGAACGACGAATCTTTAGTAAAGTGTGTATTCGGAATTACGAATCCACACTTTGAACGTCGGACAATTGTCTCCATAATGAGCATGAATAGGACCGTCTGCGTGAAAGTTGCTTTCCGAATATTACCAATGCATCTTCACTGTCAGATTCTCCGCCGTCACTGCAAAAACTACTTTTAGTCAGAAAGAAATCGTCGTCTGAACTATCCATTTTGACGTAAGGAGCCTGTACACACAAAATGACTTGGTTGTACGGGTGTGGCGAAAAATGTTGCAACCTGACGCCACTTCCGCGCTTGTGTACAAAGTCTATGGAGAGTCATTTCAAGTATTTCCTAACAAAATTGGAAACATTTCTCAGTCCCAGATTCATGACTTATCATCATTTTTGCAACGAATGACCTTCATTGAGATGATATATGAAGAAAAACGTGGCGTCAGGTTGCAACATTCTTTCCAATACTTCTGTTGATGCAATGGTTTAACTATGAATAAACCACAATCCATCCTTGCCGAAGATTAACAGTTACTACTTTTTACAGTATTGCTAAAAAGCGCTTTGAATATTTAACAGGCGAATAGTTTCCACAAAAAGTGAGCTGCTGTTCGTGTGTCCGTCTGTGCGTTCATGAACCTATTAGCATGTTAATAGCCCACTTCTAATAGGCAGTGTTTGCTGGGCCATCACATGTCCTTGATGAGAATGTTCAGACTAAGTCATGTTGAATGAATTAAACGTGACGTCTCATAATTTATGTCTCATTAAAGAGACAAAGCCAAATAATTTGTTTGTGTGAATTGATTGAAAATCCCACAAGTCCCACACGAACGCTGTATAAAATATGAACCCTTACTGGCATGTAACTGTTCTACGAAGAAATATCAACATGACAATAAAAAAACCATCAAATGTTGTAGGAGATATAAAACGTTGCTGTAACCTGCTTAGCATACACAGTCTTGAGATGGCTTGATGTTTTTTATCTTAGGACTTTTTGCCCATCCAAAGGTCATCTTATCTTTAAGAATCAACTGGAGTTTGATGTGACCAAGACAGAAAAGACAAAGTTACTTGTTTCAAGTTAATATTTCTATGCCACCATGGCCAAACCCCTCAAAAATTCGTGGCGATATCGTTTTCAACTTTTCATCCACAATGATTGAATATCCTTGTTGTGGCCAAGATTATACACTGCCTCCCACTAACACTTACATGAGAAAAATATTGCCGACAAAGTCAAAGAAAAGGCCATATTATGAGACAACATTTGGAATGGTGAGATGAATATTATAACAATCCAAAACTTTTATGGGACGAGTTCTGGGAAGTTGAAGGTACATGGGTTATCGCATGAAACCATGACTTCACATTATCAATAGAGTATTCTAAAGTAGCAATTCAATTCAATTCAAATCGGTTTATTGAAAAAAAAAACACGACTCGCAGCAAACTGCCGAATTGAAAGAAAAACCAGACAACAATGTACAGTTTATATTGTATAGGGGGCCTACATAACCCGTGAGTTGCTCATGCACATATCTGGCTGGCGGGGCTCTTGTGTGTGTAAACTGTGGGTGTGTTGTGTTGTTGTTGTTGTTGTTCGAAGCCGGCAAGGCATGCAATTAAAATAACTGATTTTCGTTTGGAAATGTGATCCTATAAGCCTCCCAATACCTTTGAATGAAATGTTCAGACTATTCGCAAGCAAACTAGCCATGTTTTTGCAAACGAACAAGAGAAATTTTAAGTTGTTTTTTTGCCCCCCAGTTTTCACAGGTGCCACCCTTGCCATGGAAACCCGACGAACCTGTTAAATCACACACTGGGGAAGGCAGGGAACCAGACCCAGAGGAAATGCTGCAGACACAGTCACTTCTTGATTCACCCAAAGCAACAAAATCAGGGAAATTCAGCCTCAAACTGCCAGAATTTACTCTTACAACCAAAACCGTCAGCCAGCAAGATCCATGGTAACACAATAAGAGAAAATTGGCGGGGACGGGCCATGGTGACCGTTTCAGCTGATTTTTGACTAGATATGACAGATTTTTTTGGGCAATCTAGCAGAATTTCTGGTAGAATAGAAATTTTAGCAGATTTCTAGCAGATTTCTGTAAAATTGGTGATCCTAGCAGAAAACTATAGCAGATTTGTTTTGAACAAGCTTCATTCACTTAAAACAAACCCTTGAACAGCGAGAATAGATAGGCCAGTCTAAGCAGTGAGGTTCCCTGACTTGTACGACTACACAGAAAAGTATAGACATTGCCAGGCTAGACACGCACCAAGTTTCTTTATAATTTTTAATTTATTTCATGATTTGTTTATGTTTAAAGGACATTTTATAACATCTCCATGTGAGTATAAGTTTACGTGTTCTACATAACCCTCGAGGACCAGCACACAAAGGGAGAACAACAGATCCTTTCAGTCCTCGGGAGTTGGGTCTTTTGTTGGAAACGGTCCTCTGTAGTAAATTTGTGTGCTTAGTCTATGGTAGAGTGTTATATTACAGGGACAAAGGAAACACAAGGCATTGTCGGGAGTACAGCAAAACAAAAGCGTGTGTTAATAATGTGTTTCGTGTAATTCTGGGTGATTTTGCTAAACCGAGCAGATTTTTGAAATGCATACTAGCAGAATTGTGCCATTTCCATACAGTCACACTGGGACGGGCTGATGTCACCCAAATCTATTCATCAGTGTTCCTCGGTTGCTATGTGTTGCCATTCAGCACTCCGGACTCAAGAACCATTGAGTTTCAAGAACATAGGTCTGGGAGCTAGATAAGCCCGTGAAAAATTTCCCGGATGTCTGCGCCCACTTACAGAGCACTGGCGCCACAACAATGTACAATAATACTAAACAAGAAAGTGGAAAGTAAAGGCTTAGATCTAACCTAGAAAATCACGATTTCACTCTGAATTATTTGGAGGAATTTGAGAAGTACATTTCTTGATTTACTTGGGGATTAGGGGTGGGGGTGGTGGTTTCTAAGCCCACAGGTTTTCTTTGACTGTTACATCCCCTGGAAACACAAGCACCGACAGCCAGTAACTTTGTGTGGGATTCAGATGTTTACCTTTCTATTAAATCAAACCATAGATATTAATTTTATTCTAATTCAAAATTATACATAGTTCTACTAATTCTATTTCCATGGGGAATATTTTCCGCGTAACAGAAAGTGTTGTATTAATTTAATGGGACATTGTGGGATATTTATATAACATGTGTGTACTTAGAGAAACTACTAAATTATTTTTTAATTGGTATATTTTTTCAGAAAATGTATTAAACTTTCACCGTGCTTTATGTACATTAAAATATAGTACACCTGGTTTTTCTACGAGTGTTCATCCATGCTTCAATTGAACAAGACTGAATATAACAATTTAGAAATATCACTGCCCCCCAAAAAAGGCTCTGGTTTCTGGAATGCGCGCGCGTCGCCGTAGCTATGCGCTTCGGCAAAGTTAAAAAGTTATTTTTTCAACGCAAGATGATGTCTCAAAACCGCCAAACTCACAGGTTTGACTCACAATTTTAAGTGTTTTTAGATGGGGTTACGATAGAGTATAAGCTTTATGTGGCCTCTCTGGGCTCCCATATATTTTGCACTAAATTTAGCCGGGCACCATTTGCAGTCATCAGTCGACATTTGAAGAAGAAAAAAAAAAAACCCCAGCTGCGTCGTCGCACCACTTTGGGGTAAACTTCATACCAGAAACCGAAGATTTTTTTTTTGGCCTTACTGTAAAGCAGCTTTTCCGTACCTAGTTATCCTTTTACATCTGAAGACATGGGACAATGGGTTACCTCCGATATCAATAAAACTGAGGACCTGAGTCACGTCCTCGGAAGGTCATCATCTACAAACCCTATGGGACATATAAGAAAGAGTTTAACTCCAACCACAGGAACAAAAAAAGGGAAGAGTAAGGGTCCTCAGTGGTCGGGCCTACTGTAAATACAAACTAGGTGTGTGCGCATGCCTTACCGGTGACCGCCAAAGTTATTTTAATTGTTAAGAAACTGAGGAAGGAGTAGTGGGGACTTTCTCTTGTCCTTTCCCCAAAGCGTCTTTGGTTCCCCATTTTGGCTATCGCTTATAAGGTGTGTGATCTTCACAACTACGGAACAAGTTGTGTGTACTAGTCAAGGGCGTATGGGGGGGGGGGGGGGCGGCCAACGGGAGCCATGCCCCCCCCCCCCCAAAAAAAAGAACCAATTTTTCCTCCTTTTTTTAGTGACGTCGCAAAAAAGGCAGGCACTGCATACACCATCTTTTCCTCAACACAATTTGGTTGAAGTGGTCAGAAATTGCCTCAGATTGCACCACAGAGCATCTAGAATCCAAAAATTGTTCGGGGCCCTTAAGCAGACTCCGAACCCCTCGCCGTAATTTTTGGGACCCACTTTTTGGGGGACCAAAATTTTGTTCCCCCCCCCCTCCCCAATTGTGTTCTGGATCCGCCCTTGGTACTAGTGAGGTTTGCGGTAACACCATGTGGAATAATCTCTTTTGAGCAGAAGTGTGGTTCTGAAAAGAACCAGTTGGTTGTGAAACTCGACGTTCCTGAAGACGGTCGGAGCATACTGATCGGAACTTTGAGTTTCACAACAAATCGGTTCTTTTCAGAACCACACTTCTTCTCAAAAGAGATTATTCCATATGGTGATAGCACAAACCTGACTAGTATACACTACCACCATGCAAAGTTTCACCATGCAAAGTGTGTGTTTCAGGCTGTATGGAGTGTGCGTTTATCTGTAACCTCCATTTTCGGAAGAGGCATATAAAGGACCCAAGGATCAATTTATCCGAGTTACATCAAAATCCATCAAATTATGTGGACAAAGAAAGATTTGAAGCATATTTGAACAAGGATCTGTAATGACCCCTACATGACCTTTGATCTCGACATTCTGAGGAAGAATTGTGTCGTCCCAGCCAAGAGTCAATGAATGTAAGTTACATCAAAATCCATCAATGCATGTGGACAGTTAAAACACTTCCCCAAAAACTTAACCTAGACTTCTGTGAAAAACATCATTATTGACCTCGGTTGACCTGTGACCTCGGACCTGAAATACTTCCCCAATACCTTTTCCACTCAATGACCCTTAATTGTGTCAAAGTTTTAAGGAATTCAGGCAAATCATTGGGAAATGAGAGTAATATGAAAAAGTTAAACAAACATACGGACTTCGGAGATGCCGGCATAAAGAATTTGGGACTGGTAAGTGTCCCCCAAAATGCTTTTAGGCGACACAATAAAACTCTTTCCATCTGTACTTGCTGTTTGATGATGTGTTATTACTCCACTCAGTTTTTTAAATGTACAAATGGAACCTTAGCACAATACTACACAACATAAAACTGTTTACCAGTACAATGAACAGCACACTAACGTGTGTTCAATGTTTTTATTTCATTGCTGCTAAAAGAAAACATGGTTTCTATTTTCCATTCTTTTTAATTTTTTTTAATTCACAGAGTTTTCGGACATACTCCTTTTCAACTGAGGAGGCATATCGGTTTAATACATCAAAACAAAATATGAAGGTCTGATAGGCTTGATTTTTTACACTTTCCATAAAAAATATACCTCTGTAGAGTCGCAAACAAGTACCACCTAAGTATTTGTCATTTGTTCTCCAAATCACATGACCATCATATATATCGTAGGGATGTCTGGGTTGTTTTGGGAAAACAAGTACACACATCTATATTTAATTGGCCGCAAAATTTATTTGAAGGTTAAATTTTATGATGTGGAAGCTAGGTTATTCTACTTGTTCAGACATTTAGATGTTCACAGTCTTAACTTCTAAATGGAGTGGTGACCACTTTGAACCCAACTTTAGTATATTTCTAAGTCACAATAGTTGCATAGTTCTAGGATTTGTAACACAACGACAAAATGTGAAGCTGCACACATGTTTCCCTAACCCTTGTTGATCCAAACGAACTAGTAGCAAATTGTCCTCTTTTTTGTGTGCAAAACACTGGAGAAAATGCACACCAACATTTCATTTTGGATTTTAATAAGTCAACCAAATGGTGTTGAGTTTTTTCAGCCAATTGGGAAATCACCTACATTTCTTGATTTCTTCAAGAAAACCAAACAAGCTTTCTGATAAAAATATGGCAGGTTGCTTTTGGGATAAATGCAAATGATCCTATATGCCTTAAAAAACTTGTCTCTTAAAGCACTGAAAGTGCATCAGCTGTGATCAGATGTGAACTCCTCCAGCCAATTTCACAAAACTCCGCTTGCAGTTGCGCCACCATTTATTGCATAAGCTGCACAACCTTTCACGTAAGTCCGTAACTTGCGCAATAAATTATGGCGTAACTTGTGCAATCATATTAGATGGCATAAATTGTGGCATAGCGACTGAAAATGACCTATTTTACCAGCAAATCATGATCTTAGAAGAGCCTGTTATTGCACAACAGCTTCTAATTTGAAGTAATTGAATTTTTATTTTACTAGTGACAGAATCTTTAGAGTTGCCGCACGATTCCGAAGAGAGTTGGACAAAAATTGTTTTCAAAATGTCGGGCTGAGGTGATTCAAAGACTGTTTCGTGAACAAACAAATTCATGCACAAACAGCTGTTGTAAATGCTGTTATTATCCTCGTCCAAGACGTTTAGATTATTTAAAATGTTGCGCAGCTACACCAAGTTCTGTGAAATAGATCTTCAGATTGTTGCCCAGTTGCGCAACAAATTTGTTGCGCAAGTGTTTCATATGGCGGAAGCTACAATGTACCATCTTTTTCGTGAAATCAGCTCCTGGTTTTTCTATTTCTGGCACCATTTTCATGTGTTCAATGTACACAGACATCAATGGCAGTGAGTGAGAATAGACAGTGACTAGCTGCTATGGGTCAGTGTGTGTGTCACCTGGCTGTCTGGAGGATCGTAACGAGCTTCATCAACGCCGACACGGGGAGGTTGAAATCCTTGAGGGCAGCATGTAGACGCGGGAGGGAGTCGCACACTGTTAGCAGAGCAAAAAATGAAAGTGAAAATTTGCATTGGAGCCAAGGCTAAGCCAATGTAGGAACTTTGGTATGTAGGAACTTGGTATTTTCTTTTTTTGAAACATTTTCACAAAAGGGAGCACCAAGGCAGTTTTTGTTGAAATTAACCCTAACTCTCATAGCAATTTTGTCTGGAAATGCTGTTCAACACAACCAACTTGCAACACAGGTTGAAGTTAGATGCCTGCTCTGTGTAGCGTGATCCAACAGGTCAACTGTCCCGGGGCCAAACAGCCTCAGAGTATAAGGCTGCATCCGAATCAACTGTCTAGAGCTAGGTCTAGGTCTGCGCCCATTGAAAATACGTGGGGACGCGCTGACAATCGACGTAGCTGTAGCTCTGGAAGCCTGTTTCGGACACGGCCTAAGGTTGCCGGCTACCAGAGAATCCAACAGTGGCACTGTCAAATTGGACTAGCTCCCATTGTCTCAGAATCGGAAGTTTATGCTTCTGCTCTTGACTGGCCAATGCAACAAGGTCCCACAGACTTTTTCCCCTGTTGCACCTTGTTGCGTCTGGCAGGGTTAATGCAATGCAAAGCAAATTTTGAAGAAAAAAATGGAAAAGTTGACCATCAATGCTTGCCTAGGGTTTTTTTTGGGGGGGGGGGACTAAATAAGCCTCCTCTCTCCCCCTCCCCCTTCCAGCCCAGCCTAACCCTTTCGTTCATCACTGGGCAACAATACCTAAAACTGGAAACACACTCAATGTCACCTTTAAAAAAATGTTAAAAACAAAAAATTCTTCCATGGAGCATTCAAGAAAAAATATTCAAGCTTGTGTATGTACATAAAATGCTTTGCAAATTTGGAAAGCATTGAATCAGTGTTGTAGTCGAGTCCATCACAAGTCCTTTCGTAAGTCCAGTCACAAGTAACATGATGAACAATGACAAAGGAATGCCTTTGTCACAGTTCATTTGAATAGATTGTGACTTGACTTGGGACTGAAGGACTTATGAGGGACTTGTGATGGACTTGTGATGGACTTGTGATGGACTTGTGATGGACTTGTGATGGACTTGTGATGGACTTGTGATGGACTTGTGATGGACTTGTGATGGACTTGTGATGGACTTGTGATGGACTTGTGATGGACTTGTGATGGACTTGTGATGGACTTGTGATGAACTTGTGAGGGACTTGTGATGAACTTGTGAGGGACTTGTGAGGGACTTGTGAGGGACTTGTGATGGACTTGTGATGGACTTGTGATGGACTTGTGAGGGACTTGTGATGGACTTGTGATGGACTTGTGGTTTTATGGAGCTGTCAAACACAGAAAACATCTGCCTAAGCAAAAACAGGTTACCAGCCGTAAATTTCACACACTTCATACACGTATAACCTGTGACTGGTTCTCATCAGCTGGGGCCAATTTCACGGCTGCTGCTTAACAGCAGAGAATTTTGTACTAACTTAGGCCAAAAAAAAAAATATAGTTCTGCTTCCGATTACATGCCTTTCAAAAATAGGGTCGGTCGGTCGAAATTTTTTTTTTTTTGGCCATTTTTTTTAATGCAGATTTAATGGGGTATTCAATTATATGCGAAGTTTTTAGCCTGAACTATTTCCATTGCACTACGAAAGCTATACACGAAATGGCAACAAAGAGTGAATAAAAACTACCTTTAATTATTGTAAATATATTTACGTTCGATAATTTCGGAAAATAATGGAAAATTCAGGTCGTTCGCACCATATGCACAACGCTAGTCAAGACGCGGGGAGCTGGCCAAAACTCCGAGGTGTGTGATGCATGCATGTGTGGCGAGCGGCCCACCATGGGCCGACAGACCTGTTTTTAAGGTCAACAATTTTGGGAAACACGGGGCGTGTATCACTCCAAATACGAGTAGTGCGATCTCAAAATGAACTCTTGAACACAGAAAATACATACACAGACAAACTAGATCAATTCTGTAAATTAACTTGCAAAAATGTTCTTTCTCCATCGGTGTTTTCTTGGCATTTTTACGATGTCGAATCCGACCAGTTGACAGTGGCCTGCACTGCTAGCGTGCTATCGGTCGCATAGCTATGGACTGATACCGCATTTTCATCATGTCTTCGAAATTGGCCCCTGCGCGGCGCGGCGGGAACCAGTCGTCGCCACGTGATTATAGTCGCCGTGACATCGCATTGCGAAGTAGCTATATCGCGAAGCGAATTTGTAAAAATAACGGAGGTTTCTTTTGAAAAAAAGCGAATGTAAGTAAGAAAACAAATAAATACAAGCATTTTTTTATGCAAAAGGGTTGTTGAGAGGTATTTCGTGAAGACAGAAAAGACAACAAAATTTTATTTTTATTTATTCAATCTTTTTTTTTTTTTTTTTTTAATTGCCGATAAACTTTTTAGGGTCGCAGCCTAAAAATAGGGTCGGTCGGGTAACCGGAAGCAGAACTATTCTTTTTTTTGGCCTTAACGTTAGCAGAAAAACGTGCTAGCCTTGTAAGCTCTATTTCATGGCGTTGATGTGCTAATGGTTGCGCAAAAAATGGAGATTTCCATTGTTACATCACCTATTCTAGGTAACTTTTTTTCTCTGGGGTTTAGCGTGCCTTTTGCTGTGCTTACTGCTTACGGTCTCCATGAAATAGACGGAGGCTCTGTTAGCAGGAAATTGTGCGCTTAGCAGCGCCATGGAATCGGGCCCTGGTTTTTCAAGCTTACTTACCCTGGAGTGGTATCCCTGATAACTGCAATGGAGAAGGAATGTCGTGATACACCAGGAACTTGGCCAGCTGCCTGCAGCTCTCATTGGTTTCAGGGAGTGTGCCTTGAGACAGATACGCCATCAATTGGGCTTGGTTGTCTGCCGGAGAGAAATACAACTTGGCTCAGACTACAGGGCATAGTCAAGACTTGATTCCACTGATGGATTCATTGACTAAATGTCAAATTCAAATAGAACACTCTTTTGGTTAGAATTCTGGTTTCATTAACCCTCCGGCTATCTGACCAGTCACAGACAGTCAAAAAATCAGTCCACTCCCCCTTCCATGCCTTTTACACAGGCTAGGCACCAACAGTCGGATTATATTTCAAGCAAGCACTTGTGACTAGTCAAATTCAGTCAACAGACAAAAGCAGACGAGTGGTAGACACAGCTGGCTTATCAATCACCTACAGTCAAAGCATAGCTGTATCAAGTTACATAAAAAGTCACAGCCAGTTAATCTTGCTTTATGTTGGCTGGGAGCTCTTAACTATTGAGAAAAGTCACTTGATTGATTTTGACTGAAAGGACAACTTGGCACAGAATGTATGTTTGCATAGGAGGGTTAATCAGATATCTCTGAAAAACGACCAACTCTGTTATGGATTCCATACACAGGCATCCCTTCTTTACTTTAATACAAAGGCAAACTCGGGGGGGGGGGGGGGGGGGACACCACTCGCTTGACGCGAGAAGCTATGGGTTTACGCACATTCAGAAGAAACATATTTGCGCGTGCTTCACACCATGACTGCACTATGAACATGAACCAGTGTTATGTCCCTCGCATTGGAGTTTCGCAAGTGGTCACAAAGCGCCCCCTACATTCATGCACGGAGTCTATACAGCGTACACTGACTGCCTTAATATGTCATGTGGTCAAGCTAGCCTTTCTTGATGATGCTTGGAAAGTTCTATTTTCCCTCGGCTTCGCCAGGAAAAAACAGAACGCTCCATGGATCACCTCCAAAGGCTACTAACACCACACCACTCCAAGCAGTCAACATGTGTCTAATATCTCCCTCAGAGTTTCCCTTACCCGTAAGCCAAGCGTCCAGATAGTTCTCAACTCTACACTTCATCTTGACGCCCATCTCGGCACTCAAGAGCAGCCCTTTGGCTTGGGTGTGCCCACAGCCGCCGACCTCTATCCTGTGGTGCGCGTGGTTGTAGTAAGCTAGTAGCAGTTTGATCTGCCACAGTGTGTGGGTGTCCGGTCTGCCTACCAGGCTGTTGATGACCTATGACAATTAAGGAATGAAAAGAGCCAGTTTCAAGTCAGCGATCTCGGCTGTTTGCAAGTCAAATCCGAATAATATTTCATACAAATATAATTACGGTCAGACGTCAGACTTTTCCTGACTGTAAGGGCATTCTATGTCAGTGAAAAAGTTTCAAACCCTGCACTTGAGGCTCAAAATAAGTCAAGCGAATTCATCTTATCTGAGCTTTTATTAATTTATGATGTAAAGAAGAAGACAACTTAGTAAATGGTTGATTTTTGACATCTAATTGCCAAGAAGGATGATTTACTGACTTGCAACGTCAATAGAGAAGGAAAACCAAAAAAAAAGGATAAAAGATAACCACGGTGCAAGATGCTATCGTATTTTTTTCGTTTTGATTAGAAGTTGACCAATACCTGATGCACTTCAATGAGTGACTGCAGTATCCATGGTTTCTCCTTGGTAACGCACTCATACAGCAACGATGCTAACAAGCTCTCCATCGATGACTGACATTCAAAACAAACAACAAAATTTGGAAATGAAAAGGTGCAGTTTTTACAAATTATCAGTGATCGAACAGTAGAGAGTTGCACTCTTTCCTTTCTGAAATACTTGGCTGGAATCTGTCTTAATGTGCAGGCCAGGATCTGACCTCAACACTGAAGATTGAGACTGAGATGCAAATGTTGTACAAGATAAATTTAAGTTTGTTTTGACATATAAAATTTCTCATTTTCTCTCCTCAATTTAAAGCACTGCCAAAAAATGTTGGTTAGTTACGTTATGGTTTAATAGTTACATTACAGTTTGTCCGCCCGTTTTTGGCACAAGTAAAAAATATAAGAAACTCTTTTGGCATAGAATTTGAACCTTTCTCTCTGACTTAAAAACAAAAACTTACAATAACACTCATGTTGATTATGTTAAAACAAGATACCAAAATGACTTCCCAAAATGAATGATTTTTGAAAAAAGGTGTAAAAAATCACTACATTCCATCCCACTGGCACACCACTCAAAGGTCCTGTTGTCCCCTTTAATTTGATACCGCATTTGTTGTTGTGGCGCTTGTAGTTCTGAAGATATAATAAAGTTTCATTTTTCACCTTGTCCACTTATGAGTAGAATTGTCCAGCTGAATTTGGCTCAGAGCCAAAATGTGCTAAGCAACATTTTCTTCTAAGCAGACCCTGGTAAATACTTGCTAAGTGTCTAAAAACAAAAAAAAGAAGCCTTGCCAGAAACTCACCTCATCGCCGCCATCCACTCTCTGACAGAAATGCCGGGAGAACCCGAGAATAGCAAGGTCAGAGGTGAATGACCTTATGACCTCCGAGTCCATGGATTGCTGGTAAGATGCATCGTGGGTAAAGGTCTGGGCCAACAGACTTTTGTAACCCTTTAAGAGATACAAAAGTTTGTGTCAGGTTTCAGGTTTTCTGTGTTTGTTTTGGTTGTAGGTCACATTTCAAGAGTTTATATTTACAGGATTCGATATTACTGTTGGTTGTCACTGGAATTTTTGATGCTTATGTTTATAAAAAATATATATATACAATTTTTTTATTTTCTCAACGCTCACTTGCTCATAAAGTGAAACTTTTTGATCAGATAACCTCAAAAGATAATCCTACATACAAATCGTTAATGCAACCACCCCCCAAAAACATAATCTAACCCTCCCAAAAGAGAGAGTATTTACACAAAGGAATTTACAAATTTTCAAATGAACCACAAAGGGCAACGGACTATGTGCATTACATAATAAATGTAAAGTTGAACAAAGAAATTTACTGGAGCGGGGTTCGAACCTGCGCCCACTGGATTTCTGTTCGGGTGCTCTACTAACTGAGCTATCCAGCCCTATGTTGGCAGTTCCCCTATTTTCTCAATGCTGCTAGCATCGTGACTTTGGGCGTGATCCCTGGCTACATGACATACAAAGGTTTGTGGCTTCTGACTAGCGCCCCTTGAACAAAGACAATGACAAAATGGGAAACCGCCACTATACGGCTGGATAGCTCAGTTGGTGGAGCACTGGAACTGCAATCCGGAAGTCGCAGGTTCAAACCCCGCTCCCGTCACTTTCTTTGTTTTACTTCACAAAGGAATTTGTTGATGTTTAAGGTAATTATGGGCCATATTTTGGAGCAAACAAGGGCACCCTAATGATGCCATATTCTGGGCACAAAATAGGGAAAAAGTTACGTAAATGGAAGCAGTGTAGTTCCTTTACTCCAATCTAAGAAAAAAAAATATGGTATTAACCCTAACCCTGCCAGACGCAGCACAGTGCATCAGGTGGAAAAGTCTGGTGCACTTTGATGGAAAATGCTACCAACACCAGTGCATAAACCGGCCACTTCTGAGACACTGAGAGCTAGTCCCATGGAACAATGCCCGAGTTGTATCCTGCTGCAGTGGGTGACCACAGACTCTGAGGCAGTTTGGCCTCGAGACTTTTGACCTGATGGATCTTGCTACACTGGGCAGGCTTGTCACTTAGACAAGTGTTGCATGTTGCTGCGTTTGGCAGGGTTTCTAGCCAAAATACCCTGGAGGGTTAGGGTTAATGTCATTTTTGAAGTAAAGTAAACTAACATAAATGACCCTAGAGTCATGTCTGTTTGTATCACCAACATGGCTTGTTTACAGCACACTCAAATTTTTTTTAAAAAAGAGCCTAATCCCACGTACTTTTGGGTCCTCTGCATACGACAGGTGACCAGCGCGTTGCTTGACGTACAGGGTACCGTCTGCTCTGAAGATTGCTTCGATGGCGGTTAGATTCTTGCCGGTGTCAAGGGTCACAGTCAGGTATCGGGGACCAACCACACTGATCTAAAAACAGACAAAAGAAATGCAAAACATTCTCTTGAAAACGATACAGATTTACCGAAAATCATAGGATTTGTGCTTGTATATAACTAATCCGACGACAGCCATTTTCGGCGCTGGCACCAGGCTCACGAAAGTCGCGCTCAGGTAATGCGCATGCACTCTGGGCTCCTTCAACCAAAAAGGGTTACCAAAATGCCAGCGCACCTTGTCTTTAAGAATGCGTGCAGCATGCACGCCGCGAGCATGGTAGCACCGTAGTAACAGCTTCTAATTCTGGTCGCCGAATTCTGCTATAAAAGTGGAAGGCGAAAAACATGGGAAAAGGGTGATTTTCTATGAAGTGCAAAAGATGCCCGAGCACTCTACGGTCATATTTGATTCTTCAGTGATTAAATACAATGTAATACACTGTAGTACAGGCGTTATTGGGTTATGATGATGATCCTAATGATGATCCTATTTTAAAAAACAATATTGATACAAACAAACACAAAGAAAGTAAAAACAAGATCTCCGTCCAACCTGCTTGAGATGTTTGAGCTCTGGTATGATGCAGGGTGCCAGCATCCTGACTGTGTGCTCTTCATACCAAGGTGTCTCCTAAAAACAAACAACAAAAAGAAAAGTAACCACTGATAACAAAACTGACCTAATTATGCACTCTGTGCGTGAACAATAGATGGATCTTTGTGGCCAGTTTCATGGATGGAAACACCTTACGTGCGTACTGGTTTGTGCGAATTGTAAGGTTCACTTACAGTCCAGTAAGGTATTTCATAATAATTTGGTAGTTTTGCTTTTTGATATTTGCAAATGCTGTATATTCCCTTTAACAAAGAAATTGACCCTAGTGGGATTTGAACCTGCCACCTCCAGATTTTGATACCGGTGCTCTACCAACTGAGCTATCTAGCCCTATGTTGGCAGTTTCCAAATTTGTTAACATCTTTTTTGAAGGGCACAAGCCAAAAGCCAGGAATCACGCCCAAGCCGTGACGCTAGCAAAATTGGCAATGCTGCAAACCTGAGAAAAGCCAATGAGGGGATCACCAAAGTGGCTTGTTATTACAAATAATTTAAATAGGCCACTATGGTTTCCGAAGAGCGCCCTCGAACAATATTGGGATCCACCAACATAGGGCTGGATAGCTCAGTTGGTAGAGTACCGGAACGGCAATCCGAAGGTCGCGGGTTGAAATCCCACTCCAATCCATTTCTTTTTTTAGTCTACAAATTGTTATAAATGCTTCTAGCCAGTCTCTCTTAGTAGTTTATTTGAAAATAGGTTGACCTTTTGACATTCACTTATTTTGACCTCGCGTTATTCTGAATCACACATGGAATCAAAGAGGCAAACACATCGAAGTCAGAAATGTTGCACAACCCTTGAAATGAAGCTTAACCCCCCCCCCCCCCCTAATACCCCACAATCCCGGGGTTTACTTACTTTATATACAATTTCTAGCGGGGCATAGCAAGGTTTCCCAATATCTACATCTCTTGGTAAGATCAAGCGCGGCTCAGCGGCAAGCACGTAGAGATGACGCAGGGCTTGCAGGTGGTACCTAAGGGGGGAAAAAAGGGAACATCTATCACTTTTGACCCAAAAAAGGCAATTTGTGAACAGGGTCTGTCAACTGCTGAAAAAAAGTTGTTATTAAAATGAACAAGCATATGCTTCATGTGAAGCTACAACAAATATCACATCTAAATCTCAATATCATACTGCTGCCTTACCTGATCTTCTCATGTATATTAAATTTCTTTATTTTTTATTGTCACATGATGGGTATGATGTCAGTTTTGCTGGTACTTTTTTATAACTCAATATCATAGCATTGCCTCACCGGATTGCATTTTTATTTATTTTTTATTGTCACATGGTGGTTTGATGTCAGTTTTGTCTGGTAGTTTTTTTAAATATATATCAATGTCATAATATTGCGTCACCTGATCTGCTTACTCAATAGTTCCTAATTAAGTCTAATTCATCTATTTTATTTGTTGCTTTATAGTGACAGTCGATGCCATAGTTCATTCGTTGTATGTTCTGGGCAGTTTTCTAGTGCAGTTTTGTTTTGTCGTGTATTCGGTTTTTTTTGTCAGTTTTGTCTGGTACTTCTTAATATTTTAATGTAAATAATTGTATTTTTAGGGGATTACTTTTTTCCAGTTACTGTTAATCATGTTCAATTCAGTATTTGGTGCAAGTCATGATTTGATTCAATAAAAATGAAATGAAATGAAAATAATTTGAGGCAAAATTCTATGCTACTTGATAGTGCATAATTGCCTTGATCTTTGCGCAAGTGCATAATTGTCTTGATTTTTGTAAAAAAGTCTTCTTTCTTTAGTTTAAATTTATTCAGTCAGTTTATTCCCGGACACGAGAGGGCTCTCATATTACATACTTCAGTGATGCAGGCAAAGATCTGGCTTTAGGCACAGCATTCTTAGTGAAGAAAGAACTCAGAAAACCGGTACATTACAGCAATTTTGACATAATCAAGCTTTGTTGGCTTGTTACGAAACCTTTATTTCAAAACCGAATTTCACCGGCAGGTCATACATACCCAAATGGGCAAGGATTTTGAAACACAGTAATTCGTTAGTCACGCATTATCAAAGTTGAAAGACCCATGCCACACCTGTTGTCATTGCTGTTGACAGGGAATTGTGGGTACAGGCTACAGATGAGCACGGCGATAGACGCAGGGGCGGTGCTGAGAGTATAGCGCCCTCCGCCAAGGAACAGCAAGCCGATGGCCATGTGCGTCGCCATGTGGTTACCGTAGCTGGTGTCGTTACTGAGGCTGAAGTGCAGCTTGCGTGCGAAGCGCAAAACCTCCAAATTGCCCGTTCCTGCCATGACCTGTATGTACAAACAGCAGTTAAAATAAATAATACATAATAAATTTGTTTGAGCGACCCATAATCTAAGCGACCCGGACTGTCTTTTTCATGAAGTTGCTAAATTTTAATGAGCATTTACATTTTGTTAGACAGCTGAGCAGAAAAAAAATGGTAAGTGAATTAACGTGCTAAGGTGTACGTGTTCTATATAACCCCCGAGGACCAACACACAAAGGGAGGACAAAAGATCCTTTCAGTCCTCGGGAGTCGGGTCTTTTGTTGAAAACAGTCCTCTGTGGTAGGTTTGTGTGCTTAGTCTATGGGAGAGTGTTACATTACAGGGACAAAGGGAAACACAAAGCATTGTCCTCGCGAGTATAGTAAAACAAGAGTGTGTGTATAAACACGTGTACATGGTTGCAGACCAGTAAAAAAACTGCCATAGACCCCAGTGATAAATACCCCCACTTCCGAAAATCAGGACAAATACTCACAACCCTCCAAGGTGTTTGAGACACACATCAAATTAAATTAAATTTCCATCCGAATATGATCACTCCTAACAGTAGTCCACTGAAGCCCATTGTCACTTAAAAAAATTATGCCTGCATTCCATTGCAAAAAGAGCAATTTGAGGACCAAATTTTATCTAAATTTCACAGAAATACAAACGCAAGGCTGGTGCTCTGAGACCTCACAGAAGGAAGGAGTCTTACCAAGGCAACTGAGAGAAGTACTGCATTCTGACATGTGTCGATAGTTGATTTACCGGCCTGAAAACAAAAAATAGAAATATTTAAGAAACACAGATACAGAACCAGCAGGCACAGATCAAGGGGAGGGGGAGGGGAGTCGAAACCCCCCCCCCCCCCCTCCGACACTTACACACACACACACAGACATACAAACGTGTGTTCACAGTCGATCGTGGACGTCCTATTGTTCCTCTTTTGTTTGTACTTAACTTTTTAGGAAGACTCCCATCGTGGACGTCCTATTGTTCCTCTTTTGTTTGTACTTAACTTTTTAGGAAGACTCCCATATGTTTTGTACACGAACCCAATCGCGGACGTATGCTGGGAATCGTGGACGATATTGTTCTCTTTTGTTCTCTGGTATTTTTCGTCCACGGTTTGAAAAGATGATCACGTACACAGAAATGTGTTCACACCGTCGATCGTGGACGTCCTATTGCCCCTCTTTTGTTTGTACTTAACTTTTTAGGAAGACTCCCATCGTGGACGTCCTATTGTTCCTCTTTTGTTTGTACTTAACTTTTTAGGAAGACTCCCATATGTTTTGTACACGAACCCAATCGCAGACGTATGCTGGGAATCGTGGACGATATTGTTCTCTTTTGTTCTCTGGTATTTTTCGTCCACGGTTTGAAAAGATGATCACGTACACAGAAATGTGTTCACACCGTCGATCGTGGACGTCCTATTGCCCCTCTTTTGTTTGTACTCTAACTTTTTAGGAAGACTTCCATATGTTTTGTACAAAACCCCAATCGCGGACATGATGGGAATCGTGGACGATATTGTTCTCTTTTGTTCTCTCTTCAATATTGTTCTCTTTTCGTCCACGGTTTGAATAGATTAACACGCCCATACACGTTTGTTTATTGTGTAAAAAAAGGATTTTGTATTGTTCCTCTTCCCTTTTCCTTTGTTTATACTCAAACGTTTTAGCAACAGCTCTCATTGGTTTTGTACACGTTTTCTAACCGAGGAGTCCTTGATTTGGTTCCTGTCCTCAATTCATCGATGATGTTGCACGTGTATGTCCTCGATTTACACCATAAAAACGCACACACACACACAAAATTGTAACAATCATAGTAATAATAATTACCTATTTATCCACCTGTCTGGAACAATCAGTCATAAAAAATCTGACGGGCCTGACCCTCCCCCTGCAAAAGTTTCTAGATCCGCCCCTAACCAGATAAATTCGTTCATTTTCCTACCGATTAGACTCTTCTAACCCAATTATAGTAACACCACTGATACTGATATTTGGTTTTAAATCAGAATTTCTAACAATGGAATTTCCAAATTTCAAATTTCTCATCACCTTTTAAGTTTAAGTTACTTACCAATTCGGAAATTGTTTGCGAGGCGAGACTTGAGAACCTCTGGGCGTAGTGGAGCTACATGGTGTGGAAAAAAAACATGTAAACTTATAGCAAATATTTAACGTCCACTGTTTACAGGCATGCAACTGGGAATTTAGAAAAAACGAGGAAATTCCAAACCACACGAGACTTTGTACAGTGTTTTTCAATTTGTAATGGCATTCATGAGAAGTAAACAAATGAGGAAATCAGCGGATCCGAGGAAAAGTTGCATGCCTGAGTTTAAGGCTTTTGAATAAAATTGTCAGCATGAAAAAAAAGTAGAAAGATCTGGATTTATTTCTTTATTTTTTTAAAAAACTTTCCTCAACTTTAGACAATAATTCAAAAATGATTCCCACATTTAGTTAATTCCCATTCACTTATGTTCAACATACACTTACAGTACCACAGAGATTTGATACCTTATGAACAAAATGGATTTTTACGAAGTTGAAATCTACAGTGTTCAAGCATGTGTCTTGCAAAGTCCATGGGAAAAAAAAGTTCTAAATGAAAGGTTTACTGAGCATTTTTAACAGACAACTGACTCATTAACTTGAATGTAAGAGAAGCTACGACACACGGTGCTGACGGATGGACAAGATCAAAGATGACCCACCAAGTATAAATTAGGACAAGATAAGTTTGCGGTAGCACCATGTGAATAAATCTCTTTTGTGAGTATGTGTGGTTCTGAAAAGAACCGAAGGGCCTCAACGTTTCGAACAGTATGCTCTGCCCGTCGTCAGGAGAATGAGGGATTCCAACGATGATGCGATGTTATAAGGATGGGTGCGGTGGGGCGTGAGAAGGATGCAAACTGGTGAAGCTCGAAACCGGTGAAGCTGAGAAGGATGCAAGTTGACTGAGGGTACTGGATGATCACTGGAGCGTGTCAGTACACAGTGAGGGGGCAAAGGGGAAGGAGCTCAGGGTATAGGTGACCCATAGGCGAGAACTGAACCTAAGTTGTCCTAGGGTATAGGAGACCCATCGGACTTGGACTTGAGGATGGGGCGCCAGATGTCGCTGTCTTGGGGAACAGTGTTATGCTTGATGATCTCGATGGCTTCTCTGATGCGTCGGGGGTACCAGCGGTCGATGCTAGTGAGTAGTTAAGTATAAATTAGTAAATTCTGACATGGAAAATCTACCGTTCATCGGCGACTCACCAAACACTGGAAGGCACTGTTGTTAGCAGAGCCAGCAAACCGTAGACCCATAGCCATGCAGGCTCCTGCTAAGATGTTGCATTCTGCTTGGCTGAAAAAAAATGATGAAAAAGAAATACATCGATACAGAACATACTTTCTCTACTTTCTACCTATTTAAATGTACAATGCCAAATTCCAATACATCCTTATCAGTTTATTTCAGAGGTGTGGGATTTTTGGAGCCATGCATCATTACGGCTAGTCTATGGAATGTCCCCTTGCACAGCAAGGGTCTATGATATGTGAGCAGATTTGGTGATTAATTATGCAAAACAAGACTGTGTCTTGACCTTGAGATTCTGACCATTCAGCGGGCAGCTTCTATATCGGGTCTTCGGTAACCCGTTGTCATCTAATAAAACTTAGACACGCAATCTATTATGCTTTTATGTTGTGACTTATGTTAGCTAAAATAGGTTGCGTCACGCGGCCTGTAACGATATGTTACGCGATGCGCAAACATCCTGTTGCTTCAAATGATCATCACATAATTTAAATAATGCGCGTAATGCGAACGCCCTCGATGAGCGTTGATGTATTCTATACGCAAAGCGTTTTAGAACCAATGTCCTGTCTAGGTTTTAAAGAGGTTGTGGAATGCTCGAAGACATTTCCGTCATTTTTCGGGTATATGTAGCCTAAGGTGTGATGAAATGAAAACGACTATTGTTTCTGTCATGAAATGAATACAAAAGGTACTTTTGAGAGCTGTTTTTCAGGTCCTGTTTCGACCCGAACGTGCAATTTGTGTAAAAGTCGTCGTTGGGGGCAGCAAACAAAACATAGTAAATCGTGACGTAATAAACAGGACTCCCTATGCAGCGTAGTATAAACGAGTCCTGTTTATTACGTCACGATTTTTCTGATTTTACGAAGAACCCGACGACTGTTGATTTTAATTATGCGCTCGCCGACCAACAAATTACTCGATGAATTTCAGTTTGATAAACATATAAACGCACATTACAAAAGAATGGGAGTTTGTCATCATGATATATATGGTTCTGCTATACAATAAAAAATATAAAAAACAAAACGACTTTCAGCATTCCACAACCTCTTTAATAGATCTCTATGCCCGTTGTTGTACAACAAAAACATGGCATCCAAATTCAGCAACCAACAGCTTAGTCCAGATTTCAGAATGAAATGACGTCACGCCAACTCCAATTGGCTGTGTCGCACAAATTTGCATGCTAAGATATACCAGACGTTGGACCAGAGACAGAGAGGAGGTTCCGTTGGACGACAGGTGATAGTCAGACTACATTACGGCCCCATGGTGAAAATGTCTAGTATTATAGTATAGAGCAAGCATGTGATGTGCCAAGAACCCGAAAACAGTCCCGTATCCTCCAAATGTAATGATTTATCACGCACCGTAGGGAGTTAGAGTCAATGAACCTTGGAGATCACAACTGTACATTGGCGCAGAAAGATTTGTAAATATTTTGGGTTTTTAGCCCAGTAACCTACCGATGTAATTTTATAAGCAGTCTATACTCAGATCTGTCCAAACTTGTGCAACAAAGATAGAACAATGTGTGCTATGCTATTTAAAGAAATGGGCAAACACAATTTTTTAAATTTACAGCTCCCAAATGCAAATTTTAATCACAAGCCGGGGCAGAAGGATTCAACAAAAAGTTGTCTCAAACTTTTGGGATCCTTTTAGGTCAAACGTCGTTTTAAGGGTATAACGCAAAATCAGACAAGCGGTAAGTCGAGGCTGAACGCCAAGGTATTTGAGGTAAACCTCACGCTACAACATTTTTAATTTCGCGTTCTGCCTTTAAGAATATTACCTCATTTTCTGCAAGTCGATGTCAATGTCCATATCTTCCTGAGCAGTGATGTTCCTTTTGAAGGCATATTTCTTCACAATCTGAAGAATAATCATGATAAAATAAGTCATCCGTTATTTGTTTTTTAATTGTCTACATTATGGAATGACGGGAGGGACATCTTGCAGAAGTTGATCAAATTATGTTTACAACTTGTAATACCAAAATAATACAAAATTCTATTTTTGCAATCAGTGTTTACCCTTTTAACTTTAGTTCTGAAAATAACAGTCTATTAAATGTTTTGAAAATGAAGTTTTATTGATACAAAAAAAAATAACTTACTTTTGTTACATTTTGATTTAAAGTTTAAAAGAGCAGGGCAACAAGAATTCTCCATCTCTCATGAAAGGACTTACCTCAGGCACATTGTTTTGAATCCAGTCACTGTTGGGTTCAATCTCATTCCACATTACAAGGCCTTTACTTAACGTCTTGAAAAGTCAAAGAAGAAATAAAAAGAAGAAAAAATTATTCCTTTTCCGCATAAAGTTTTTCAATACCATGTAATTAACATATTTTTTTTACTACTAATTGTACCTTCTTACAAGACATACTTGTAATAGGGTACATCCAGAGCGTACTTTGTTGCATGCTAACAAAATATTTTCGGACCTGTATTATGGGTGTTTTTTCCACTCCAGAGCAACACAGGGTCTGTATAAAAAAAGGTACATATATGTATTTGCCTAAAAAGGCACTCCTATGATCTACCCATTGCAATTGTTTCATATACACCTTTGACCCAAAAAGACAAAAATACTTCTCATCGCCACATTCTTAAATTCTACAAATCCGGGGAAAAACCTCCCAGAAAAGTCTCACCCCTGACTTCTTACAAGAGGGAGGAGTCTTATTGGATTTAAGATCCCGCACACTTCTACTGTCAAGACACAACGGTGAGAGGAAAGAATTGTAACTTACTCTTAAAAGCAGAAAGTCTGGTTTGACAAAGTCCAGGAGTATCTGGGTGTCTGGAGCGGTTAACCACTGAGCCACAGCCCTGCCGGAAATATCAACAAGCAACCAACAACTAATCAACAAACGCCAAGCAACATATTAATAACCAGAATCACAAGTAAAGGTCTAAAATGATTGTGTCAGTGGTAATGGTACAGGCGGTTGTGCCTTAAAAGGCCAAAAATCCACGAGTACATTTTCGATGTGCGTTTTGCGTTTACAACTTGCGTATACATGATGCGTATTCTGAAAATCCATGCGTACAAGTTTTTCTGCATTCTTGACCGACGCAAAAGCTCAAAACGAGAGCAGGCAGAAGTTTTGCGAGTAGTAAAACCAACTCTTCATCAAATTTGGATTAGCTTTGTCAAAGTACACATTTTATGAAATCAACATTGACAAGATTTAACTTGTCAATAAAATACAAAGGGAATGGATTTTCAATATTTTATCAACGGAGGATTTGAAAATTAAAATCGAGACAGGCCCTAGTTTGTTTCAATCAGTTTCACATATAAACTGCTTTGTTTTAAAGCCAACCATGCATTTTTTATTCATCTTTTTACCCAACCACTACATCATTTCTTTCAGTTTCACACAAAAACCTTATGCGTATTGTATGCGTCATCCGTTTCAATCGCTACACGAAGTGTATACAATTTCAATGGATAACACAATGGTAAATACGAATACATGGACGTATGCGCGTTGCTTTTCGAATTGGCTTACGCATCACGCAGTGCGCAATATGCTTAACGGACGCATGGATTTTCGGCCTTACTACCCAAAATATACAGATGTGTCTGCAGCAACTCTGCACACGCAGCGTGTCCCGCATATTAGTGTTCTTTCATGTAGGTTGCACAATGCCATCAACAGATCCTGAACTGAGTTCATAGATATTTACATCCAACCTTTAATTTTGCAACTTACCGACATAATTTCAAAAATACTGTATACTCAGTGTTGTCCAAAGGCATGCGATAACAAAATTAACAAGCTTACTCGAATGGGACTCAACTAATGAGCTCCTGCTTACAAGTGAGGGAATTTTACAACTCGACCACCGAGCTAGCTGGGGTCGGCTGGCTGGTTCAAATCTGATATAGCAGTAGGTACTGCAACCAATCACTATTTTATGATGTGTTGTTTGAGAGCTTGTTAGAAAAAAATTCGCAAGCTTACTCGAGTGGGACTCAAACTCACAACCAATTTGAAAACTGAATGTTATCTAACCTGTTAGCAGTCTGGAAGAACATGAGCCCCAGGGCCAGCGTTGCCCCCGGTGACGTGACATCAATGTTGACCTGGTCGCCTTCCTTGATCTGGTAGCAGGGAGATTTGAACTTCTCTTTGTTTGCACCGCTCTGTCAGCAAAGGAACGACAGATCCGTGATAGAATATTGCAATGATGGTGACATGAAGATTTGTTTAGTTTTCATAACGTTAACGAAAAAGATGGGACACCTCTATAAAACTCATTTTTTTAAGGTGATATTTGTAAAAGTATAAAAAATGTCCATACTAACTGATATTTGAGGGCACTATTGCTGTCACTTTTTAAGCATTCTAAAAGTTCAGGTACAAGTGATGAACTTCGACTGCATTTCATGCAGTAGCTTGTATTAAAGGGAATGTACATGATTGGCTTTTGCTGTAATTTTCAGAAATGAACTATTTGAGGGGTTAGTATAATAGATCAAATATTGTAAGACTGACATGTTTGAATGCTGGAAAAAAACAAGAAAAACAAAAACGTTCAAGTAGTCTGGTTCCCTGACTCCACTAAATATAAAATGGATCAATTTACAGATGCCAGAAACTTGTAAGGTAATGGAACCAGTCTAGCCGGCCTGCACCCGTTCATGAACATGTAACCAATAGCAAACAAAATTTGGACTGACAGAAAAATGGTTAATTTGGAGCAGTAGTTGAAAAATAGTTAGGTTTTTCCAACGGTGGTCGGCCGACCACCGTTGGAAATTTTTACAAAAATAACATTTTCTTGAAAATGACTTCACACCAGGTGCCATAATTTTATAGGATGCTTTAGGCTGGCATTTACCAACATCCTAGTAAGGTATTTTGTAAAACTAGGTAGTTTTATTTTTCGATGTTTGCAAATGTTGTATATTCCCTTTAAAGTTTGCTCAAATATCCAATGAACATTTTTTTTCTAGTGAACCACACAAACAGGGAGAAATGGCCTCAGGTGTTAAATAAATACAAAGTCCAAATAAACTTTTGGAATTCAAACAGCTGCGACAGTAAAGGTTCTACCTTAGACGACATTGCCGTTTTACCCAATGAATAGGGAAGATAAGCAGATATACTACACTAACCCCTTGATGTGGTGATTACCTGTGCCACTAACCTCTGTAACTAACTTGACTGGCTGACAATGCCTGGCGCCCACCTACTGAAGCAGCCCTCCGCCATCCTGGGTCACCCATAACGCAGGCACAAAGGCAGCTAAAATAACAATTGTATTTCCTGACCAGGTTTTGATATTTACATAATCCCCATCTTAGAACTGGCCAACATCAAAAGAACAAACAGTACTTTTGGGAAATTTTGTTTCAAGTAGGAATAACCCTCAACAGCAGAACGATGTACATGTTTGTTCCGCCGTGATGTTTTGGGAATCCAAGATGGCGGATCAGTGGCTTCAAGGCACATTGGCCAATTAGCATGTAGTAGCCAGTCCAGTTAGCATTGTGGTCAGTGACAGTGGCCCAATTTCACGGCGCTGCTAAGCAAAAAAAAATTGCTTAGCACAAAAAAACTCTGGCTTATAAAAGCACTTTACCAGCCAAAACTCCATGTGATTTTCAACCTATAGCAAACAACAGCTCAATACTAATCAAGAGCAATATACATCGCACGGAGTTTTGGCTGGTAACCTGCTTTTATAAGCCAGACTCTTTTTGTGCTAAGCAAATTTTTGTGCTTAGCAGCGCCATGAAATTGGCCCATGTGCAACACATGTCGCTATAACACAAACCCTTGGCATTCTGGGTAATTCTTTGCAATGACTTACCGGCTGATTCTTATAACCTCCCGCCATGTAGTGATAGAGTTGGTCGGCCATGTTGAGATCTGACAAGCCAACAGCATTGCTTCCGTGCTGAGAATTGGTACAAACCAAAAAATAAACAATCTAAGTGGCATCGTAAACTGAAATGAAAATGTATTGCTGTAGACAGATATAAAAATGCATAGCAGCAGACCAGTGAATTTGTTTGGTATGATCACAGACTTTCAACCATGAGAAATGGGGGGGGGGATTGGGTGGAGGGGTGGGGATTTTTTTTTGGGGGGGGGATGGGGATTGGGTGGAGGGTAGGGGAGATTGGGGGATGGGGATTGGGTGGAGAGTTTGGGGGGGTGGGGATTGGATGGAGGGATGGGGATTGGGTGGAAGGGAGGGGAGTTGGGGCCGGGGGGGGGGGGGGTGGAGATTGGGTGGAGGGATGGGGATTGGGTGGAGGGGATTGGGTGGAGGGGTGGGGAGTTTGGGGGGTGGGGATTGGGTGGAGGGATGGGGATTGGGTGGAGGGGTGAGGATTGGGTGGAGGGGTGGGGAGTTTGGGGGGTGGGGATTGGGTGGAGGGATGGGGATTGGGTGGAGGGGTGGGGAGTTTGGGGGGTGGGGATTGGGTGGAGGGATGGGGATTGGGTGGAGGGGTGAGGATTGGGTGGAGGGGTGGGGAGTTTGGGGAGATGGGGATTGGGTGGAGGGATGGGGATTGGGTGGAGGGGTGGGGAGTTGGGGATGGGAAATTGGGTGGAGTGGGGGCAAGGTGGAGGTTGGGGGCAGGCGCGGGGGCGGGGGCTGGGGTGGGGCTAAGGGGATGTGGAGAGTGTCACATTTAGCCTTACCCCCAACATGACCATTCCAAGTGACAAACCAGCAGCCAGTGAGTAAGATTCTCTGTCTGTGCAGTTCTCCAGCTCTGGTCCCGGGGGTCGACCTACAATAAAAAACATTCCAAATCCATCAGGTTTTTGTGGTAGTTTTTTTTATTTATTAAGAATTGAGGAGCCCTACCACCTTTAGTTTCCTTAGGCCAAGTTGTGTACATACTGCAGAGTTTGGGAGTCGGGATGGTTTAAAAACAGCCTCAGTATTCAGGCTTTCCAAGACGAATTCAGACAACTCTGCTAGATGCTAATAGGTCTTATTTTTGAGCAAATCAGGGCGCTGTAACAACTCTATTTCAAGGTATAACAAGATGTGAATCCAAGTTTATTGACATAAAATCACAGGTTGCTATCGTTCACAAATTACATGTTTACAATCTTAAATATATGCAGATCAAAAGTACAGTTACTAAACCGATTCAATAAACAAGATTGTTTGACTGTCTGTACACAGAAAAATAACATAATAAGGCCTTGCTAAAAAAACTGGCCTTCTTAGGTAACCCTAAAAACCTGATGACCATCTCACCTATTTCTCCCAGGAGAACCTCAGCGATGTGTCTGTGTGCCGTGCCCTGATACACCAGCCCTATACCCATGACTGCAGCCACCTGTACCAGGTGGGGTATGTCTAGCTCGGTGGATGTCGGAGGCAGAAGTGCGCTGATGTGAATACTCAGCATCTTAGTAGTGGCTACGTCCATGGTGCCACGCCTACAATCACGAGAGTAGACAAACGTGGCAAATTCAGCTGTGGACTCCATGCATGAAAAGTTGACGGTACACATCACCACTCAGGGCGAGTAAACAATAATTGTGTGATAACAGTAAAAACCTCAATTATCCAGGTTTGTAGGTAGGAAAATAATTTTATTTTGTAACTTTTTTTATGTGCGTCTGTCAGTCCTTTACACTTCCTTTGTTTACTTATCGGTTCCTTTTGCAGTATACTGCAGTATTCTGTTAAATTAACCTGTTTTACTGTTTCATTAACTAATAACACACAAAACACTTGCACAGGGAAGCTTTTTTTTTTACAAAATATACTTTGTTTTAAATGTTTGCCAAATGTGGCAATAAAAAGTTTGAGGTTGGCAATTTGGTCTAAAAAAATCCAGGTAGGTCGGGTTACAGTAATAACACAATTTTTTTTAGGCCTCATTAGATTTCCAATGGCCAGGATGCTTGCGCATACAGATTCATGTGCATTTGGTGCGAAGTAGGCAGTGATCAAGGGTACATACCAGTGGTCCCTCCAAACTTCCTGTTTGTGACAAAATGTACTGTTTGTGCACAGAGTCTATAATTGACCTGGCAAACACAGTACATCAATCCATTAAGCCCCCCCCCCCCCCCCCCCCCGACGCTCTGTCCAATCACAGCCATGATTCATGCTTTGCGCTGAAATGGCAGCATCCAGCTGTATACTCCCCAGGGAGCTAAGATGGTATTTGGAATGTTTCATTGGCCCAATGATAAGCACCTTGTATCCTTTGCCAATTTGGCGCTCTTTACGTCCAGTTATTATTATTATTATTATTATTATTATTATTGTGGTACAATTTTTTTTGGGGGGGGGGGGGGAGAGGAGGGAGTTGTAGACAATGACTAATTATTAACACACTTACTTTGCTGCTGCCAATCCAAGGAGAAGCCCCACACTTGTCATCTCATGACCCTGTCAAATCAAACAAGTTTAATTTGATACTTTTTAAGGATTTCGAACTGTTAACTGCATTTGAGGTTTATGCAATGCTGCCGGTCCAAAATTAATGTCATGTACCTCTCCTACATCACATGCTAGATCAGAAGGCAGCCTTTGTTCACTTGTTGGCTAAATGATTCAACGATGGTGTGTGAAGCAAACGAGACTGTTGATGATACAACACTGTATGAAATAGTAACATCGCCAGATGAATCCAAAATGCAGGAGTCGGTGCAGGAGGTGATTGATTCGTCCTCACATAATGACATGCGGATTAATCCAAATAAAACTAAAGAAATGGTTATCAGTTTCCGTAAACATGTGCCGTTAATTCCCAGCATAAACATTGATGATCATAACACTGATCGTGTGAAACAAATGAAACTGTTAGGGTTGAACATCAGTGATGATTTACGATGGGAAACTCATGTTAACGCTGTGTATACAAAAGCTGCTCAGAGACTGTATTTGTTAGTGCAACTTCGTAGGGCAGGTCTTAACCAGCTGGACCTCTGCAAATACTATTTTGCTTGTATTAGATCCATACTTGATTATGCATGCCAGGTTTACCATAGCAGCTTAACTAAGGAACAGTCCAATTTGTTGGAATCCATTCAACGAAGAGCTTTGAGAATTATTATCCCTGGTAAGTCTTATGCAAAGGCAATGGAGCAGGTAGATATTCAAACTCTACATGCCCGCAGAAGTCACTGTGTGAGCAGTTATTCGCTGACATGTCAAATCCTAACCATAGGCTGAATCATTTGCTCGAAAAACACCAGCCTGTATCGTATGCATTAAGGAACCAAAGACAGTTCAGCCTGCCTTTCTAAAAACGAACAGACTAAAGAATAGTTTCATTCCCTGGTGTCTCTATAATTTTCAGTCCTAATTGTCAGTCACTTTTTAGCAATGTTAAGTTGATGCTGATGTTGATATTAATGACTATTTTAGGTTGAAGTGTGTTTTTATATCGTGTGAAGTTACCTGTGAATGCATGTGTGTCTAAATGATTTAAATAAGGGAATAAATGTGTGCTCCGGAGGTTTTTATCACTCTGTTTAATACCACTTAGAGTCTGGGTGCTGATAATTACCCGAGCCGGAGGCGAGGGTAATTATCAGCACCCAGACTCTAAGTGGTATTAAACAGAGTGATAAATACCGACCGAGCACACATTTATTCCCATTCATAAATACCTTTTCGGTAAAAAAAGATCAAACAATTCGTTCAAAAAATCCTGATTTTGTTCAGCAAGTTCACTTCATGCTTTTTGAAACATCCCTCTAGCAAAATAATGGAATGTTCAGCTGGCGAGTAAGATGTAAACAACCCTTTTATGGAGATTGACGCGCGCGTAGCATGTTCTGCGCGACATGGACGCGATGTCGCGCAGAACGCACCTGGGGCGTTGCGTTTTGAATTTAGAACTATAAAATTCTGACTCGCTGGTAGTGTTGCGCATGCCTACGTGAGGACGGTGAACGTTCAACCAATAAAACGGCAAGAGGCACTGGATTTTTAGGAGTCCACATTTTATTGTGACACTGGAAAAGTGTTTAAGACCAGCTAGCCATGTCTTTATCATCCGTTTAAAACCGGCCACGTGACGGGCTCTCGACCAATAGGAATAGCTAAACTGTCTGAGGTATTTATGAATATGTATTATAACTGAACTGTTTTGTTTTTAAATTTAAATACTTGTCATGTCCGGTGGGGCTCTGTAAGTCATGTTGTAGGTCTGTGAAAGTATGTTTCCAGTAAGTTGGTTTGGATTGATTTAAAAAAAAAAAAAAAAAATTTATAGGAGCTTTTAATGTTTAATGTGCATTGTTATTTAAAAGTTTTAATATTTCAAACTCAAATGTAATTTAAATATCTTTCAAAATGTTTTTAATCCAACCATTTTAGATGCTTTGGTTGCTAATAATAATAATAATAATAAGACTACCTCAACTCTAAAAAAAAAACAAATACCAGACAGTCTGCAATGTCACCTTCCTTAGGTCACTTCTCGGTTCGGTTACCTACCTTGCAGAGATAGTCATGAACGTTGAGAGTGGACAGACTAGACAGATGTCTGTTCAGTCCGAGGGCCATCAGAAATCCTGCGTGCTCATTGGTCAGCTCAGAACCAGCTGGTCTATTGTACACAATCCATGTTGAATCAATCTGCCAACAAATGGTGAAGGCAGGAAAATGCAAATATTCACCAAATTGAAGTGTATGCATTACAAGGTTTCTTTGATAATGTAAGATGTGTTTTTGCAACATAAGGTTGGTATTTGGAAGACAAATCAGTTAGAATACAGTTTAAAGATGAAAATCCACTCCAAACCACACTACTGGAAATATGTTGGGAGAACCTTGCTGATACACCCTGTAAAGTTGCCTATCTCTAAAATGAGAAGTGGTGCTGAGAACAACGAGAGGTGTTTCTGTTTTTCGGTCGGAGTGGGTGTACTAACCAAAACATCAAATGAACACATCTGCCTTTTCTTTGAAAGAACCATTTGCTTTTATATAGAACATCACTTCTCTCAAGTTATCCTTTTCACCGATGTAAAACTTCAAATGGCATTTGCTGAGAATAAGAGGATCCTAGAGTGCGTTCTACTTATGCAAACGATGCTATCATTTGCCAATGCTGGCAACTTTTGGGCAAGAGGGACTGACTGATACCAAGAACAACCAGCAAACATTAGCAACAAAGGCAAACAGTCTTACCGAGTCGTTCACTATGGTTTCCAAAGATGGCCAACTCAGACACAGTGAGCTGTCAGAGCTGGAAGTTGCCATTATTTATAAAGTAGGCTATTTTTTAAATGTAGGGTAAATCATTTCTTTTCTTTTTTTTCGTTTGAAGCAACAAAAGTGCTCAAAATCTAAAGACGGGTGCTTAACAACTAACTTGATGAAGTTTTAGCTCAGTGAATGCTGTATATTTCGAGAAAACAATAGTCTAGGATCTTGATTTCAATTCAAAAGTTGCCGAGTCATGTTTTGAAATGCGCCTGAAATCAGCATCCGGGACATGCTCTCATTTTAGCCGATTGCAGCTACGCACTGAACCGACGAATAAAAGCAACCACGCGCGTGTGTGCGTCGTGTCAACGCTTGTGCAAACCCATTCACAGATTCCTCAAATTACAAACCAACAACTAACTAATTTCCAAAAATGCATCACTTGACGCATCTTTGGAAATGGCCTTCTTGTTTTGTTTTCTTCAAAACAACAGCATGCTAGAAAGAAAAATTTCCCCGTGAGTTTAGTGCCTTACTATCTTTAAACCAAGTAAGCTTTTCAACAATAATTTCGTCAGTTACTTTTTGGTAAGCTGCAAATGATCTATTCTACCTTTAATATATCACAGGTGAAACTTCACTTCTAGTTACAAATAATTTTCTAAAGATTTGAAAAGTTGCTATCCACACATCAAAACATGTTGCACTAGGTGCCGCCATTTTGACATTTTTTTAATGGCACTTTTGTTCCACTTGAGTTGGCACATTCGAATAGGCCTAACTTTATAATAAAACGAAGGTTTGCGTGAGTGGTACACATCCCTGCACTAACCTGTGAGCAGCCGGGAGCAATTTTGAGTCCTGCGGCAACGCCGTTGTGAAACGAGGGCCAGGAACTCATGTTGGTAGGAACGTCGATATGAAGAAAGGAAATAGTGTTATTCCTTTGGCCAAACAAAAACAAAAACAACAAAAACAAAGTTTAACATATTTCCCTCATAAGCAAATGAATAACACTCTGCCTTCTATTACTTTTCAGACCTGAAGTTAATTCTCCTATTAATAAACTCACTTTGATGGCAGGTATATGCTTGAAATTACAGCACTGCACTGGTTAAACTGGTAAGAGAACGTTACCAAAACTTCACGTTTTTCATTGCATTCGGAATGTTCCAATGAACATGCCGCATTCTCGCTGGAAAGAAACAGGCAGAGTTCCATGACTTGGAACAGGAAATTCCCAAATTCAAAAAGTGACATTTCGGTCGCTGTCCAATATTTTCCGACTGTTTATCATACTTGTACGAACAACAATGGATGAGCTCTCTCGTATTTTTTACTGTAAGTGTGTTCTTTAGTAGGTGTAGGAATTCTACTCTCTGTCTGACTATCCTTTGTAAATTTTAAGGCAACTGTTTCCAAACTCGGCCCCTAGTGTGACCAATTTGAGCATTGTGTTAACCCAATTAGAACAGGCAGCGTTTACGAGAGAACGTCCAATATTAGTTATCCCACGAGCGGAAGTGGAACACGGAATCATGTAGTGCGTCTGTGTCCCGCATTTGTGGGGAAAAGACGCACTACATTTTACGTATCCCATGAGTGAGAGTGGGAGACCGATTTTATCTTCAATGAAACCTGATGCGCAGTAACGATGGAACACACACGCAGTACACAAACTTTTCAGCCGTTATCCAATTACACGTGCGTTTTGTAAGGAATGGCTCGCATCTTAGAAAAGTGCAATACGCGAAATGCGGTATGGACCGTGGCCTTGCTGCATGGCTATATGTAGCACAGCTTGTTGCCATGGATCGACCAATCAGGATCGAGGATTCAAGTTTACATGAAATGTCTAGCATTCACAGCAATTCACAGCAATTCTTTGTGTTTTAGGACTTTTTAAAGGTAATATACAACATTTGCTTTCGCTGCAATTTTCAAAAATGGATGGATTTGGGGGGTTAGTATTTTATAGCAAATATTGTTACACTGACCTGTATAAAATTTCGTGTTCATAGATGCTGGAAAAGCCATTGAGAAAATGCTGGTTCCCTGACCCTACTTCAGACGAAACGGAGCAATTTATAGATGCCGGGGCATTGTCAGGTCAGAGAACCAGACTAGCTGGCTTGCACCTGTTCATGAATGTGTAACCGATTGTAAACCAAATGTGGACTAACTTAATTTGGTAAATTGGGAGCAGTATTTGAAAAAAAGTCAATATTTTTCCAACAATGGTCGGCTAATTGATACAAAAATTCTGCTTTTCTTGAAAATGACAGCACACCAGGTGCCACGATTCCACAGGATGCTCTAGACTATTATTTGTTTACAGTAAAGTAAGGTATTTCATAATAATTTGGTTGTTATTTATTTTTGCAAATGTTGTATATTACCTTTTAGGGCAATGCAGTGGGCACAGAGGGTGTAGTTTGGGTGACTTTTTCCAGCAAGTCTTTTGTGCACGCGCGAGCATTGATATGCATGTGATGTAGATAAACAGAGGCGAGTCGTTGTTTTTTTTCTGTAATGGAATTTGAGATTACTCTTACCTTGGTGGAGCCCGACCAGATAGGTTCAGCTTCGGTATGGGTAACATCTCTGTGACGACAGGGTGGGAGGTGCACAGAGTAAACATCCCCCTGTTGGATAGTATACAAATATTGAATGCTTTCGAGTGGTGTAGTAAAACTAGCCTCCCGCAAAATGCTATTTTCCCGAGGCGAAGCCGAGGGAAAATAGAATGGTCCATGGATCACCTCGGGAGGCTAGTTTTACTTTACCACGAGATAAAGCATTCAATATTTGTTTTATAACACTTCACCCACAGATTCTGCTTGATTTTAATATTTTAAATTATTAAAATCTGAACACAGTTGAAATAAACTTCAATTTCAATACAAAATTGGTGGAAAATGTATTTCTCTCTTCCAAACTACCCCTTCACGAAATGTATGAACCCAAGTCTGCGGCGCGCTCTCTTTGGAACAATACGCGCAGTTCAGAAATCAGGATGTCTTTAGCCATGTACCATAATCAATATCCTCACATAAGTGTGGAAACACCTTCCATCTCCTATTGTCCTCCTATTGTTATAACTTTTTTTTCACGAAGAAACCCCATTGGGTTTGTACATGTTCTCTAAAAGTGGACCTTCACCCAATCGTGGACCCTATTGACCTATCGCCGTTTGCCAGTTAGCCACGCCCCTTAGACAACTCTATGGAATTTTGTATGTTAAGATTTGTTTGTCTCAGATTTGTGCGTTCAGCGTCCACTCGTACGTCATGTAATTGGACAATATTTCACAAGCTGCATTGACGCGATTCTACCGCGATAGGTTAATTGTCCTCTAATTGAAAGAATAAATTTTATATTCTTCTACAGACCTGAATAAGAGCCTTATTGACTTTAAGAATACATTTCTTTAGTTTTTTTAAGGTCTAATTACATAACCTTTCTGGGTGAAATTCTAACTACGAATCTGCACATACAACAGAACCATAGACTTGGCTTCAGTCAAAGACTTCCTTTCATCCAAAGTATTTCCCAAGATTTTTTTAAACATCTCAATAAGAAGATTAAGTACAAAAACGTAGACTGACCTTCCAATGGACAGAGCCATGGTTCTCTGTGACACCACCAGAAGCCTCATTTCTTGCTCTTCAATGAACTCATGATCACTGTGGATAAAACAAGACAAGGCGAGATTGAGAATGGCTATTCACTGGAAGTCTTTTCACCCAGCTGGTCTACACAATGGGCCGGATTGAGCTTACTCACTGGCGTTGGGAGTAATCCTATATGACAGCACTGCCCGGCTCTGTTCACCTGTCTACAACCATTCACGTGTGACAGTCGGGGAGTCAGTCAGTCAGTCAGTAGGGCAATCAGTCAGATAGGTCCAAAGAGGACACTAGTCTGGCCCTCCGTGACCAACAAAACAGTAAGACTTATCCTAAATATTTAACGGTACATGGGAACATTTGCTTTTTGTGCGTGTTTTTGTTTGAAGCCACAAAATTGCTCAACAGTTTCGGCTCAGTAAATACTTTACAGTTTGAGAAAACAGAGAAAACAAATGCAAAATTTGTTGGGGTCTTATAAATGTAAAAACTACCGAAGGCCTTATTTTCTTAAACCAAATCCAACGATTGTTTTCTTCGAATGATACCATTTCATCCGTCCTTTCTTCACTTTGAGCAAGCACTTTCTTGTTAAACAGGTAGGTATGTTTCTGGGTAATAGCACATGTTCCTACGTGCCTTTAATGAGATGATTTCTTACCTGACTTCAGGTTTCTGGACCAGAGCAATCCGTGCTGGCTTGGAGGATTGGAGCAGCCTCCGGACTTCCTGGACCCTCAGGTCATCGGGGAAGCGCAGACGTAGAAGCTCTTGATCCAGGTGACCCATCCCGTCATCCTCCTGCTTGGACTCCTTGTCAGCTGATGATTCCTGCATTGACAATAGTAAACTAAGTGAACCTGAAATCCCACTGGTTGCTTTGTGCTGTGATAATGCCACCTTATCTCACGTGTAAATGGTTTTATGGTGTTCCTCTCTCTCTCTCTAGAGTTGTGATAAAATCAGCCATGTCATAAGTCCCCGCTAGTGACCACAAGTCAATCACCAGCTGAGGACTTGAGATTGACTTGTGATTGACTAGTGATTGACTTGTGATTGACTTGAGATAGACTTGTGATTAACTTCACATTGACTTTATGATTGACTTGAGATATACTTGTAATAGACTTGAGATGGACATGTGATTGACTTCACATTGACTTTGTGATTGACTTGAGATTGACTTGTGATAGACTTGTGATAGACTTGTGATAGACTTGTGATTGTCTTGCGATTGACTTGAGATAGACTTGTGATTGACTTCACATTGACTTTGTGATTGACTTGAGATAGACTTGTGATAGACTTGTGATTGTCTTGTGATTGACTTCACATTGACTTTGTGTGATTGATTTGAGATAGACTTGTGATTGTCTTGTGATTGACTTCACATTGACTTTGTGATTGACTTGAGATAGACTTGTGATTGTCTTGTGATTGACTTGGGATAGACTTGTGATTGACTTGTGATTGACTAGTGATTGACTTGTAATAGACTTGAGATGGACATGTGATTGACTTCACATTGACTTTGTGATTGACTTGAGATTGACTTGTGATAGACTTGTGATAGACTTGTGATAGACTTGTGATTGTCTTGCGATTGACTTGAGATAGACTTGTGATTGACTTCACATTGACTTTGTGATTGACTTGAGATAGACTTGTGATAGACTTGTGATTGTCTTGTGATTGACTTCACATTGACTTTGTGTGATTGACTTGAGATAGACTTGTTATTGTCTTGTGATTGACTTCACATTGACTTTGTGATTGACTTGAGATATACTTGTAATAGACTTGAGATAGACATGTGATTGACTTCACATTGACTTTGTGATTTACTTGAGATTGACTTGTGATAGACTTGAGATAGACTTGTGATTGACTTCACATTGACTTTGTGATTGACTTGAGATTGACTTGTGATAGACTTGAGATTGTCTCTATTACAACTCTGCCTCCAGCCTACCATGTGTCTTCTCTTCTTGTCCCTAGGCAGCCGGGCCTGAGCCGACAGGTCCTGCCGCTTCATCAACACGTAGGCAGCCTCGGGCCAACTGCTTGGGGGGTTCTCCCTACACCGGTAGATTGCCTCGCAGAGTGGGAGGGCCACGCCGAGTTGGAGAGCCTCCAGATCCCGCAAGGTGAAGCCGATCGTGGTCATGAAGAGCACGGTCCGCTCGGCACTGTTGAGGTCCACGTGGGACCGGATGAAATCATCCAGTTGGACTCTAGCGTCGGACAATTTGGCAGGTTGGCCTGTTGGGGGGACACGAACAAACAAAAAACCAGCTTCCACCTGAAGTCAATTTTGATTGGCCACATGCACTCAGATTTCAGGCTGTAAATTTCCTACTGTATTTTTTTAATCACTGGTGACTATATTCAAAATATGAAATAGACAGTGTTACATCAATGAAACAGCATTAGTGTGGACCAACGAAACAGGAATGCAGACGAGTCCATCACAAGTCCACTCACATGTAACAGTGGATGAACAATGACAAAGGAATGCCTGTATCAAAGCTCATGTGAATAGCTTGTGAGTTGAATTGGGACTGGAGGACTTGTGATGGACTTGCAGGGACTTGTGATCGACTGGACTACCTCCCCTCCACGAAACAAAAACAAAATCTGAAGTTTCCACAGCTACTTTCAAGTAACTGGCCTTCTAACAAATCCTGCATAGTGACTGATTGATTGACTGGTTGTCTCATTATAACACTATAACTGCTCTTCGTTACAAAGAGCATACAAAAATATAAGCACATAAATATTAGGGTAAGTGCAAGAAAAGGTCCCCTTTTTGTCCCATACGTAACACCATGTTTTCTTTAATTATATGATCATCGCAAAGACTAATAACATGAACAACCTTGTGTGTATTCTCCTTGCAGATACCCAACAGTAGAAAATAAACCACCGAAATACATGAATATAGTAGAGGGTTCAACTGGGACATATCGTGCGCGAATTCTTGGACTTGCCCATTAACAAGACAAGGTAAAAAATCAAATTAAAATCGTTTCATATTACTTTGCATTGTGGTTAACTTGATAATTATTTGGGCGATTTTTGGTTTCTACCTGCAGCTGAGAGTCTTCTGAAACTTGTCTTCGGATTCCACATCTTGGAGATGTCTTGACTCAGGTACAAGGAGTAAAGCTACAACAAAAGTAAGGAGGTAAATAGCTATACAAATTTCAAAGTTGTTAGCCTTAACTGCAATGCCAATGTTGCAAGGAAGCTTTATCCATGAAATCCATGCAGTAAATCAGTTGAACGTTCTTACCATAACACGTTGGATTTTGCAAGAGTGAGGAAGGGTCCTAGTAAATCACTCAAGGGGGTAAGGGTTAATATTACAAGTTGTTAGCCTAAAATGTAATGGACATTTTGCAAGGAAGCTTGTTGAATGTTGCTAAATCCATGCAGTAAACCAGTTGAACATTCTTTGCGCCAAGACAACGAAATATCAACATCCAGCTGCATTTGGATTGACATTGGCTGTGCAGAATTTAAATCAAATCCTGAACAGTGGAATTTGGAGGGTGTATTGTTGAGTTCGAAAAAAAATCATTGCTATGGATGTAGAGACCTTGATTTTTATTTTGGTCAAGACTGGACAAAAAGCAAGTAGGTTCATGAGACTTAATATGTCGTGAATTCAAATGGACAGATAACAGTCAACCATTAAATATATTTAAAGGGTAGTTGAAAATGGGAAATAAAGATATTACTAAAACTGCAACTTGCATTAAAAAACAAATCCTCAGTCAAAAAGATGAGTTGAGTTAGAAAAAACAATTGCTATGGATGAAGAGACTTTGATTTGTTTTTGTTAAGACTGGACAAAAGCAACTAGGTTCATGAGACTTAATATGTCATGACTAAATATAGGCAGATTACAGTCATCTATTAAATATATTTAAAGGGTAGTTGAAAATGGGAGATAACATTTTTACTAAAACTGCAAATTGCATTAAAAAACAAATCCTCAGTCAAAAACTGATGAATTAATCTGATTTTCTAAAATGACTTCATGGCTTTAAAAAGAGTTTATATACCAGTCACACTGTTGCTACATAATGTGACAAAGTCTGTTTTATAGCAGGTGAATTTAATTCTCAAAATAGTATTTTCCAACTACTTAATTGTCTTATTGGGTAAAAACAAAACAATGCACAGGACATTAAAACCACAAGGCACCATTTCCAGCCAAAAGAATATTGGCTTGTGGTATGCAAAGCTTTAAAAGCATCTTTCTGTGTCATTTAAGGTTTTTTTCTTCGTGTTGCCACTTTCAAGTGTGTTTTGGTGCCTTTTAGATTTTTAGTAAAACTGTGACGTAATAGAAGTCAGAAACTTCAGTGTTACAGCTGCTTCAGCACAAAACGTTGCCAGAATTTTTTGTTTTTTAGGAGTTTTTTTGGCTGTGGTAAATTTGTCTAATTTTGGTGATATATTGTTCATGACAGTGGGCAAACTATATGTACAAATGTTTCCAATGAGCAAATGTTCGGGTTCACGATTTGAAAAAGAACCCACCCAAACTGAAAGTGTGTGTCTTAAACATTGATCTCCATTAGTAAGACTGGACAGAACACAGCGCCCTCCATCTTGTGCAGGCACGCATAGTCATCGGTGAGGGTTTTCAAAATTTGAAATGCGTTCGTCACACACGGACCATGCAGCACGCGCACGTCACGCAGGCGTGGTCGCAAACGTTAAACCCGCACTGTACAACCCAGCTGTTTGTGTCCGCGTTTTCCGAATCTTCACTGCGCGCAAGTATGCGTGTGTCCTATCCAGTCTTACTGATGGAGATCAATGGTCTTAAATTATCTTACAGCAATAGCGCCCTCAGTTGTCAGGAAAAGGATGGACAATTTTAAATGTTTAAATGAAGTGTACTTCACATGAAGTTCAAACCAAAAAGGGACGTCTCACAGCTTTCATTCATTGAGAAGACTGGAAATTTGCAAAAATATGTTGTAGCGTAAAATTCATGTCATGGTCCCTTTCAAATCTTAACAGTTAACAGGGAGAGGCATGAAGTTACCATCATTATCTTGTAAGAGGTGGTGCAGATGTCATCGATGCATGGGTAGGGTTCTTGGGGTAGGCCCCTGAGGGATCCGTACAGCCAGCGGGCCATGCTGGGAGGGGTGGACGTGAAGCAAGCAGGCTGCTGCATCTGGGCATACAGCTCTGGGGGGGAAAAAAAGGGAAACAATATTAAAGTCATATAGGATCATTTGCATTTACCCCAAAAAGTAACCTACTAAATTATTATGACAAAGCTTACTTAGATTAAAGACTGTACTGGTACGAAACACCAAGTGAAATTATTCCGTCTGGCTTGCTGTCATTAAGAAATAAATCAAGAAATGTAGGTGATCTCCAACTTTTTGAAAGAAAGACTTACAATGACGAAATCGTGTTTCGTAATCAAAAGATTGCGCATGCTTTTTCACTGTTTTCTCGAAAAGTTATGGGTTTACCGAGCTGAAACTTCAACAGGATAGGTTTAGAACATTTTTTTTGGGGGGGGGGGGGGTTTTGAGTGGTGTCATTATTGAAAATGAACAAAAGTGCATGAACAGCAAATGATCCTATGCCTTTAAAAAAGGATTCATTAAATTTATGATGAAAAATTTGTCCCCTTCATTTTGGATTGGAGGGTGGATTTTATAGAACCTTCCAAAGAGCGCCCTCTTTGTGGACAGATTTTGCAATTTCAACTCAAAGGCGCTCTTAGCAAGGTGTCTATGAGCAAGTCTAACAACAGGCAAAGGTGATATACTTTTGTATTACTTTCAAAATGTCTTCTTTTTGGTGCGTTCAAAGAGTCATACAAAAATATGAAATTCAAAAAGTCTGGCATCAACTAAAATGAGACCGATGGGGAAGGACATTTGTACGCACTGCCAATGGCACCTGATGCTAAAGCGAAGATCCTACAGGTTTTGTGCACATTCAGAATCAAATAAGTCATGCGTACTTCGCATCATACGCGCCCAAACCAGTACATATGCTAGAAGTGTGTCCCTCTCGAAAGTGGTCACAAAGCTTTCTTTCACAGAGTTCACATCAGATTCAACCAGCCAGCCGACTGTAGTAAGCTCAGTGGGTTGAGTGGGAAGGCAACTGCACTAGCAGAGAGTCATGGGTTCAAATCCGAACCACGCAAGCTTGTGAACCGCACGCTCCTTGACAGCACTTAGTATACAGTGCATATATTAAGCTACAGTACACTGGCGAAAGGCAAAAACATTTATACAGGGCAAGTAAAAAAAAAGGCAGACCCCAAACCCCAAAAATTATATTTCATATTAAAAAATATGTAGCACCAAAAATAATAATGACTGGAAAGCCAATTTCCTAAGCTACTTTCAGATGAAAAAAAATACTGAAATTGCTCAATCCATTCAAAGAATATCACCATTTAAACACAATGACCCTAAAACCTCTTTCATCCAAAAATGCGGTTTCAAGAATTGTCGTCACAATGTCTTCAACATCACCAGCAATAAAATCTTAGTTTAGAAGTAAAAAATATTCAACAAAGTCCTTTTGAAGGCCGTCTTTTTTAAAAATTGGGTTTTATAAATCAGATTGTTTGCCTAACCAGGGTTGTTAATAAACATATTGTGTACTACAGTTGTTGAAACAAGTATTCTGTGTCATTTTCTTTGTTGTTCCAAACAGAACGAATACACAATAAATTGCTTTTTTTGGACGAAAGAGGTTTTAGGGTCATTGCGTTTAAATGGTAATATTCTTTCAACGGATTGAGCAATTACAGTAATTTTTTCATCTAAAAGTAGCTTATGAAATTATTATTTTTGGTGCCACATATTTTTTCAAACATGAAATATAATTTTGGGGGTTTGGGTTCGGTTTTTTTTTTTTACTCACCCCGTATTATGTAATTGTGCTTTAAATATTTGTGACAAAAATCCAAAATTTCATAATCCGCCAGGATATTTTTGTCTTACAAAGCTAGAAGTAATTGCCAATTCAAATCTTACCAGGACTCATCTGGCTGACTTGCTGCCTCACAACTTGATGGAGATCTGGGTGGCCTCGATAGTAGTAGTCTACATACGCAGTCCATTTCAAATCACTGAGGATAAAAGGTACAACGTTTCTTTTACTTCAACTATCAAGAATAAAATTCATATTGTTCCCTGTTACAATTTGCTATTAAACACCAAAAAAGTAACTAACCAAGCTATTGTTGAAAAGTTTACTTGTTTTATAGTAATGAACTAAACTCCCTGTGATATTGTTTTTTCTGGTCATTTTGAAGAAAACAATACAAGAAGGCCATTTCCAATGTGTCAAGTGACGCATTTTTGAACATTTCCGTTTGTAGTTGGTTTCTAATTCGGTGAATCTGTGAATGGGGGTGCGCAAGCATTGACACGACACACGCGCAATTATTCGTCATTCGTCACGGTTGCAATTATTTGTCAGTTCAGCATATGACATCGCATAGCTGCATTAGGTTAGTGTTAAAGCACCCGTCTTATAATAATAATAATAATAATACAAAGTATTTATATAGCGCTTTACAAAGAACAAAGCACTTAACACACATCCACAACAAAAAATAACAGGAAAGAAAAACAGACACAATACGATTACGAATGGACTTGGAACAAGTATGTCTTAAGGAGACGTTTGAATACAGGCAGCGAGACCACCTCTCTCAGACAAGAAGTCTTTAGATTTTGAGCACTTTTGTTGCTTCAAACAAAAAAAGATGCACAAATGACAAATGATCTACCCTACCTTTAAATGCTTCTCTGAGATACCTTGGGTCTTTGGAATGGCAAATCTAATAAATGAAACAAAGACTGAAGTACCCCCTCAACGGTTACCAAGGGAGAGTATGGGGAGACCACTGGGAGGGGCACTCGAACGCTTTGCTGTCAACGCCTGACACTCACGCCTGACGCTCATGCCCGACGCTCAACCCCTAAGGCTCACGTTCACTCTCACGCAAAGATGCTATAGGTTTGTGCATATTCAGGATAAAATTAGTCGTGCGTACTTCATGTCAAATGCATGTGAACCAGTACGGGCACATGATGTGTCCCTCCCACTGGGGCTCTCGAAAAGGGTCACAAAGGCAGCGTCATCTACTGTTCATGCATGGAGTCCACAGATGAATCTGTAACTAGGAATGCTGATATGTCCTACCTGGCTACTTGGTAGAGAATTGTCGCCAAGTCCTGGGCGCTGTCTGCATGAAATCTGGTCAGCTTGAGCTCCTGAAGCAAAACGAAGAACAGGAGTAAAGCGGCGAAGATGAAAAGAATTTTTAAAAAGGATTTTATTCGTAAAAAATGATACGACGCTTTACAGGAATGCAACTGGGAATTTACAAATAATGAGGAGTTTCCAAAAGACACAAGACTTTGTACAGTGTTTTTCAATTTGTAATGGCATTTACGAGAAGTAAGAAACAAGGAAATCATCAGATCCGAGGAAAAGTTGCGTGCCTGGCTTTAGTACTTGTACAACATTGCACTGTATTTACTCCTTAATGTGTTAACTTAACCCATGGAGGTAGATCTACCTCCATGCTTAACCATAGGGAACTGGGGCGGTTTGTGGCCATATCGGAAGTGACAAGCACAACTTTGAGTGGTAGAAAGACTAATGTGTTAGTAAAACTCTGTTAATTTTTAATACCTCGTAAATAAGATGCAGGGCAAAGACAACGGCCGGTATGTGAGTAAACAGCGCTGCACCGGTGTCAATCTTAGCCTGGTTCATGTCTCCCGAGGCAGAGAGTGCATGGGGCTGTGCTCCACAGAGTGGCTCAAGGAGTGTTGGACAGGCTAGGCGGTGGTACGTAGAGCCCAGTAGGTAATCCCAGTCCTAGAGAAGAAAAAAGTCAAATAAAAGCCGAATAAAGCTGGGCCCACAGCACCAACAATTCTATTCAATTTAGTCAGAATGGCTATACAACTAGTCGTGGAGTGCTGTGGCCTCGTGGTTAAGGGCACTGGATTCGTGGTCTGTGGGTAAAGCTGCGGGTTGTGGGTCGAGTCCAGCCGGGGTCATGGTGCGTGTGCCCTTGAGCAAGGCACTTTGTCACTCATTGCTTCTCTCCACCCAGGAGTAAATGGGTACCTGTGAGGGCAGAGATGGTTATTGTGATTGAATAAGCTTGCTTTGCGCCTAACAGGCAGCATCCAGCTGTATACTCTCCAGGGAGCTGAGATGGTATTTGGAATGTTTAATTGGCCCAATGATCAGGGGTAATAATAATACTGTAAGCGCTGTGATTTAGTTCTTAAATGCCGATTATTATTATTACACGATGGGCCAGGTTTAGCCCATTCATTGGCTGTACCGGGTGCTCCTATACGATAGCACTTCCCAGCTCACTTCACAAGTCACAAGTGGCAGTCAGTCAGATAAGTACAAAGAGGACACTGGACACAAAAAATAGTTTGATAGTTTGACCTAATCTCACCTCATCTAGTCCTGACGTCTTGTGTTTCTTGGTGGCGACGGCAGGCGATGCTGGAGAATCAATGTCTTGCTGCAATTAAGAATGAAACAGATTCACATTTGAACAACGGGCCCTAGAGTCAACTGCTGGGCGTTAAAAAAAAAGTGAAATTAACAACACACTTTTTTAAAATTGTGTGGACTCCTCGCACAAGTACCCCCCTCAGCATTTCCAAAGAGAAAGTTGGGGAATATCAATCATGGTAGCTGATTTTCGACTAACTTTGACAGATTTTTTGTTGAAATACGAGTTTGACAGAAAATCTGACAGAATGGATTTTTTGGCAGATTTCTGGCAGAATGCTGCAAAATTTGTTATTGACAGAAAAACAGCAAATTTGAAAAAAAATGGTACACTTGTTTAAAAAAGCTTCAATATTTTCAAACAAACCCTTGGATAATGGGAAAGGTTGGCTGGTCTAGGTGCTGAGGTTCACTGGGAACCGGTCGTGTCGTAACCGCGTTTTGGCTGAAATTTACGTAATTGTATAACATCTTTATGTGACTACAGATTGTTTATAATGTAATCTGAACTTTAATTAAGGCAATACTGCAACATCTGCATGTGATTTGAAGTGTTTATAGTGCATTTCGAGTAATTCTGGGGAATTTGGCAGATTTTTGATAAAACTGACAGATTTTTGAAGTGCATTTAGCAGAATTTTGCCATGACCTTACGGTCACCCTGATATCAAAGGAAAGGGACATTCAAATGCATTGCCCTTTGGTGCATGACGCTCACATGAATATGCCACTGGTTTGTGCACATTCAGAATAAACCTAGTCCTGCATACTTTGTATCAAACCCGCAATCCACCACACACATGCGCCTCGCCTCCCCAAGTGGAGATGACGTGAATGTCGACCAATCGCCATCTAATGTTCAACCACCGAGTCCATAAACCTGCAACACTTGTTTTCCTGATTGAGTGTATTGACCTTCACTTTGAGTAAGGGTGTTTTTCCCTACGTTGGTTAATTATTTTCATAAAATGGTTGCAGACCTGCTGAAAGACGGCCAACTTCTCAATGTTGTATCCCATCATTCCCAGGAGGCACTTGGCAAACACCAGCCCTTCTGATTGGCTGCCGGGACCGCCAGGTGCATTGTGGGTGTTGTACCATCTCGTCACCAGCTGCATGGCCATGTCGCGAGGTAGCACATACTTGAGGGCATTCAGACACATTTGCACTGAAATAAAAATGTAAATCAAAAACGTATTATTCCAAATTGAAAACCAGAAAAAATGTTATCGACTCAAAAAAGAAACTTGCTTCGGGAAAGTTGTTAACCAGTTTGCGCCGGGATTTTTTTGACATCGACCGGAACGAGGCGCGGGATTGTTTTTCACAAACCTTGATGCCAGACGGGTTCAGGCCGTCATCTGTTGGTAGCACACCCTGATATTTCCTGCCTCGCTCACTGTGAGCGGGTCGCAGACAGATATTTCCAGCCTCACTCATTGCGTGTTTATCCGTCATCCGTTCCGAATACTGCAAAACCTGTGGGTGTATACAAGTCATCCGGCGCGAACTGGTTAAGAGCTCGAAATCTAGCAATAAAGTATATGCCATGAGCAATTTTACAGAGGTTACGATTTTCATGAGCATTAGGTAATGGAAAGGAAAAAAAAATATGTTTGCTTACCAACAGGGGATGATGTGACTTCTGGAATGCTCATGCGAAGCATGGTCTCTCCGGTTAATTCCTGTTAAAGGGAAGATACGACATTTGCAAACATCAAAAAACGAAATGATCAAATTATCAAGAAATACCCTACTGGACTGTAAAGGAATGACCGTATAAAGCATCCTGTAAAATCGTGGCTCCTGGTGTGCTGACATTTTCGAGAAAAATTGCAAAACGCTGGTCGGCCGACCAGCATTGGAGAAAACTGGCTTCTTTCAAAAACTGCTCCTATTTTTTTTCATATTTAGTTATTCCGCATTTTCTTTGCAATTAATTACACACCTGTGAAGGAGTACAAGCCTGCTTCATGTAGATTGATTCTCTGATCTTACAATTCCCCAAAGTCTATAAATTGCTCAGTTTCATCTTAAGTGGGGTCAGGGAACCAGACTACAAGAACATGAATAATTTTCTTGGTTTTTCCAGCATATACAAGCCCAAAAAGTGAAACAACAATATTTGCTATAACATACTAATCCTCCAAATCCATTTATTTCTGAACATTGCAGCAAAAGCAAATGTTGTACATTCCCTTTAAAAAAGACATTTTTTATTCAGTCTTTATTCCAAATAAACAAAAGACTGCAGCCACACCACAATGGATTCAGTGCAGAAATGGTCTGGAAAGTGGCAGACGGGAAGATACACGAAAAAAGCAAAATTGATGAATTTAAAAAAAGGGGAGTCTCCCTTTCCAAAAACAAAAGCTGACTCTACCTGCTAGTACAGCAGATAGGCGATGGGATTGTGCCCTTGATGATACACGCATGGCATTTGGCACACAGTCAGAGTGTGTCATGAGAAAGATATCTAGGTATAGGGCCATCACAGATTTGTCCCTTGAAAAAAATATAGGTAGAATAACAAGCAATGGCAGCCATTTTGAAAATTCTGAAAATTGCTTGTTATTCTACCTACATTTTTTTCAAAAAGGACAAATCTGCAATGGCCCTATAGCCAACTATCTTTCTTAAGACTCTGAGTCTCTGACTGTGTGCCAAATGCCATGCTTATATCATCAAAGGCACAATTCCACCAACTATTTCCCCTATCTGCCCCACTGTGGCAATTAGATACCGGTATAAGAAGTCATGGTTACAGTGAGAAGAAGAGCTGCCCAGCTCATTCCATCCCTAAAAAAAAAAGTATTTTCCTTGTTCTTAAAACACAGTCCAGTGGGTTGAACGCTGCACTCCCCGTGCTCTGCCCGTACAAAAAAAAGGTACTTTTTGGGGGGTTGAAATTTGCTATTTCCAGGGTTTGCAGCATTGCTAATGTTGTTAGCATCTTGACTTTAAGTGTGATCCTTGACTACAAGACATGAATGTCATAGGGGTCTGTGGCTTTTGATTAGGGGTTTGTGGCTTTTGATTAGGGGAGTATGGCCTAGTGGTTAGAGTTCTTGACTCATGATCAGAGGGTTGTGGGTTCGAATCCAGCTGCTGGCCATATGTTGTGTCCTTGGGCAAGTCACTTCACCCCAATTGCCTCACTCCACCCAGGAGTATAAATGGGTACCGGCATTAGCTGGGGAGCAACCTGCGATGGACTAGCATCCCATCCAGGGGGAGTAGCAATATTCTCAGTCGTTTCATGCTACTGAAACCGGAGATAAACGCCGGCCTGATGGGCCACATTGGCTCATGACAGACTTTACTGGTTATGGCTTTTGAGCAAAGATATGGACAATTTGGGAACCACCAACATAGGTGTGGATAGCTCAGTTGGTAGAGCACCCGAACGATAATACTGAAGTCGCAGGTTCAAATCTTGCTCCAAACAAGGATGATTATAAAAACTGCTTAGTTTCTTTTTAAGCCAGGTGTACATAATGGGCACCATTAGAAGTGGTACTGGTACGGGAAACTTGTATGGGGATGCGGAATACGTATGCGGCTTGGAAAAGCTAGCTGGTTATAGCCCCATTTTGAGTGGTCGTTTCACCGAACCCATTTATCTTAACAATTCAATGTGAAATGCACATTGCCCGTAGTGTGCCAGACGAAAAAACCATGCAAGATGCTGATATAACCAGCAATTTTTTACAGAGCCGCACACATATTCCGTACCCGCACCATTTCGAATGCTGAATCAATCACTGTGCGTCCAATACAAAACTGTACATGACATAATGGAATCCACCACTGATGCACTGGTTGACATTCATGGACTTGCTACACATGGCTTTTATCACAATAGCAGTACAGGAAGCTAGACAAAATCAATTGGATACCCCTAGCACTGCTTCAGGCCATTAGGCCCAAGTCCATCATACTCCATCAATATTTAGTCATGCCAGGCCTTCTGGACCAAGTCCCCCAAAATCCACCAAAATGGGGGATGGATTTTGATGGAGTTGGGGTGGTTAGGGTTTCAATGGGGATATCCTACAGACTAAAACGGCCTTACCACAGTGAACCTATTGGCGACAGGGTCCCTCAAACCGATGATATGTCTGGTGGGACCGCTACTGCTGGTGCCGCCTGGGTGGAATGAGAACTCGTCGCTGCATGCCGACTCCTGCAGCTTGGCACCCGAATCGCCTAGGAAACCTGGTACCGGGGACAACATGACGACCTGGGAAACAAGACCAAGGCCAATCACTGAGCTGCAAGGGACACACATTGGCTGATAACAAAAGAATATATGCTGAGCAAGAACAAAGCAGCCGAAATCTCGTATGATGCAAGTTGCTTATGACAAATTCACAGTCCCTGTTTTGGGGGGCCAGATCCACAAAAGTTGTGCCAAGATTGTGAGTGTAACCTGTCTATGAGGGAACAGACACTTCCCCATCATTACAAGCCCTCTAAACTAATGTGCTCTATTCTAGCATTTACACTGATCAATCTTAGGAGTCATCTGAAAAGAACAACCAGGATAAGATGCAGAAAAGTTTATCCCAATAGGGTACGCCTGATCTTGAAAATCAAAGCGAGGCACATAACGCGAACAAATACCTTGACGTAAATAGTGTGTGCAGTGAATGAGTGGCTCTCGCAAAGTTACAGCAGCTTGACACTCTTACAAATGGATGGATAGCTTAAATTCCTCGCAACATCAATCACATTCTAGGTGGGTCACGTCTCATTGTATTTTGAAGAAGGATCTTATAAATATAAAGCCCAAAACCAGAGGCCAAACTGAAGTTTCCCGTGTTTTTTATGCACAGTAGCACCATCGTCAGAGCAAAGTCAAGACTCTCTATTTTCACTTTTCCATCCACAACGTTTTCTGAGCTGAAATTGCACCTGTTTTAGTAGGTACTTGCATTGTAAGACTTTCTGCGAATTGTCATTCGCACAGGACCTGTTATTTCCCAGAAATAAAGTGGAATTTGAAATCTGTTTCAAGTTTCATGAAGAAATTTGGGTTGCCCACTGTACCCCGACTCATTTTCCTGCAAATTGTACGAGCCCTAAGAGACATCGACACTCGTCTGCTCAACAAAAATAGATGGGTATCTCGAAGGGCCCTTTTTTCCGTTCATGCCGTTCGCTTTAATTGTGGTTTCTTTTGCTTGCATCATCCATGTTATAAACTGTGTCGTTGTATCACTAGTATGTTTCGTATGTCCGTCTGTAAAGTTTATTAAGTTTATGTCCACTCCGTTTGTTTGTCTGTTTCTGTTTTGTTTTGCTAATTTAGTCTTCCTTTTTCAGTATTGTTTACATACATATATTTTTTTTGTGTTTAAGGCATTCCGTTTATAAGCTTCGGCTTCTTGTGTAATGCCTCCACTTAGTAGTTTTCATGTAACAATTGTTTTGTTTTCTAAAATGCTTATTCATGTGGAAATAAATGTTTCTGAAAATGAAATGAAGGGCCCTTTGTTTTTTTTGCACGTAAACAAGTCAGGGTAAGTTGGAAAATTTAATAAAAGACAAATTTTCACGTTCCCGCATCGGGCTCCAATTATCCCAATTCGAAGGGTTCATTTAACTAATTTGCTAACGAGGCAATATTTTCATTTTTGTCATAAAATAAAGAAAAGTGACAACATGCACAAAGACAGGCACACAGACAGGCGAACCAAGGAACAAACATGATCCCACCTCATCCATGATGACTTGAGCACTGCTGGAGGGTCGGGATGACGTCAGAGGGGCGGGGCTATCCAGTGGGGTGCTTGGGCGGGGCAAGCTGGAGGACAGTGATGGAAGGATGCCGGAGACATGCACCTTGCCAATCTGTTCAGAGGCACAGAATGATGAAAAAACACATAGAAATACTTTCCACATGGTTATTGTAATTCTTCCCCCAAAAATCAAGCCGGGAATATTTCGACAATGACCTTACTAATAGCTCTAATGGTACTAGTGCCAAGAAAATAAAAATCTTGTTTACATTGAAAATAAAAAAGAATGGGTGGGTGGGTACATTCTTTTTTTTTTGGCTGAAATTTTTTATAGCCAGAAAAAAAGGAACAAATGTAGTATATGGATGCCACTTTTCTGGTTGTGTACAAAGTCCATGAAGAGTCAAGTGAATTTTTAAAGTACTTCCTAACAAAATTGGAAATGTTTCTCAGTTCCTCAGTCTTTTCAACATTTTTGCAATGACTGACCTTCACTGAGATAATATAGGAGGAAAAAAGTGGCTTCAGGATGCAACATTTTTTACAGAAAAAAATAGGGTGGGATGATGGTCAATTAGTTTTAAAAAGATTTTCTTCTTTTTTTTGGCTTGTATTCGTAACAGTTAACAATAGTGTTGCAGTCAAACTGCAAAGGTTAGGTGGGGAAACCGGAAGAACAGGTGTTTTTTTCTTGGCTTAAGTTTGCAGCCAATTTCTTTGGGGACGAATACAGCATTCGCTGCAATTTTTATCATCATGTTGTCTGGTGCTATTTGTAATTAAGTACTAGCTTTGTTGATATTTGACATCTTTAAATAATTATGTCTTCAACCCTACAGAGAAATCAACTTGAATAAAACGCTGTCCAACAGTTGAGATTTGTTGTGAATAACAACGATTTACCTTGACGAGACCGGTATACAGTACCAAGCTGTTGCTGAGATCAAGCACGACCATCATGTCCAAACTCTGTAGAAAACACAATGGATAGATGAAAGTCTGTGAAGTTTCATGCAATAATTTCATGAAATAAGTAACTATGTTGTGGTTTATAGGGCTTCACTCTATCAAAACCACCAATGACATTTTGCAAAAAGGTTCTTTGACGTTATGGATACATAATGGTTTTGTTACGGACATTACATTAAAACGTTACTGACGTTACGTGTCTGAAATCAACTTCACTTACATGACAAAAACCATACTTATTCATGATATTCTAAGTTCTGTGGGTTATTTTTTTTTTATAAAATATGAACTTTGCTCTATGCCTTAAAAGTAAAAACTCACAATAACACTTGCATTTTGTATATGAAAACAGGATTTCAAAACGACTACCTAAAATCTATAATTGTAGCCCCAAACCATCTAATCCAATGTAACCACTTTCTATCTCACTCGCGCACCACTCAAATAAATGGCATAGACCATAAATTGTTTGTCAAAAATGCTCTTATTTTGATGTTTAACGATGTTTAACACCTTACATCATTATGAAAAGCTAAATTATGAGGAAATACTTTTCTTTTATGTCAAATACTTGTGAAAACAGGCTCCAGTGAGTTTTATTCCCTTTAAAATGTATGCGACAAGCCAAATCATTAGGGAAATAGAGCTAAAAATGTCCCCATTTTGGAATTCCAAGATGGCGGCTAAGATGACCTTGGAAAAAATGGAAACATTGGTTTTTGGGTTCAGTAGACCCTAAGGTTTCCAAAAATGTATAGTTTACCTAATCCCCAAAAATCCCAACGAAACTTGGATTAAGTACATTGTGAACCGGACTAAAAGGTGTTGTTGTCCCCTTTTATTTGAAACCACATTTGAGGTCGTGATGCTTGTAGTTCTGAAGATTTCATACATTTTCCACTTTTCAGCCACGTCCACTTTCCATGGAACTGCCCACATAACAGGCAAAATCCAACACTGAATTTTCATTTCCCTGAAGCAAAATAATCAATCTTTCACCTTCTGTCCCCATTTGGCAAATAAACTCACCTGGAGCGGCACTGCATCTTTGACCATGAGTATTGATATAGTACCAAAGATGAGATGTGATTGGTCGTTGCTGCGGCCAAACTTGACACATTTGAGCTGGTGGCGGTGCTGCAGTAGGTAGCACAGGTAGCGCTGCTGGCAGATGTCAGTGGTCAGAAAGACTCGCGTGGCTTTACCCAGAATTCCCTCCCTGCGGGCAGAGAGAAAACACTTGTTACATCCGTCCCAGACCATTCATTCGTACCCACTGCCCTGTCAAAGGGCATCGGGGACTGTTTATTTTTTTTGGTACAAACTTTGGTGAGGGTAACGCAGGTGTCAGAAGCTTTAGGTAGCTCGAATCCATGGGCAAAGCTCGTACATGTACGTTCCCCAAGGGTCATGGGCCATGGAAGTATTGGATCAAAAGCTATTGTTATATCGTGAGCTTGGATACTGTAATTTCATTGGTAGAGAACAGCCACGTGTCCAGTTTGTGAAAATGTAGGTACATTGGTTAACATCATTATAGGGTGAGTAAAAAAAAAGAAACCCAAATGGCAGGACCAATTTTTTAATGAAATTCTGCATGTAGCACTTTCAAAATCTAGGATATGAAAGCACAATTAAAAAGCTTTCTTTTAGTACAAGAATCATTCAAATCGCTCATGTACTTTTCAAGTTTCGGAATTTTAAACACAACCACTGCTTTAAAGTTCTGTCCACAGATCACAAAAAAGGTGTGTGTTCTTTCAGCAAAACGAAAACAATTCACACACATCCCTATGTGATTTCTTTTCGTTTAGTTGAAAGAACACTGATATTTTTTGTGATCCGTCGACAGAACCTTAAAACGGTGGTTGTGTTTAAAATTCTGTAACTTGAAAAGTACATTAGTGATTTGAATGATTCTTGTACTGAAAGAAAGCTTAAGAATTGGACTTTCATATCCTACATTTTGAAAATGCTACATGCAGAACTTCCCTAAAACAATGGTCCCAACATTTGGGTTTCGTTTTTTTTACTCACCCTGTAGAATGAAGCAGTCGATAGTTGTTTATTCCACCATAGAATGAAGCAGTCAATATTTGTATATTCTCCTTTAGAAAGAAGCAGTCGATAGTTGTATATTCCACCATAGAATGACTTATATTTCCCTGTAGACCACTCACCTGTTACTGATGACAGGCTCCGTCCAGCAATGCTCCAGACAGAAGTCAGGAGCCAGGGGTTCCATGACCTCACCGCAGGTGGTATTCAGGAACGACGTCATGGACATGCCTCCGGGAGACCACGTGGATCTCGCAGGGGAGATCATGCTGGAGGCTGGACTATAGAGGGCGCTAGTGGCTGGAGACTGGGTACGACTGTGGATGGGGAAAAAAGGCTAGCATTCAATGGGGTGTATTCAAAGCACAATTGCAGAATACCCCGCCACTCAATCTATCCACCTCATAGCTGGCTACGGAGTCACGGTTGATTGCCCTCAGTAAACCTTCTCAGCGCTACTTGTACTTGTATGTACTATGCAGTATGCGTCATGCTACACTGCACTCCCACTCCGTATCCGCGTAGCCGCCAACAGGGTAGTTGGTTTGGACATAGAATTTTTTCAGCAACTCCCATTCCTTTTGTGTTGCTTCGTTCTCAAGCATATTCAAGGGGACTCCCACTCCGTATCCGCTTAGCCGGCAACAGGGTGGTTGGTTTGGACTTAGAATTTTTTCAGCAACTCCCATTCCTTTTGTTCTCAAATAATGGACCCCCACTCAGTATCTGCGTAGCTGGCAATGGATTTGAATTGTTTCTTTTCCAGCAATTCCAACCGCGTAGCCAGTGATTTTAGGGGTTTATTTCCGAGTGGCGGGGTATTCTGCAATTACTCCGTATTCAACTTATATGATTCAATCAACAATGCCAAAGGTTGGATTTTTTATTGCATATGCAATGAGAAATCGTTTGCTTCAAAAGGACCCATATTTCAGATTGTACGAAGAAACTTTGAGCATCTACACGTGTAAGTGGCACTGTAGTTCAATATGTGGGCACCAGTTTTCAAATGACCAACGTTTAACAGTGAGCGTATTCACAGTGATACTTAAAGTGAGGGATCGTAGCGGTTGAATTTCATTGTGGTGGAATATTGGTGTTGTTCAGGGCTCCCTACGTAGAGTAAACAACGTAAACAGGCTTAATTAGATAATTATACAAAGCCTCCAAGACACACTATTATTTCAACCAGTACTGAAGCCAATGTGCTATGCTGGGACTGAAACCTTGTCTAGTTCCCGGTTTCCACTTGTGATGGACTTGTGATTGACCTGTGATGGACTTGTATTGACCTGTGATGGACTTGTGATGGACTTGTGATGGACTTGTGATTGACTTGTGATTGACTTGTGATTGACTTATGATGATCTTGTGATAGATTTGTGATGGACTTGTGATGGAGTTGTAATTGACTTGTGATGGACTTGTGGTCAACCTGTGATCAACGTGTGATGGACTTGTGATTGTCTTGTGATTGACTTATGATGATCTTGTGATAGATCTGTGATGGACTTGTGATGGAGCTGTGATTGTCTTGTGATTGACTTATGATGATCTTGTGATAGATTTGTGATGGACTTGTGATGGACGTGTGATGGAGCTGTGATTGTCTTGTGATTGACTTATGATGATCTTGTGACAGATTTGTGATGGACTGATGAGGGACCTGTGATGGAATTGTGATGGACTTGTGATGGACTTGTGATTGACTTGTGATTGACTTGTGAGGGACTTAAAGTGAGGGATCGTAGCGGTTGAATTTCATTGTTATGGAATAGTGGTGATGTTCAGGGCTTCCTACGTAGAGTTAAAAAAAACACAAACAGACTTAGAAAATTATACAGAGCCTCCAAGACACACTATTATTTCAACAAATACTGAAGCCAATGTGCTATGCTGGGACTGAAACCTTGTTTAGTTCCAGGTTCCCACTTATGATGGACTTGTGATTGCCTTGGGATGGACTTGTGGTGGACTTGTGATTGACTTGTGATGGACTTGTGATGGACTTGTGAGGGGCTTGTGATTGACTTGTGATGGACTTGTGATGGACTTGTGGTGGACTTGTGAGGGACTTGTGATGTACTTGTGATGGACTTGTGATGGACTTGTGATGGACTTGTGATGGACTTGTGATGGACTTGTGATGGACTTGTGAGGGGCTTGTGATTGACTTGTGATGGACTTGTGGTGGACTTGTGGTGGACTTGTGGTGGACTTGTGAGGGACTTGTGATGGACTTGTGATGGACTTGTGATGGACTTGTGATGGACTTGTGATGGACTTGTGATGGACTTGTGATAGACTTGTGATGGACTTGTGATAGAGTTTTGATGGACTTATGAGGGACCTGTGATGGACTTGTGATGGAATTGTGATGGACTTATTATGGACTTGTGATGGACTTACAATGGACTTCTGATGGACTTGTGGTGGACTTGTGATTGACTTGTGATGGACTTCTGATGGACTTGTGGTGGACTTGTGATTGACTTGTGATTGTCTTGTGATGGACTTATGATGATCTTGTGATGGGCTTGTGATAGACTTGTGAAGGACTTGTGAGGGACCTGTGATGAAGTTGTGATGGAATTGTGGTGGAATGAGTTGCAATTGTAATGGACTTGTGATGGACTTGTGATGGGCTTGTAATTGACCTGTGATGGACTTGTGATTGTCTTGTGATGGACTTACGATGATCTTGTGATGGAGTTGTGATAGACCTGTGATGGAGTTGTGATGGAATTGTGATGGGCTTGTGGTGGACTTGTGGTGGACTTGTGGTGGACTTGAAATCAACATTGATTGAAAGTGGGTACCTGAGAGAGACTTATGAGGGACCTGTGATCAACTTGTGATGGAAGTGTGATGGAATGAGTTGGAACTGTAATGGACTTGTGATAGAATTGTGGTGGGCTTCTAATGGACTTGTGATGGACTTGACACCAACGCTGATTGG